>NW_006782310.1:3151083-3172738 GCF_000442215.2 Lipotes vexillifer | reverse complement strand
CCCGTGTCCCCTGCATCGGCAGGCGGACTCTCAACCACTGCGCCACTAGGGAAGCCCAGATATATGTTTTGCAAATATTTTCTCTCAGTTTGTGGCTTGTTTCTTCATTCTCTTAACAGTTTTTCCACAGAACAGATGTTTTTATTTTTAATAAAATCCAAATTACATTTTTCTTTCACAGATTGTGCTTTTGGTGTTTTATCTAAAAACTCATTGCCAAACTGAAGGTCAAATGGATTTTTTTCCTAGAAGTTTCATAGTTTTAGATATTACATAAATTTCTGTGATATTTTTGAGTTAATTTTTATGTGAGGTGTAAAAATCTGTGTCTAGGTTATTTTTTTCCCGTCACATATGAGGGAAATAGACATAGATTTTTAGATTTTGTCCAATTGTTTCAGCACCATGTGTGGAAAAGAATATCTTTTCTCAACTAAATGGCCTTTGCTCTTTTGTCAGTATATCTGCTTGGGTGCATTTCTGGGGGTGGGTCTATTCTGCTCAATTGATCTACGTGTTCTATTCTTTAGCCAATACCGCAATGTCTTGATTACTGTGGCTTTATACTAAGTATTGACATTGGGACTTGTGTTTCCTACATCTTTGTTTTCCTTCTTCATTATACTGCTGGCTATTTTAGGGCTTTTGCCTTCTTGAATGCACTTTAAAAATCAATTTGTTGATTTCTACAAAATGACTCAGAATTTTATCTTTTTCTGCATATAGATCTTGTATATATATTTTAGATGTATACTTAAGCATTTCATAAGTTTTTGATGCTATTATAAATGGCATTTAAAAAAATTCAAATTAGACGTGTTCAGTGCTACCTTGTAGGCACAGTTGGCTTTTGCATATTGACGTTATATCTTGCAATCTTGCTATAATTTATTATTTGTTCCAGGAGTTTTGGTTTGCAGATTATTTATAGTTTTCTACATAGACAATCAGGCCGTCCATTGAAAAGGTAGTTTTATTTCTTCCTTCCCAATTTGTGTACCTTATGTTTTCTTTTCCTTTTTAAAAATATCTTAATTGCACTAGCTAGGACCTATAATACAATGTTGAATAGAGCGGTGAGATGGGACACTCTTGCCTGGTCTTAAAACTTAGAGAAATTTTTCACCATTAAGTGTGATGTCAGCTTTAGGGGGCTTGTAGATGTTCTTTATCAAGCTGAGAAAGTTCTATTTATTCCAAGTTTTTATAGTGAATGTGTGTTGGATTTTTGTCAATTGTTTTATCTGTGTCAATTGATATGGACATATGATTTTTCTTCTTCAGCCTCTTGATGTGGTGGATAATTACGACTGACTTGCAAATGTTGAGCCAACCTTCTATATGTGGAATAAATCCCACTTGGTCAAGGTGTATTTTTATTATATATTGTTGTATGTGATTTGCTAACATTGTGTTGGGAATATTTACATCTGTGTTTATGAGAGATACTAGTCTATAGTTTTTCTTTCCTGAGATGTCTTTAGCTAGTTTTGGTATTAAGGTAGTGATGGTCTCATAGAATAAGTTTGGAACTGTTCCCTTTGCTTCTAGTTTTTTAGAAGAGGTTGTAGATTTGGATTACTTCTTCTTTAAATGGTAGATTTACCAGCGAAACCGTCTGGGCCTGATGCTTTCTCTTTTGGAAGGTTGTTAATTACTGATTCAATTTCTTTAATAGATATAGGGCTATTTAGAGTATCCATTTTTCCTTGTGTGAGTGTTGGTAGTTTTTGTCTTTCAAGGAATTGGTCCATTTTAACTAAGCTATCAAATGTGTGGACATAGGGTTGTTCATAGTAATTCCTTATTATCTTTTTAAAGTCCATGTGATAAGTAGTAAGGACCTCTCATTTCTGAATTAGGTAATTTGTGTCTTCTCTCTATTTTTCTTGGTGAGTCTGCTAGAGGTGTATTGCTTTAATTGCATTTTCTAAAGAAACAGCTTTTGATTTTGTTGATTTTCTCTGTTCGCCTATTTTTAATTTCATTTCAACTCTATTTTATTATGTCCTTTCTTCTTGTTGTTTTGGCTTAATTGGCTCTTCTTTCTTAGTTTTCTAAGGTGAAAGGTAGGCTACTCCCTTTAGATTTGTCTTCTTTTCTAAAATATATATTTAATGTTATAATTTTACTCTACGCACTACTTTTGCTACATCCCAGAAGTTTTGATAAGGTGTATTTTCATGCAAATTAAGTTAAAATAAGCATATTTTTTTCTCCCAAGCATTTTTTCTTTAACTCATGTTATTTGTAAGTACTTCATTTAATCTCCAAAATTTGGGGATTTTGCCAGCTATCTTTCTGTTATTGATTTCTAATTTAACTCCCTATGGTCTGAGGACATACTTTGTATAACTTCTATTCTTATAAATTTATAAGTTTTTTTTTGTTTGGCCCAGAATGTGGTATACTTTGATAACTGTTCCATGTAAACTTGAGAAGAATGTGCATTCCACTGCTGTTAGATGGAGTGTTCTATAAATGTCACTTAGGTCAAGGTAATTGATAATTCTGTTCAGGTCATCTATATCTTCACTGACTTTATGCCTGTGTTATCTATCAATACTGGCAGTGAGATGTTGAAGTCTTACCTGTTGTAGTGGATTTATTTCTCCTTGAAATTCTATCAGTTTTTGCCTGACATATTTTGATGTTAGGTGCACGTGCATTAAGAATTGTTATATGTAGGACTTCCCTGGTGGTGCAGTGGTTGAGAGTCCACCTGTCGATGCAGGGGACACGGGTTTGTGCCGTGGTCTGGGAAGATCCCACATGCCGTGGAGCGGCTGGGCCTGTGAGCCATGGCCGTGGAGACTGCGTGTCCAGAGCCTGTGATCCACAATGGGAGAGGCCACAAGAGTGAGAGGCCCACATACCGCAAAAAAAAAAAAAAATTGTTATATGTAATCAGAAAACTGATCACTTTATCATACTATATGCATCTCTTTATGCCTGATGATTTTTATTATTCCAAAGTTTGTTTCTTTGAATTTAGTATAGATCAGCTTTTTTTTTTCCCATTATGTTAACATGGTATACATTTCTCCATTCCTTTGCTTTTAATCTATATGAATTCTTATATTTAAACTCAGTTTCTCTTTTTTTTTTTGTGGTACACAGTCCTCTCACTGTTGTGGCCTCTCCCATTGTGGAGCAGAGGCTCCGGACACGCAGGCTCAGTGGCCATGGCTCACGGGCCTAATTGCTCCGCAGCATGTGGGATCTTCCCGGAACGGGGCACGAATCCGCGTCCCCTGCATCGGCAGGCGGACTCTCAACCACTGTGCCACCAGGGAAGGCCTCTCCCTTTTATTCTGAGCCATGTAGAGGACAGGCTCTTGGTGCCCTAGCCAGGCGTGAGGGCTGTGCCACTGAGGTGGGAGAGGCAAGTTCAGGACACTGGTCCACAAGAGACCTCCCAGCTCCATGTAATATAAAATGGCGAAAATCTCCCAGAGATCTCCATGTCAACGCCAAGATCCAGATCCTCTCAACGACCAGCAAGCTACATTGCAGGACACCCTATGCCAAACAACTAGCAAGACAGGAACACAAACCCATCCATTAGCACAGAGGCTGAATAAAATCATAAAAAGGCCACAGACACCGCAAAACACACCACCAGACGTGGACGTGCCCACCAGAAAGACAAGATCCAGCCTCATCCACCAGAACACAGGCACTAATTCCCTCCACCAGGAAGCCTACAACCCACCGAACCAACCTTAGCCACTGGGGACAGACACCAAAAACAACAGGAACTATGAACCTGCAGCCTGCAAAAAGGAGACCTTAAACACAGTAAGATAAGCAAAATGAGCAGACAGAAAAACAAACAGCACATGAAGGAGCAAGATAAAAACCCACCAGACCTAACAAATGAAGAGGAAATAGGCAGTCGACCTGAAAAAGAATTCACAATAATGATAGTAAAGATGATCCAAAATCTTGGAAATAGAATAGAGAAAATACAAGAAACGTTTAACAAGGACCTAGAAGAAATAAAGAGCAAACGAACAGAGATGAACAACACAATAAATGAAATTAAAAATTCTCTAGAAGGGGTCAAGAGCAGAATAACTGAGGCAGAAGAACAGATAAGTGACCTGGAAGATAAAAGAGTGGAAATAACTACTGCAGAGCAGAATAAAGAAACAAGAATGAAAAGAATTGAGGACAGTCTCAGAGACCTCTGGGACAACATTCAACACACCAACATTCAAATTATAGGGGTCCCAGAAGAAGAAGAGAAAAAGAAAGTGACTTAGAAAATATTTAAAGAGATTATAGTTGAAAACTTCCCTAATATGGGAAAATAGTTAATAGTTATGGGAAATAGTTAATTAAGTCCAGGAAGCACAGAGAGTCCCATACAGGATAAATCCAAGGAGAAACACACCAAGACACATATTGATCAAACAATCAAAAATTAAATACAAAGAACAAATATTAAAAGCAGCAAGGGAAAAACAACAAGTAACACATAAGGGAATCCCCATAAGATTAACAGCTGAACTTTCAGCAGAAACTCTGCAAGCCAGAAGGGAGAGGCAGGATGTATTTAAAGTGATGAAAGAGAAAAACCTACAACCAAGATTACTCTACCCAGCAAGGATCTCATTCAGATTCAGTGGAGAAATTAAAAGCTTTACAGACAAGCAAAAGCTAAGAGAATTCACCACTACCAAACCAGGTTTACAACAAATGCTAAAGGAACATCTCTAGGCAGGAAAAACAAGAGAAGGAAAAGACCTACAATAAGAAACCCAAAACAATTAAAATGGTAATAGGAACCTACATATTGATAACTACCTTAAATGTAAATGGACTAAATGCTCCAACCAAAAGACATAGACTGGCTGAATGGATACCAAAACAAGACCGTATATATGCTGTCTACAAGAGACCCACTTCAGACCTAGGGACATATGCAGACTGAAAGTGAGGGGATGGAAAAAGATATTCCATGCAAATGGAAATCAAAAGAAAGTTGGAGGAGCAATTCTCATATCAGACAAAATAGACTTTAAAACAAAGACTATTACAAAAGACAAAGAAGGACACTACCTAATGATCAAGAAAGAGATGAATCCAAGAAGAAGACATAACAGTTGTAAATATTTATGCACTCAACATAGGAGCACCTCAATAAATAAGGCAAATACTAGCAGCCATAAAAGGGGAAATCGACAGTAACACAATCACAGTAGGGGACTTTAACACCCCACTTTCACCAATGGACAGATCATCGAAAATGAACATAAATAAGGAAACACAAGCTTTAAATGATACATTATACAAGATGGACTTGATATTTATAGGACATTCCATCTGAAAACAACAGAATACACATTCTTCTCAAGTGCTCATGGAATATTCTCCAGGATAGATCATATCTTGGGTCACAAATGAAGCCTTGGTAAATTTAAGAAAAGTGAAATCATATCAAGTATCTTCTCCGACCACAATGCTATGAGACTAGTTATCAATTACAGGAAAAGATCTGTAAGAAATACAAACACATGGAGGTAAACAGCACACTACTTAATAACTAAGAGATCACTGAGGAAAGCAAAGAGGAAATCAAAAAATACTACCTAGAAACAAATGGCAACGAAACCACAATGACCAAAAACCTATGGGATGCAGCAAAAGCAATTCTAAGAGGGAAGTTCATAGCTATACAAGCCTACCTTAAGAAACAAGAAACATCTCAAATAAACAACCTAACCTTACACCTAAACAATTAGAGAAACAAAAACAAAAAAAAAACAAAAATTAGCAGAAGGAAAGAAATCATAAAGATCATATCAGAAATAAATGATAAAGAAATGGAGGAAATGATAGCAAAGATCAATAAAACTAAAAGTTGGTTCTTTGAGAAGATAAACAAAATTGATAAACCATTAGCCAGACCTATCATGAAAAAAAGGAAGAAGACTCAAATCAATAGAATTAGAAATGAAAAAGGAGAAGTAACAACTGACATTGCAGAAATACAAAGGATCATGAGAGATTAATACAAGCAACTCTATGCCAATAAAATGGACAACCTGGAAGAAATGGACAAATTCTTAGAAATGCACAATCTTCCAAGACTGATCCAGGAAGAAATAGAAAATATGAAGAGACCAATCACAAGCACTGAAATTGAAACTGTGATTAAAAATCTTCCAACAAACAAAAGCCCGGGACCAGATGGCTTCACAGGCGAATTCTATCAAACATTTAGAGAAGAACTAACACCTATCCTTATCAAACTCTTCCAAAATATAACAGAGGGAGGAACACTCGCAAACTCATTCGACAAGGCCACCGTAACTCTGATACCAAAACCAGACAAAGATGTCACAAAGAAAGAAAACTACAGGCCAATATCAGTGATCAACATAGATGCAAAAATCCTCAACAAAATACTACCAAACAGAATCCAACAGCACATTAAAAGGATCTTACATTATGATCAAGTGGGGTTTATCCCAGGAATGCAAGGATTCTTCAGTATACTCAAATCAATCAACGTGATACACCATATTAACAAATTGAAAGAGAAAAACCATATGATCATCTCAATAGATGCAGAGAAAGCTTTCGACAAAATTCAACACCCATATATGATAAAAATCCTCCAGAAAGTAGGCATAGAGGGAACTTTCCTCAAAATAATAAAGGGCATATATCACAAACCCACAGCCAACATCGTCCTCAATCGTGAAAAACTGAAACCATTTCCACTAAGATCAGGAACAAGACAAGGTTGTCCACTCTCACCACTATTATTCAGCATAGTTTTGGAATTTTTATCTACAGCAATCAGAGAAGAAAAAAAAATAAAAGGAATCCAAATTGGAATAGAAGGAGTAAAGCTATCACTGTTTGTAGATGACATGATACTATACATAGAGAATCCTAAAGATGCTACCAGAAAACTACTAGAGCTAATCAATGAATTTGGTAAAGTAGCAGGATACAAAATTAATGCATAGAAATCTCTTACTTTCCTATACACTAATGATGAAAAATCTGAAAGTGAAATTAAGAAAACACTCTCATTTACTGTTGCAACAAAAAGAATAAAATATCTAGGAATAAACCTACCTAAGGAGACAAAAGACCTGTATGCAGAAAATTATAAGATACTGATGAAAGAAATTAAAGATGATACAAACAGATGGAGAGATATACCATGTTCTTGGATTGGAAGAATCAACATTCTGACAATGAGTCTACTATCCAAAGCAATCTACAGATTCAATGCAATCCCTATCAAACTACCACTGGCATTTATCAGAGAACTAGAACAAAAATTTTCTTAATTTGTATGGAAACAGAAAAGACCCCGAATAGCCAAAGCAATCTTGAGAAAGAAAAACGGAGCTGGAGGAATCAGGCTCCCTGACTTCAGACTATACTACAAAGCTACAGTAATCAAGACAATATGGTACTGGCACAAAAAGAGAAATACAGACCAATGAAACAGGATAGAAAGCCCAGAGATAAACCCATGCACATATGGTCACCTTCTCTTTGATAAAGGAGGCAAGAATATACAGTGGAGAAAAGACAGTCTCTTTAATAAGTGGTGCTGCGAAAACTGGACAGCTACATGTAAAAGAATGAAATTAGAACAGTCCCTAACACCATACACAGAAATAAACTCAAAATGGATTAAACCTAAATGTAAGGCCAGACACCATCAAACTCTAAGAGGAAAACAGAGGTAGAACACTCTATGACATAAATCACAGCAAGATCCTTTTTGACCCACCTCCTAGAGAAATGGAAAGAAAAAAAAAATAAACCAATGGGAGCTAATGAAACTTAAAAGCTTTTACACAGCAAAGGAAACTGTAAACAAGATGAAAAGACAACCCTCAGAATGGGAGAAAATATTTGCAAATGAAGCAACTGACAAAGGATTAATCTCCAAAACATACAAGCAAGTCATACAGCTCAATATCAAAAAACAAACAACCCAATCCAAAAATGGGCAGAAGACCTAAATAGACATTTCTCCAAAGAAGATACACAGATTGCCAACAAACACATGCAAGAATGCTCAACATCATTAATCATTAGAGAAATGCAAATCAAAACTACAACGAGATATCATCTCACACTGGTTAGAATGGCCATTGTCAAAAAATCTACAAACAATAAATGCTGGAGAGGGTGTGGAGAAAAGGGAACCCTCTTGCACTGTTGGTGGGAATATAAATTGATACAGCCACCATGGAGAACAGTATGGAGGTTCCTTAAAAAACTAAAAGCAGAACTATCATATGACCCAGCAATCCCACTACTGGCCATATACCCTGAGAAAACCATAATTCACAAAGAGTCATGCACCAAAATGTTCATTGCAGCTCTATTTACAATAGCCAGAACATGAAAGCAACCTACGTGTCCATCAACAGATGAATGGATAAAGAAGTGGCACATATATACAATGGAATATTACTCAGCCATAAAAAGGAACAAAACTGAGTTATTTGTAATGAGGTGGATGGACCTAGAGACTGTCATACAGAGTGAAGTAAGTCAGAGAAAAACAATACTGTATGCTAACACATGTATATGGAATCTAAAAAAAAAAAAAAATAGAAAGAAAATGGTCAGAAGGACCTAGGGGCAAGATGGGAATAAAGATGCAGACCTACTAGATAATGGACTTGAGGATACGGGGAGGGGGAAGGGTAAGCTGGGACAAAGTGAGAGAGTGGCATGGACATATATACACTACCAAACGTAAAATAGCTAGCTAGTGGGAAGCAGCCACATAGCACATGGTGATCAGCTCGGTGCTTTGTGACCACCTAGAGGGGTGGGATAGGGAGGGTGGGAGGATGGGAGATGCAAGAGGGAAGAGATATGGGGACATATGTATATGTGTAACTGATTCACTTTTTTATAAAGCAGAAACTGATACACCATTGTAAAGCAATTATACTCTAATAAAGATGTTAAAAAAATATTGTTAGTGATTGGCCTACAGAGTTTGCATGTTTATTGCATTTTAAAAGTAAACTTCTTGGGCTTCCCTGGTGGCGCAGTGCTTGGGAGTCCGCCTGCCGTTGCAGGAGACGCGGGTTCGTGCCCCGTTTCGGAAAAAAAAAAAAAAAAAAAAAAAAAAGTAAACTTCTTAATTAAAGATTAACATACATGGGGAAAAGTGTACTAATAATAAGTATATATATAACACAATGTATTTTTTCAAAGTGAACCACCCGTATAATTAGCACATAGTTCAGGAAACTGTACGTTACTACCATTTTAGAAACCCTCTTAGTGTCCTCCACCAGTTACTACAATCAAAGTAAACAGTTTGTTTTTGAATAAAATCTTTGGGAATTTATTTTTGTTCTTGTTACTTATGCTGGCTTTTATAGATGGTAGTTGGTTTTCTTATTTTTGGACATTTCAAGTTGTATGCTCATATTTGGATGTTCTTAATCTTAGACAAACCTGATTAGTCAAATGGTGAATGTTTTCCTCTACAGAGAATTTGTATTTACTTTTACTATGAGCCAGGTGGCAAGGCCAACTTCATAACTATTTTACTACCCTTCGAGTGTCTTTGACTTCATATAGGATTTTCAGGAACAGCTCCAGCACTATGTTGCTGATCTAATGTTCAGTCTTTCTACCATAATGTTGATATTAACGTTGCTCATGAGATCATCTAGCCTCTTGGGTGTGTTGACTGCTCACTGATCAGTTTTCAATGGACTTTTTTGTGGGAGGGGAGAGCGAGATACTTTCCTTACATCCTGTGAGCCCAGTCATGCAATCAAAACTACTTATTATGCATCCTTGAGTTGTTTTCTTGAAAAAGGGTTCTTAGTGTCTCTAGTCAGCTATAGCACTGGAATCGGAAATCCACATTAATTTCATTCTTAAAATGTATAAATCAATACTATGCCTTTATCTTAATGGGTATTAGTAAAAAAGTGAGCCAATATCATCACTGTATGTTTCTTAATTAACTGATTGATACTTAAAAGTTACAGTTTTTTGCTATTTTAGAAAGTACTGGTCATATAAATATTTGGAAACAGTTAAAAAATGTGTAAGGCATGAAATCATTTTACTTGGGATTAGTAAACTTAATACTCCAACAAAATGATATGCTCAGATGATTTTATTTGAGTCAAAGAAATCTTGAGATTTCAAGAGTATTGCTGTTTCAAAATTCAGGTATAATTGTTTTTCTACGAGAAGACATGTATGCATAAATATGCTCAGAAACATAGCTGTCTTTGTAAACCATTCTCTACCACTGACCCTCAAGGAGCTGTTTCATCTTCCCCTTGTATGTTGGGGCTTATTTCAATCATCACACCCAATTACAAATTAATGGCTAAAATGAATCTTAAAGGTTTGATTGGCTCACAGCTTCATTGTACCTAGTGAGGTTGTTCTTAATAAATTATGTTTTATGATATGTTAAGCAATTTGTATCTCATGCACACATGTGTAAAACTCTACCTTGAAGATTAGTTCAATCTAAAATTTGCAATTTATTAAGATAAATGGAAGTGTCTCACCCCCATAGTGGTGTTCTGCTTTTCCAAGCTATCAAGATGACCAAAGCAGACAGTTCAAAATTGAATTGCCTAAGTAGTATTTTTGCATATAAATGAACACTTCATGTTTTAAAAGTTAACTCTCATTTTCAAAACTCAATACAAACTAGAAAAAGAACTTAAATTTTTGGAGCTTCTAAATGGTTACTCTGCTTTTTGATCAAGAAGTTTAATTAAAGAGTTTTCTAAAGACTTGGGAGATGTTCATTTTAGAATAAAAGAGACAAGAGAAATCTAAAACTTATTTTCTGCCTTGCTTTTCAATGACTGTTAGAATAGTCCCAGGAAAACTAGGGGTAGTTTTCCCTTCAACTGCTTCCCCCCTACCTGCCACAAAGGACGGTATTTTTGCATTGCTACAGCTATTTTGCAGATTCTGATATTAGAACTCAGATGTCTTCCACGTGAAAACTATTTCTAGAGTCTGTGGTTTTAGCCAAGAAATATCTATGTCCGTTCTTGTCACTTTTAGCCTGCAAGTTGAACAAATGTCCTACAATTATTAATAATATATTGTAAATAAGATATGAGGGTTAGGTGATGGTGGTAAGATATTAATTGGTTCATTCAATAGAAATAGGAGTGAAAACTGGAAATGTGCAAAAGTATAATGGGAGTTGGGCAGAGGTGCGTTGTTCCCTCTTCCCTGAAGAGTTGTTACTTTCCATGACAAAATAACTGTTCTAAAAATAATGCAGAAATTCTATAATCGTGCTGTCCACTGAGTTGAAGATGATATGCGGATTACTGTTTTAAGCCATATATTTTGGAAGAAAAGATAAGCCATATGGCTACTGGAAATAAAGCAATATTTGGGGCCAGAAAAAAATGTATTTTCTTCTCTGTTACAAGGGACATGAACACCAGACTTAGCGTTGGACTTCATCATAGTTCTGACAGCTAGATGAAAATGTCAGGTGGATAAGTGTTGAATGAATCCATATGTGGCTGTTAAAATGCAGGGATTGGCTGTGCCATGGACTTGTTTATACAGAGATGTTAAAGGTAGGAACTAAAGAGAAATTCAGCAAATCCACTAGACTTGTAAAATCTAGTTTGTCCTTAGTTTGCACACAAGTATATATGGAAATTAACTGCTGACCAATGTATCATATTTAATGGTGATCACACCAAACAAACATAAAAGTCAATCAACTTGGGGCCAAGCAAAAAACATTAAATTTCGAATCTTTTTTCTTATGGTTAGAAAATGGAATAAAGATACTGATACTATAGCTTATGAATTAAAAAATAAAACAACACTTTTTTGGTGTGTCTTAGTAATGACAGCCCTAAAGATCAGAGCAATATTTAAACTTTCTAAAAATCATTTTTTTTCTGAACCAAAAGATAGCTATAGCACACTAAAGATAGCTCTTTTCAAGATTATTTGGAAGAAGAGTCATCATAATGGAAGTCAACTAATAAAATCAGACTTGTGACACTTTTTATGTAGTCTCAAATTTCCCTATTGGCACAATATGTACCTTTCTGCTTTAACTTTGTTTATTCTGTTTCATTTTGAAAAGTTGCCATGCTGTACGGTAATCAAGTTGCTGACTGAGTTGGCCATTTGCTTCCTTTACAAATTCCTTTTCCATGGAGGAGTTATTTATAGACGGTTAAACATCTGGATGCATAATGATGTTTAGAACTTCCAGGTTTCAAAGTAGCAAGGACCATCTATCACACTCTTTGGTCTGGCTAAAGGGCTCGAATTCTCTTACTGACTTAACTCTGTAGACAAAGGCTTTATTTGATCTCTTCAATGACAGATTTGCTCATAGGCCATCTTCAAAGCATAGATTCCTATTTTAGCATGCCTCCGTGTCCTGATCTAATGTAGAACAGGTCTAACCAAAGTTTTCAATCTTTAAAATTTTTCTTTATTTATTTTGAAGTCAAATTTTATTTATTTTTAGACTTTTTAAAAATTTAATTCAATTTTTAATTTAATGAAAGATACTTTAAATTCTATAGTGCTTTACAATTTTCAAAAGTTTCACATACATGATTTCATATCATCCTATAATAACCCCTCCCCCCCATATTGCCCCTCCCCATTCCCTCTCCCCACTGGTGCCCACCAGTTTGTTCTCTGTATGTGAATCTGCTTCATTTTTGTTTTATTCATTAGTTTGCTGTATTTTTTTAGATTTCACATATAAGTGATATCATACAGTATTTGTCTTTCCTTTTTAAAATTTAAATGACTAGGAATCCCCTGGCCGTCCAGTGGTTAGGACTCCGCACTTCCACTGCAGGGGGCCTGGGTTTGATCCCTGGTTGGGAACTAAGATCCTGCAAGCCATACAGTGAGGCCAAAAAATAAAAAATAAATTAAAAAAAAAAATTTAGATGATTTTAGGGCCATGTAAATTTTGGAACTCACTAACAGTTTAGGTCCAGCCAAGGATTGATTCAAATTGCTTTGCTATTTTTCTCAGCCTTTCCCATCATCAGAGTTACACTAATGGGAAGCTAACTTTTGCTGTTCAGTCAGTACATGACATTCCATTTTAGCCCTAGGGTATCAGTTTATACAAAATCAGTATCAAAAGATAGAGTCTTTCCCTTTAGGGGGATGGAGGAATGTGGATAGAGGTGATGTCTTTCATTCCCATGGCTTTAAATTTCCTGTATTTATATCTCCAGCCCAGACTTTTCTCTGTCGTTCAAGCTTCTATATTCAAATTCCTACATGAACAACTCTTTCCATATTTCAAATTTAACTTTTCTGAAATTAAATTTTTCTTCCTGCCTCTCCACCCCAACCTACTTCTGCTTCTACCTCAGCCTCCAACTCCCAATCTGTTCCTCTCTCAAACCCCCCTCTCTCAGTGTCCTCACTAGCCATACTACTAAAGCCAGAAGCCATCTGGTCATCCTTGACTCAATCTCTTCTCTCACCTGCCACATGCAATCCATCAGCAAGCCTTCTGCTATCTTTAAAACATATCTTCAATTCTTCACTTCTCTCCCTGTACCTCGACCATTACCCTTCTAATCCATTAGTATAATATTTCACCTAAACTACTACAACTACAGCAAGTTTCCTAATTGGCCATGCTTTCCTCCTCCTAATCCTTTCTTTTCAAAGTGGCCAGTGAAACTTCTAAAAATGCATCTCATATCACATACTTCTCCTGCTTTAAATACCTGATTGATTTTCCACTGGACCAATAATACAATGCAAATTCCTTATCATGGTGACCAGCGCCCTATAGGATACGGCAGCAAAAGACAACTCAGACCTCATAGCCTACCTCTCCCTTTGAAGCTCAATAAGCTCCAGTTACACTGGTCTTCTTTCTAGTCCTCAAACATGCCAAGAGGTCTTGCCTTTGTGCTGTGCCTGTAGTTCCCCTCCCTGGCTTTTTGACTGGTTGACTTCTTTGCATCCATCAGGTCTCACGATAAATGTTACCTACCCAGATATACCTTCCCTGAGTCACCAAGTCCCTCTAACTCTGCCGCTGTTTTCTATTATAGCACCATTTTTTTCCATCCTGGCACTTACCTCAAGGGCTATTATTTATTTCTTTGCTTGTTATGTTTTCCTTAAAAAAGTTAAGTTCCATTTAGATGATGGCCATATATATACATCAGTCTTGTTGACTACTTTAACTCTAGGGCCTATCAGAGAAATTGGTGCTCAGTAAATATTTGTTGAATGAAAGTATAATTATATGGATGGATGAATGAAGGCTTGTTTATTCTTTGAATCTTTATTTTATGATTACGGATTATATGTTGTTTGCACTGTAACATTTTACTGATGAATATGTAGTGTTGCATGACTATTTGTGATGGATATTAAAATGCAAGATTTTCCAGATTTTTTTAAATGTCATATGCAAACTGACCATGAGGTTGGAAGAAATTTTACTTTCATAATAAAATCATGTTGATTGTGTTTCAAAATTTGGATTAGCCTTCATTAAAATGTAATATATATTTTAATATATATTATAATTCTGATATAATAATTTCTGACTTCCTCTCCCTATAAATGGCATGCAGAACCCTGGACCAGGGCTTAGTGATTGGCTTTCAGATACAGGGGTGAAGAGTCCCTTTTTTGGAGAGAGATGGTCTGTAGAGAATCAATTCTGAAGAAAGTGTCTTGGGGAAATGCCAATTAAATTCCAGGCAGCCTGTTCAATGAATAATTTAGCTGAAGGAAAGGCTCCCTATGACCCTCTAGGTGGAGCTGGGAAGAACTTCTAGAGATGTTAAAAGTAAAGGAGAGAAATGAATCCAGAGTGAGTTGCTGAAGCAGATTTTAGATATTTCAAGTGCTTATGCTTTTATGTAGATAAGATGTGGTAAAAGATGTTGACCCAGCCCGCCAATTAATAATGAGTACAAGTACAGAACAGAGCACACTGGAGACCAGAGAATCTACAGGGCTCTCAGAAACTTGGCTCTCAAAGTCCTAGAACTCTCTTTTCCTTTAGTCCATTGTGAATACTCTTTCAATAGTTAAAATTTACCTCTTCCTTCTAAAAAGAAGAGGTGTCTTACGTGATCTCTTTCAATTTTGTAGGGTTTTTTTTGCTTACATACAAAATCTAGCTAATATGACTAGGGGTTGATGACATATTTGTTTGTATTCTGTGAATCCTTTATGTCTCAAGGGTTCTAATTTCCATACACTGGCGTGTCAAGTATAATCATAAATAGAATGAACATGTGTATGTGGTCAGTCCCTATGATTTCCTTAAGTGGGGCCCAACTTCATCCAAACAACACCCAGCAAAAGGCAACAGGAATGGCCAAGAATTATGCCTGCCTGCTTCTTCCTTCCTTCCCTTTCTCGTTTTTCCTTCTTTTAGTAATTAACTAACTCAGTATATATTTATTAAGTACTTACTGTGTGCATTGTTCATTGTGCTGGAGTTACTTGGAAAACAAGAAAATGCAAACTCTCAAGAGTCTTCCAAGCAAGATTCTATTTGAATAATGAAACATACTTACATGAAAATATAAATATAGTACGAGGATCAGTGCAGTTCTTGTGATCTAAAACCATGTTTTCCAAACTATAGTTGCCAGTCATCCTTTGCTGGATCATAAAATAAATTTATTGAGTTAGGACAATACTTTACCAAATAAAATAAATAAATAGGAGAAAATGGCAAATAGTGTGTATTGCATGTAATAAAAAATACTTATTTCATAAAATTTTTGGAGGACAGATGTATGTATGCACTCCATGCCAAAGTAAAATATGTGTCTTACTATGAGACAAGGTTAAAAAAATGTTTGAAAGACTCTATCCAGAGGAGTTTAGAGAGGCAGATTACTTTAACTTGAGTAAGTCAAGAAAGGAAGTCTTTCTGGTTCTGAAGGTACTTGAATGGGGCTTAGAGGAGGTGGGGTGACTTTTCAAATGAAAGAGCTACCAAAACGAATTCTAAAATTGCGAATTCAGCTATAATCGTAAGAGAAAATGAACTCTATAGAACCAGCTTAATCTTGAATGAATGACCACCCTGTGACCAGCTATACTTCCAGAATCTCCTAGGAAACCTATGACCAATATACCAGAAAATCTAGATCTCTTGACTTGGAATCATCCTCCGTCTCTGATATCACCAGGGAAACTTTTAAGAGAGTTTTTCCTGTGAGGTACATCACATTTAGAAGGGTGATGGAAAATACTGTTCTGTCCAATTGCTTGTTCCAAATATTTAAGATGTTGAAAAAAAATTTTAATGTGAAAAGCCTAAAGATAAATACCCAATTCAATAAACTGAAAGTGATCCTTCCCTTATATGATCCACTTGTGACTTTTGTTGGCCGGTGGATTCTCTGAGCTCTACCGGTCTAATATTTATTGGGCAAAAATAATTCAAGGACTCAGGACAACTGATTTATTTTAGCATTTTCTTTTTGATACAAAAGAAGGGAATAAAAAGAATAAAAGCAGTCAAGGTAGCCTCTAGAGGAGGAGCTGTCGTTGCAGCAATCTTGCAAGTTAATGAGAATTCACCCGGGACGCTAGAGCCCCCCAGAGAGGGGAGAGAGGAGGAGATGGGGAGGGGGGTGGATAAAAACTCTTCCTTTGCAGCTGGCCCTCTCCCTCATTTGTTGCTCCAATAAGCAGTAATTAGGTCCTGAGCTAATGGTGTCAGCTGATCTGCTGTTTTTAGGCTAGACCCAGAGGAATCTCCATGGAAACCCTGCTGGAGTCGTCCCCCCACCTGGATGCTGAGTGCTCCTTTCCGCCACCTGGCTGCCGCCGGGCCCGCTGCTACCTCCTCCTGCCTCTAACCTGCAGCCTGCAGCATGCGCACTGCCCCCGGGATCCCTAAATGGGACAATTCTGTCCGTGACGTCAGCGCCCAGCCGTCTCCACAGAAACTTTTGTCCCATTGGCCAATCAGAGAGCTTGGAAGGGGCCGGGGAAGGGGGGGCGGGAGGAGAGGGGAGTGGGAGGGGTGGGGGTGAGGGGAGAGGCGAGAGGTTTAGTGTGTGGAGCTGCTCGCGCTCCGCCTGGGCTGTCAGTCCCGGCTCCAGCCGCCGCGAGACCTTCCCAGAGACGCGCTCACACACGGCGCACCCCCTGCACACCGCACGCCCTCGCTCCCTGGCTCACACACACGCACACACTAAGCCTGGCCGAGCAGGAGCCACTGACCATTTTGCAAGTGCCGGGACCAGCTGCGGCGCACTGGGTACAAACACTGCGCGTTCCCAGTCGGGGCTTTCGTCTTGGAGACCACGACGAGGGGCGAAGGTGGGCTAGGACGCGGACCCGGCGCTGAGCACTGGTCGGGCCGCCTTGCTGGCAGAGCCGCCTCCCGGGACGGGCGCGGGCCTCCGCAGAGAGTAGAATAAAGAGGAGCGGCCGCAATCGCAGCGCGAGGAGGATGGGAACTCTCCTATTGCAAGCTCTGTAACAAACGGATGGAAATCCTGAATGGAGGAAAGGCTGATTTCATTTGCTTGAGAAATCGTCCGGAGGAACTCATATTTGGCTACTCTGAGCTGTGGAGGGGGTGTCCATGACGTGGCAGGGGGAAAATAGACATCCGAAACCTCCCGTGTGAACTGCAAACTGTAACCAAGCAATGGGAAAATGATACCTCGCCATATTCTAATTTCATGCAAAGGGTTTTAAGCATCTGTATCATAAACTTACTTCTATGCCTTGTACCCAGTTCGCCAGAGACCAGTGTCCTGTCTGGGGACCCCATCATTATCCGGGAGACCCGCCGCCAGCGGCCTGCCTTCGTTTACCCACATCCCCCTGGAACGGATATCTGTTTGGGGTACCACAGTCTATCGTATAGAACTATGGCCAAATCTTCGTGAATGCTTTGCTAATTCTGGGACTTAACTCCTGGAACCTACCTCCGGGACTGGAATTTAGCCTAAATGCATCTGAAGAAATGCCATTGTATGCCGCTTTAAAAATACCTTAAAAATTTTCCTGTGTAGCAGGATTTGATAGGTAAGAACATGACAGGTAAGAACTTTCTCTCTTTCTAGTCCCTGAACGCCCCACGCAGGGAAAGGCCGAAGCGGAACAGGACCCTGGAGCGCGCTCTCAGGCGCTCGGCCGGGCAGCTGCTTTTGAGAGAGGCGCAGTCCTCGCTCCTGGACCGTGGGGCCGGAGGCTGGGGAAGCTTCTGGGGCTCGCGCGGGGAGGCGGCGCTGCGCTCCACCTGCCTGCCCCGGACACAACCCCGGGCGAGGCGTCGAGGAACCACCCCAAGTCAATAGTGGGTTTTTGATAAACCAAGGAATGGGATTTTAATTATTCAAAACCCAGCTTCTCCGGGCCAGATGCTGTTAGGATGGTCCTACTCCTACAGTATTAAAGAGACCCATCACTAAGAAGACGAGAAAAGCGTCCAAGACATCCGTCGCAATTACGAACGAACCAGAGACTTGGTAGCACAGGGCATTGATCGCTGGTGCCCAACCGACCCTCCTTCCCTCTCCCCATTCCCCCGCCCCCCCCACCAGAGGCAGGCTCTGGCGGCGGCCGGGACCTCGCGTCCCTACATCGTGGCGGGAGCTGCATTTTTCATGAGCCCGGGGTGAACAGGTGCGAAGTGCGCTGGGAGCATCCGGCCGGCGGCCGGGAGCAGGGAACATGGAGAGTGAGCGCGACATGTACCGCCAGTTCCAGGACTGGTGCCTCAGGACTTACGGGGACTCAGGCAAGACCAAGACGGTGACCCGTAAAAAATACGAGCGGATCGTCCAGCTCCTCAACGGCTGCGAGTCGAGCTCCACGGACAACGCCAAATTTAAATTCTGGGTCAAATCGAAGGGTTTCCAGCTGGGCCAGCCGGACGAGGTGCGCGGGGGCGGCGGCGCAAAGCAAGTGCTCTACGTGCCGGTCAAGACCACGGTGAGTGACTCGCCTTCCTCTGTTATTCGTCTGCCCGAGCAGCCCGGCGCTGGGGGGGGGGGGGCGGGGGGCCTTTGCGGCGGGCGGCGGCGGGGCGGGGGGGAGAAAGGGGGAGCCGTGAGCCACCGTTGGCTCGTTTGCCCCTACCCTTCTCAACCCCCTCCCCAAGTCGTCCCCAGTCGCGTGAGCCAGGCGCGTTTCCCCCAACGTGGAGTCTTTGTGGTCCTTTATTTTAAAGCGGCAGCGCACCTTCAGAGCGCGCAGCCCTCCTGGCCTCCGGGCTCCCGGACCCGCTGCTGGAGCTTCCATCCCCTGGTCGGGCGGCGTCCCGCGTCCTCGGGCTGGGCCATTGTCCCACGTCCTTCGCTGGGCGCCTGGCGCGTGTCCCGCCTTCGCCACCGCTCATAAAGGCCACGCTGGAACCCCAGACGCACGCTCTGATAATAGACGATTCTGATCGATAGTCTACAGTGTCTCCTTATTGGCACAAAGCCCAAACGTGGCGCTGGTCGTGGATGTGGGGTTTTCCCCCGGACACTATCAGGTTTTATTGTTAGACCGCCGCTATTGGGAGACACCGGGCTGTCCGATCGCCTTTATCACTCCCGGAGATCTTACCACGACTATTTAGATTGTAGATAAGGTCCTGGAGATTCCTCCTCCTATTTCCCCCATTCCCTTCCTCACTTCCCCCTTTTACAAATAAAGCCGCAGCTACATGATGAACAACAAAGCGAGATGGGTTTGGGCGCAATCAAGTGGTGTGCGTATTTGTTCCTTATTCTGGGATGGCTCTAGTCTCATGGCCACAAAGCTCTAAGCCCAGGCGCTGGCATTGAGAGCTCAGTATACCTCAGCCCACTAGGCAGAAGCCTGTGAGGCTGGGGAGCGGCGGCAGCGTCAATTTCCTTTTTAAGGAGATGGGAATTGTGGGCTACAAGTAGGATTGCAGATCAGATCCGTAAGACCTCTTTCTTCATGCTAGGTGGGTACTCGTCTGGAGTAGGGGTGGGGGAGGGTATCTGGCATCCTGTACATTTTTGCCTCGCTTTCGGGTTTCTTGAGCATTTGCTCCTTTTCCTCCTTTCCTTACTGGCCACTGTTTCTCGAGCAGTATTCCTGGAGGATGCTAGAAACGAGATGCCTTGAAAGCAATTCTTCTCTATCAAACGGAGGTATATTCAATTGGAAATATGTGCATGAAAGGTTTTTCGAAGGATTATTTGGAGGACTCTTTTATGTTTGGAAAGCAGTTTATGGTTTCTTGAGATTAATTAGGGGTAGTTGTTTGAAGGGAGTATATTTCTCTCGAAATTTATATGGAAAATGGGACATGGAAATAAAGGTGAAATGGAAACACACATAAAAGTTCTGATGTTTTTAAAAAAAATGTACCATTGTTGGAAGGTTTCTAGAAGGTCGATCTATAAATGCAGCCTTCTCTCTTAACATGTGGCATTGCTAAAGACAATGGTGAGATTGCTGTACTAAGTAATGAGCAAGGATGAACTGAGGTTTATTTACATCTGGATGAGCCAGAAGCCTGTCACAGAGAATGAAGTGCTTTGATTCATTTGTATTGGAAGTAACATGAAGAACCTGATTTAAAAAAATAACTTACAAAGTAAATTAGAATTCACAGCATGTGAATATATTTTCCTTTGGGCAATATGGGGCTACTTGATGAGTATAATAATCATTTAAGATATATTTACCTGAATATTATTTAATAATTCTATGCCTTTTCTTTTTAAATTGCTAGCTTGGGAGTTCGTTTTTCATTTTTTTATGTTACGCTTAGGCACCTCTGTTTACGTGTCAGATAGCTTCACTTGTGTACTGCACCAGTGAGTTTATACTTGCATGGATTTGGTTACATCCACTGTATGTATAAACAGGTGTGCCTTTTTAAAACATTAATTCAAAATTCTAACATAAATTCTGTAATGGTTGTAGAGGCGCTAAGATAAACATGGATGCCAGTAATTCAAACCAGCATTCACATGCTCAGATACCATATTTTCATTGAAAAATTAATGCAGAGTTGTTAAAGAATTGATGCTAAGACATCTAATATAGAGTAACAACTCCAGGGTTAATAATAAAGTAACACGTGTGTCTCTTTTCAGTAAGGATTCCATATAGTTAGGGGAGAAAATGTAATCCTTCAGGTGATGTTCTTAGATAATGGTTTCCCGTGTAGTATTTAAGAGCTCTGATCTTCATTCAGACCCGTTTGGAAATGTTGCAGATGTTTTTAATTCATGAACTCTCCTATTGCTGTTTATGAAATTTTTATGCTGCCCCTGACATAGAATTATAGGCTCCTCCTTCTCTGAGAGGCAGCCAATCATCATTTCAATGAGATAAAAAATAAAGATCCCCTTTTATCATGTGTTTCCCCACATCTCAAAATATTTTTCCTTAAAAATATGTTGATTTTTCTTTATGATAACAGGAGTGCAGTCACCAGAAAGACAAAGAATATCTTTTTCTTTTCATTCAAAGGCATATATCGGTTGAAAGAAAGTACTGTATTTGAATGGTATTTTCAAGTAGACTAAGAATCATGCTAGCTTTTTGAGGCTTGAAGGTTCATGGCTGGCTTTGCTGTTATTGAGAGAGATTTGCGCCTGGTGTTTCAGTAACTCACTGTTGCCGGTAATTAGACATCATTACTACTGCAAAAAGGGAAAGA
>NW_006782310.1:3148738-3151063 GCF_000442215.2 Lipotes vexillifer | reverse complement strand
GGGAAAGAGAGAAGGGGAGAGGACAGGCTGGGGCTAATTAACTTCCTGTGTTTAATGAAAGAAAGGGAGACTGATAGCAACTGGGAGGTCGGACTAGAAGAGAGCAGACACCACACAGACTTAACTGAAACAGGACTA
Source organism: Lipotes vexillifer (assembly GCF_000442215.2). NCBI lineage: Eukaryota > Metazoa > Chordata > Mammalia > Artiodactyla > Lipotidae > Lipotes > Lipotes vexillifer. The sequence goes on along the minus strand of NW_006782310.1, from coordinate 3,150,925 downwards.
TCTTTCAGTCTGAAAGAAGCTTGGTTCTACCTCTTGTTTTTCCACAATAACATATGTAGGTTTGCAAATACTTTCCCCCCTGAAGCCTAGATATAACTGATGATAAAATCAAGCAAGTGACAACTGACTTAAAAATGTGGAATATTGGAGAAGATAAACATGCCCTTTAATATTTGTCCTGGCCATGCCTAAAACTGAGGAGACATATCTGCCACTGTTTAGATTACTGTGTGGCTGAGGAGATACTGTTTGGTCACCAAGCAACAATATCCTGCAACTCAGCCATTTTAGGTCTGGAGTGGGAATGTGTGTGTGCACGTGCGCGCGTACACACACACACATATGTAAGGTTTGCTGAGCATCATTGCATCTAAGTTCTTTTCCACACGCTACCACTATTATTTTTATGTTCCTTCATTAAAGGTGTGAGAAATTTAGAAGTATGAAATTACGAATAACTTGAAAACAGTTCTGAAAAAGATATAGCAAATGCCTGACATTGGTTAGGAAAAAAATGTTTAATCAGTGACCGTTTAAAATTAGCATTACTATGGTTACTCTATTTTATGTCTTTGATAGTTCTAGTTTAGTTTGTTTTTAGAAGCTTTGCATCCTCATTGACATTTTGTTTCTGGCAACATTAGTTGAAACATCCCATTTAAAATGTAAAGCACCACAGCACATTCTACCATTTGATATTAGGAAAGGTGAACTTAGAAAAGAACCAGAAATTTCATTACAACTTTTCGTTAGTAATATTATTAATGTGTTCATGTGTTTTTTTTTTTTGCTTTGTTTTGTTTTGGTTTTTTTGCGGTACACGGGCCTCGCACTGCTGTAGCCTCTCCCGTTGCGGAGCACAGGCTCCGGAGCGCAGGCTCAGTGGCCATGGCTCACGGGCCCAGCCGCTCCGCGGCATGTGGGATCTTCCCGGACCGGGGCACAAACCCGCGTCCCCTACATCAGCAGGTGGACTCCCAACCACTGCGCCACCAGGGAAGCCCCTAACGTGTATTTTTTAAAAAGTCGACTGCATTGTATAAAACATTAGGAAATTCAGTAAACTCACATTTCTATTTTTTTTCAGTCTTAAGAAAACAAGGTAATGAATATCCAAACTGTAAAATGAAATAATGTGAGCAATGCTTTTCTTGACCTGTATTTGTAGGAACAGACACTTTGGCTTAATTTTTTTTTTTTTTTTTTACCATTCATGTGTATTTTTTCCCTTTATTTATTCCACTAGGAAACATAAATGAATCTTTCATCCAGAAAAGAAAATGCATTATCTCTAGTTATGTCATTTAAAAATGATGATTTATTCAGTTCTTCAATCTGTAGCCTCATATTTCATATTTTCTTGCTGTGTATACTACTAATTGATTATTGTGCAGTGATTAGAATGAATATTCATGGACTGGTTCATAACCAGTTACTGTTTTTTTAGTTCTCTGACTATGGTTTTTTGTTAATTTTTATACCACGTCAGAGTGAAGGAAATAGTACATAAGGAGTCTGTATACATTTCCACTTGGCCTAACCCCATGCCTGAGGCACACATCATATGTATTGGGCCTTGATCTGGAATTTGCTATAGAAATTCTAGAAAACAAAGCTGAGGGACATGCCAGCTATACATGATGATACTTTGTAACTCTGACACAGAGACAAATCATAATAGTAGTCACTGAGATATGAGCAATTTTGTGCTTATCTCTTAATACTTCCATACTAGTGGAAATTGCTATTGATGACCAATGCATTTTTTTCTTCATTTAAGTATTTTCGGACACTCTCTACCATAGGTCTCTGGTGGGGGGAGGGTTAAAGAGATCCCAAGTATGATTCTCAGCATTGTGGTTTATAAGCTGACTTTAGTGGTTCCTTGTGGTTTGTTGGGAGGGATAAGTCATCCATGGCAAGTCCCTAGCACAGCGCCTCCTTAAGGCTCTCAGGGAATGTGGGTACCTTTACTAGAGGCCAGTTGGCCGTGAGGATTAAGGGGCAAAGGGCTTGTAGAGATAACCCCCCTGAATTTTTTTTTTTTTTTTTTGCGGTACGCGTGCCTCTCACTGTTGTGGCCTCTCCCGTTGCGGAGCACAGGCTCCGGACGCACAGGCTCAGCGGCCACGGCCCACAGGCCGAGCCGCTCCGCGGCACGCGGGATCCTCCCGGACACGAACCCGT
>NW_006782310.1:3143044-3148510 GCF_000442215.2 Lipotes vexillifer | reverse complement strand
CGGTACGCGTGCCTCTCACTGTTGTGGCCTCTCCCGTTGCGGAGCACAGGCTCCGGACGCACAGGCTCAGCGGCCACGGCCCACAGGCCGAGCCGCTCCGCGGCACGCGGGATCCTCCCGGACGGGGCACGAACCCGTGTCCCCTGCATCAGCAGGCAGACTCTTAACCACTGCGCCACCAGGGAAGCCCTTCCCTGAATTTTAGGAGGAAATCAGACCCTCTTATTATATGAGGACTATCCCACACTTACTTCCGAAGATACCAGTCCTTGACTTTTCCTTTGGCTCTTCCTTGTCTTGCTAGTAACTATAGTGGAGGTGAGGAGCAAGACTCGGCACTCATATATATTCCCTCTGGAAACCTCCTGAGCCAGTGGAGATTCTGCTTGTTAAGATTTTAACTCTAGACTTTCTGCGTAGGATAAGTGAAAGATGAAGAAGGAAATTCAGGGATGTGGCAACAGAACTTCCAAAGTTTCCATCTCCATATCAAGATCTTAAAGACCTTTCACTAATAACTGTTGTACTTGCCAAGACTTTTTATATCTAACTGGGAAAATTAAAGTGAATCTAATGTGTTTTAGGTTACGTTTATTTTCATAGTCCTGGGATAACAAGATAACATGGATTGCATGGATGGCAGGAAACATGTTATAGTGGGCAGAGTATAGATTTTAGAGCAAGATTTAAATCCTGGATTTGACATTTATTGAACCTGTTAATTAGGGGAAGTTTCTTAACTAAAGGCACAGTTTCTTCTTTGTAAATGTACATAATATTACTTGCCTAATTAGTTTGGGATAAGAATTAATAATCATAATTCATACTTCCTAAACATAGAGCATATACAGCATATGCCTGGCACGTAGTAAATACTATAAAAGCAGAAGATGTTCTAAGTATTAACAAAGCAAGAACACCATGATGTAATTATAATTTGTGTTCAGAAGTAAAAATCACACTGTAACAGAGTTAAAATACAAGATACATATATATATGTGTATTAATGTATTTTTCACATATTCTGCCTACTCCATTTTTAGAAAATAAAAATGACTTTGTCTTCTTAAAAGTGATACATTCTCATTATTTCAAAAATCTAAGGGAAAAGGAAAAACATGCTAAAAATTCATGCTAATCTCCTGCCCAGATATAACCACCATTAGCTAATTTTGAACATGATTATAGATGTCCCTCTAAACATATATGCCAAAAGAAGATGAGACATATTGATTGATAGTGATACTGTATATGGACCAGGAAAAGTAATTTTCTGAAACTAGTATGATAATTATATGCTAATTTAATTAAGAAGAATAAAATATAATATTACCAAAATACAACAAAAGAAAAAGAAATACACAAAATTCAAAAAATTGCTAATAAAGGCTTCTTCACAGAGGTATTTATTCCTAAAATTAATAGAAAAGATTAAGAAAAACATTGAGAGTGAATTACATTCATTTTTTAACTACAGACTTCAGTTTTATACCATATAATTGACTTTCTCCAATGGTAGGTAAGAGACAAATATATTTTCACTTCTCACCTCCTTATTACTACCTCCCTGTGTATAATCGATTACATTGATTATATGATAATTGTTATATATCTGATTGTATTATATCAGTAATATTATCTAATTGCTTTTACTCTCAAGGTTTTTTATATTTATGTTATAGTACGTAATTTGCTTCTTACAATTATTGATATTTTCCTTTGCTGTACTTAAATGCTTATCATCCATTCTTTTACCTGGTTTTCTTTACTTCTAAATTCTTTGATTCATCAGTTGATTAACTGTGATTCCTGATCATCTTTTTTTTTTTTTCTAAAGAAGGTTTCCTCTGTTCTATTCTTTAAGGTTTATATGCAATTGAAAATATTTGTCCTTTGTCTTTGTACCTAAAGAGCAACTTAGCTAGGTGTCATTTCTTCATTTCACTCTTTCCACCAGACATTATAGATAGTGTGTTAGCTCTGTTAAAATCTAAGGCAAACCTGTTTTCCAGATTTCATGGATTGTTTACTCAGGTATCCTTGAAATTAAATAATTTCACTAAGGTATGTCTTGAATTCCTTTTCTCACTCTTTCTTTCTCCTGAGTAATGATACTCATGTCCATGGCTTCAGTTGTGTCTCTGTTCTGGGGACTTACTGCACATCTTCTGGGGTTCAGACCTGTGTTTTGGGTTTTGTACTAGATGTTTCCATCAAGATATTCCAAAGCACCTAAAATTAAACAAATTCAAAAATGAATTTCTCTTCTCTCCATTCCCCCATCCTAGGTCCTCCAAGCTGACCTCTTACAAAAAAAAAATTCTTAAAAAAATTTTTTTCCATGGATGGCAACACAATTTGCTTACCTATCCAAGCGAAAAATCTGTGTGATATGCTTGATTTCTCCCTTTTCTTCCCTCCTTATAGTCAGTACTTAACAGTGTATTGTTGATTCTACCAACTTAATATCTCTTGAATTGACTGACCATATTCTTACCACACCATACCATGCAGTATGTCTATTACTTGATAATTTGGTAATTTTTCCAAAACCTGTTTTGAAGGAAGGGAGTGCACAATGTGTAATACCTCACTGGTGCTCAGTATTAATGGAATAAATGAAAATCACCTCCCAGCCCAATACCACAGATGGGAACTTCTTATTTACCACCACACAGCTAGTTTCATAGCCATACTGGGAACTCTTTTTTAAAAAAATTATAATTATTTTTTTTAATTGTAAAAAACACATAATATATATTTTCCATTTTTACATGTATAAGTGTATGGTGCAATAGTATATGTACATTGTTGTGCAACAGATCTCCAGAACTTTTTCATCTTGTAAAACTGAAACTCTAGACCCAATAAACAACAATTTCCCTTTTGCCCTTCCCTCCAGCCCCTGGTAACCACCACTCTACTTTCTGTTTCTGTGAATCTGACTACTTTTGATACCTCATATAAGTGGAATTACTCAATGTTTGTCTTTTTGTGATTGATTATCTCACTTAGCATAATGTCCTCAATATTCATCCATGTTAAAGTGTGTGACAGGATTTCCTTCCTTTTAAAGGCTGAATAACATACTATTGTATGTATTTACCACATTTTGTTTATTCATCTGTCAATGGACATTGGGTTGCTTCCACCTTTGGCTGTTGAAAATAGTGCTGCTATGAAAATGGGTGTGTGAAGGGTGTCCCTTCAAGACCCTGCTTTCAATTCTTTTGGATGTATACCCACAAGTGGGATTGCTGGATCACATAGTAGTTCTATTTTTAATTTTTTCAGGAACTTCCATACTGTTTTCCTTAACAGTTATACCATCTTATAGTCCCACCAACAGGGCACAAGGAGGGCTCTTTTTAAGGCTGAGAAACTAGTAACTTTGCTTGTCATCTAGAGCTCTTCAACAAGCATGTTTTTTCTTTAGTCAATAGCAAGTATTGAATGTAACACGATTAATAATAATGTTATAATAATGCTTTACATTTATCAAGTTCTTAATACATATTGGTTAAAGATTGGTCTAATACCTTTAAAAAATGTCCCCTTTAATATTCACAATAGTCCTACAGTATGAACACTTTTCATTACATACTTGAGAAAATTGTGGTTTAAGTTAAGATAACTTTCTAAAGTCACACAACTTCTAAGTGTTAGAGCTGGGATAAGAAACAATTTCAGTGGGATTCCTAAGTCCTTGCTTTGGTCTCCAAACTTTTAAAATAATGCATTCCAATGATTTAAAAAATTAAATATTCCCCCAGTATGTGTATTTTTATAAATTACATATAGTTCTGTATCAATACTTAACAGGTAACACATGTTCAAAAATATAAATATATAAGGCTGATATTAAATAGATATAAACATACATTTTCATATTTTTTCTTCATCTCAGTAGGTCATCTCTTGCATTCCCTGGGGTGTGCATATACCAATTTGGAGACAATTACTCTAATTCCTAGTACAGTGTTGCCTCACAGTAAATCATTTTGGTTAAGACCTTACACTTCAGCTAAAATATCACCTCCTCTCTTACAGGGTGGGGTACCTCTGTACTTAATCAACACAATATTAAAATAATTTCTTAGCCATTCAAATCCATGACATCCATAAAGCAGTTATACACTTTCGCTGTTGGTTTGGTTGAGGTGAGAGTTTATTTCATCAAAGGCAAGTTGAGGAGATGGTACACAATCAAGAATAGCTGAAGTGAGGGTACAGTGGAAGTTGAAGTTGGAAAAGTAGGCTGGAGCAAAATCATGGGAAACCTCTACTGCCATGTTAAAAAGTTTGACCTTCATTCTATAGGGAATGGCAGCTACCAAAAGTGTTTGAGCAGGGATGTTATGATTTAGGTCTTATAGGTAGGGACTTGAGGTCTCTCCTTGGTTTATGCTGCAGAATATAAATCAGATGAATAAAGAATAAAAGTTAGTTTCTTTGGTTCAATATATTGTTTGAAATATTATAGTTATAAATAAATGTTATACAGTTATTAAAATCAAATTATCAAGCAGTAACTCAATATAATACAATAGCTTGATATTGTTGTGTAATTGAATTATGCTGTACAAATTTCAGATTTATTAATTCCAATAAAATGTTAAAAATAGGATTTGTGAAATATAAAAAAAATAGATTTAAAGGCATTTAAAAGGAATATGGATCAAATCATCTTATAATAAACTGATTTTTTTTGTTTTTGGAGTTGAGGAGAAGTAATTTTTGACCTCTTAGTTGTTACTACGTCCACAACTACAAAGATTTCCCAGAGAAATCCTTCTAAAAACCCAGGGGAGATCGATACAGAATAATTATTTAAGCACAGACCTTTTCAAAGTAAAGTTACTGTTTCAAATATTGCTTAGAATATGGAGTTTTATACTTTAATGCAGTATTCTAAATCTTACTCCAAGTTGTTTCTTGCTCAGACTTCTGTGATTTTAAATCCACATGCCAGTCTCTGCCACTAAGCGTCTTCCCTATGATTCTTCAATTTTTGTATACTGTGGTAGGCAGGATTCTAAGATAATTCACAAATAACCCTCACACTTGTTTAATTCCCTTCCCTTTGAGTGTGGGTGGAACCTGTGGATATGATGAGCTATCACTCCCATGATTATGTTATGTTATATGGCGCAGTTAGCTTGAAGAAAGGGGGCTCTTTCAGGTGGGTCTGACTTAATCACATTAACCTTTTAAAAGCAGAGTTATTTTTCCCTGGCTTATAGCAGAAGAAGTAGAGAGTTTCAAAGTCTGAGATGGATTCAATGTAAGGGAGGTTCTCTATTGCTGAGATAGAGGGGGCTATGTGGTTAAGAGCTGAGAGCAACCTCTAGGAGCTGAGAGCATGCTTTGCCAACAGCTAGCAAAACAATGGGGACCTAAGTCCTACAACCACAAGGAACGGATTCTGGCAACAATCAAAGGAAGCTTGGAAGTGGGTCTTTCCCT
>NW_006782310.1:3126749-3143034 GCF_000442215.2 Lipotes vexillifer | reverse complement strand
TTTCCCTAGTTGGGCTTCCAAGTAAGAATGCAGCTGTCTGACACTTGATTTCATCTTTAAGAGAACCTGAGCAGAAGACACAGTTAAAATGTGCTGGATTTTGGACACACAGAAACTGTGAGATAATAAGTTTGTGAAGTTTTAAACCACCAATTTGCAGTTATATAGCAAAAGAAAACTAATACATAATTTTTTGGTCTAAATTTTCCAAAAAGCATTTGCTCAGTTAAAACAACTTTTTAAAAAGCATATTTGACTAATATTATTTGTGGTTTAAGATACAACTGGGAATAATTTAAATGATATTCTTGCCTAATGCCTAATGTGTTGCCATTTTAATAGTTTTTGATGAGATGATCCATAATTTAGTGAAATACATAATTTCTAACAGATCATTTGAAATATTTAATGATTGATCACATTAGGAATATATATATTCCTAATAATATATATGCATATGTATATATATACACATGTATATTATTTTGATTTTTCTCAACGTTTTTACTTAAAAACTTTTTATTTCATTATCTTCCATCATATATTCCATTATATTCCATTCTGTCTCCTAAATAGAATATGAGGTGGCTTACAGTTTTAGGTTTTTCATGGGCGGATAGAGATAGAGGAGTGCACATATCAAAAGACATTATTATTCACATAATTATATTAATGTATGTTTAAGTATTCTTGAATATATAGAGAAAAATAACAAAATATAGCATCAATTATCATTTATTAGAAATAACTATTCTATAACTTTATTTTTAATTATTATTTTGTTATAATATTATAACTTATAAAGAAGACCTGCCTAGTATTTGGGGAATATAATATAGAAAATAATATTAATAGGTATATCTTCTTCTGTTAAGATATTAGCTGGAACTGGAAATTATTTTCCCCTCTCTATGTTGAGAAGAGAAAATCTTTATTTTGATTTTTTTTCTTTTTTCTCTATGTGAGGTTTATTCAGTAGTATCTTATGTTCCACTCTTCCTAATTTTAATCAAGTGCTAGTTATTCTCACAGTTACAGAGCTGTTAGAAAAATGCAAGTTTGAGAAGGAGATTCAGAATATAAGTTCAGGAAGTTGGAAACTTCATTTTGGTAATAAGAAAGAATAACTTGTCTTACAGGCAGAGAGTGGGTGTTTTTGTTATTGGTAGTTATTTTCCTTCCTTTTTGAAAGTTAAAATATGTTTTCAGAAAATATTACTTGAATATTTGGGTCTCATATTATATATAAAAATAGTAGTCATTGAGATAAGGTTGGCCAGTATTTCTGAAATTATTCTTTTTCTTTTGGTTGGATGCCAGTGTGAGGGGGTACAGAGAGGATACTTATAGGTGAACATGACTGCAGTTGCCAGATTGCTAGAGGGCTTTAGGGGTTTAATCTAGGAACATGGGGCAAAGCTAAGTGACATATATGAGGATCTAAAGTCTAGCTTCGTCATAATAACACCATGCTCTAACCAATTGACCTAACTAGATGCGATTTTCAAATCAAGGCTAGATGGCATTTTGCTTGAAAATATAATAAAAGATCTCTTAATAGAACTTCACTAACTAGTGAATTAACCAAAACTCTCTCTTCCCAGGGTGTGGACAGATTCATTCACAGTAGTCTACCCTGTAGTTACTTATACCTTGTGCACATAAAATTGAGTTGTGTGCATATTACTGGTTATGTTTTTCCCACATCCTTTTTAGTGAATTTCAATTATTATCATAATTGTGATTTAAATATTTCATAAACTGATGAATTGAGTGCATGAACTTAAATTCAGTGCTTTAGAAAGGCTCAAAATAAATGTTAATTAGGAAAAATAGAGAGAAAAAGAAGAAAACTTAGGTTTCTGCACAGCCTCAATTACTTTACAAGTAATAACTAACTTCTCATTCTACTTTAAAGTAATTGAAACTAGAAGTCATAGACAATGCATTATTGGGGAGCTTATACACTTGGAATGTCAATCAGTAGACCCATACTTAAAGAAGAGATCTTTGTCTTATCATAAGTTTAACAAATAATTATATATTAGCATGTATTAAATGAAAATTTGATATTGAAGTGTGTATATATCATCTTCTCTGCCTTCCAACTTTAACTTTGTTTTTTTAGTTATCTATTTTATTTTATTTTATTTTTAAATTTTGCTTCACAATACTGTGTTAGTTTCTGTTGTACAACAAAGTGAATCAGCCGTATGCATACATATATCCCCATATCTTCTCCCTCTTGCGTCTCCCTCCCACCCTCTCTCCCCCACCCCTCTAGGTCATTGCAAAGCACCGAGGTGATCTCCCTGTGCTATGCTGCTGCTTCCCACTAGCTATCTATTTTACATTTGGTAGTGTATATATGTCAATGCTACTATCACTTTGCCCCAGCTTCCCCCTCCCCAATCCAAGTCCTTAAGTCCATTCTCTATGTCTGCATCTTTATTCCTGTCCTTCACTTAACTTTTTCTATGTTAAGTGGACAACTTCACAAAGGATAACAAGACCATTATGCACCAATATAGAAAGTTATAATAAGTGGTGTTTGGTCAGCCATGGACATATGAGTTAAAGATACACATACTGGCAGTGCTGATAAAATAATATACTGTCACGATGACGAAGAACTTAGTGCTTCCTGAAGGTATATCCCTATTATGGAAGAAAATGTTTCCATCCAGATGAGCCAAATGACCTAACGTAGTCAGGTGAGATTATTATGCCCTCTTTAAACCCATATTTAACAAGCTACCTTTTGATTATTTGGGTTCCCACATGACTAAAGAGAGAATGCACTGGTCATACTGTTGCCGATGTTGGGAATATTTAAGTTGTATTTCTCAGTATAAGTGAAGTAATTTAGTTTTTATACTATAATCTCTTGTCAGTTTTGGTGGAGTTCAGAGCCTCTATATCTAATCAACTTATATACACTGAGGAGATCTCCAAAAGAACGTTGGAGAGCTGTTGAGATGGGAAGGGGAAAATGGGTACTAGGGAGGCAACAAAACGGGGTCCGTTATCCGACTCATTTAGAAATCTTCCTTCTAGGCAATCATTCTGTCTTATTTCCAGTTCCCTTGATGTTCTGGTTGCTCTCTTCTGATTAAATTGCTTTCTAAAATATGGTACTTTATAGGGTTATAATAATAGTTTAATATAACTTTGAATTGGGCTTTTTTCATTTAAAATTATTATTAAAAATTTCCCAATAGTCTTGATAATTATTTTTATGGCTTTACAAGTACCTAATCAAGTATCTATACCATAACTATCTTTTGAAAACTTTATTTAATTAATTTGCCCATTTTTATTTTATTTGATTAAAAGGAAGAGCAACAGAAATTATAAATAGGCTATTTTTCATCTTCTGTAGTCTTTAAAATATATAGGACTCTTGAAAGCAATAATTATAGCATTGTCTTGTGGGGTTTTAAAATCTATGTAGATGTGATACATATAAATATATATAATATACAAAGGATATTCTCTAACCCAAAGATTTAAATTACAAATCAATAAGAGAAAATTTTCTGGTAATTCCCCAAGTATTTAAAGATTAGACAACATACTTTTAAGTAATCTATAGGCAAAAGAGGAAAATCCCAAAGGAAATTAGACAATACTTTGAACAGAATGAAAATGGTAGTATAGCATATCAAAATTTACAGGATGAACCTAAAGCAAGGCTTTGAGGAAAATTCATGGTGGTAAATGCTTATATTACAAAAGATGAAATGTCTCAAAATAATACTCTAAGCTTCCACCTAGGTAACTAGATAAAGAAGAGCAAATGAAACCCTATGAAAGCAGAAACTTAATTTTAGTTAATTCCTGATAATCTCAATAAGTCTAAAATACCCCTTTGCCTGGGGTTCTGAGGATTGAGGATGGTTCATGTAGTTTCACAGCCTTAGAGTGAGAGGTAACTGGGCCTTGTTTATCTGAAGATGCTAACGGTATCTGCTGAGATGTACATTTCCCTGTTCAATTTACTCCTGTCATGTAGATTGGTAATGTGGTTCACTTTGCTTCTGAATATAGGGAATATGCAAATACAGGACTTTCTTAGTATTTTGTTGTCTTATTTTTTGAATTTTATTTTATTTTTTTATACAGCAGGTTCTTATTATCGATTTTATACATGTTAGTGTATATATGTCGATCGCAATCTCCCAATTCATCCCACCCCCACCCCTTACGCTGCTTTCCCCCCTTGTGTCCATATGTTTGTTCTCTACATCTGTGTCTCTATTTCTGCCTTGCAAACTGGTTCATCTGTACCATTTTTCTAGATTCCACATATATGCATTAGTATACGATATTTGTTTTTCTCTTTCTGACTTGCTTCACTCTGTATGACAGTCTCTAGGTCCATGCATGTCTCTACCAATGACCCAATTTCGTCCCTTTTTATGGCTGAATAATATTCCATTGTATATATGTACCACATCTTCTTTATCCATTTGTCTATCAATGGGCATTTAGGTTGCTTCCATGACCTGGCTATTGTAAATAGTGCTGCAATGAACATTGTGGTACATGATGCTTTTTGAATTATGGTTTCTCAGGTTATATGCCCAGTAATGGGATTTCTGGGTCATATGGTAGTTCTATTTTTAGTTTTTCAAGGAACCTCCATACTGTTCTCCATAGTGGCTGTATCAGTTTACATTCCCACCAAGAGTGCAAGAGAGTTCCCTTTCTTCCACACCCTCTCTAGCATTTGTTGTTTGTAGATTTTCTGATGATGCCCATTCTAAATGGGTGTGAAGTGACACCTCATTGTAGTTTTGATTTGCATTTCTCTAATAATTAGTGATGTTGAGAAGCTTTTCATGTGCCTCTTGGCATCTGTATGTCTTCTTTGGAGAAATGTCTATTTACGTCTTATGCCCATTTTTTTATTGGATTGTTTGTTTTTTTAATATTGAGCTGCATGAGTGTCTTTCTTGATATCATGGGATGAGTTCACCTGCTCTCGGGAACTTGTGAGACTGTCTCACACTAATATGCATCACATTTGGCTGTCTCTGTTCTGTTGCTCACAAACTATGTCAGATGCAGTAAAAGATTTAAAAACAAGCCACCCACCTATTATATTTGGTGTTTCAGGAATTCCCAAAGCTATCTGGGTTTAGCTTCTCAGAACTCTTAGGCTTAGACTTTAGGGAGGCATAGACAGCAGGGAACTTCTCAGGAACTCATGAATATGCAGCTTACATTTTCCTCTGTGTCTGTCTTCACCCACTGAGAGAATTGTTATCTCATAGGAAGTGTGAAATTGTTTATTACTTTTTCAGCATTTATTCAGGTCTGTTTCTTATGGCATACATATTATGTGATGGGTCTCCAGGCTTTAGGTTTCTAAAGCTCCAAAGCTCAGGCTCTTGCAAGTCCAGGTAAACTTTTGAAACTGAAAATCCGAGACTTGAACGTTTTTAAACAATGTGTGACATCATCACAACCTTTCCCCAGGGGAGTCACTATGGATAGCCCTAACAACCCAATTTGGGGAAAGGAACAAGATACCCATAGAAAGTCAAATGGAAGAAATCAGTTAACACCTCAAAAGTTCTAACATATGTTAAGTAAGGAGAGTAAATGATAGCTATTTCACCATGGTTATTGTGATGATTAAATGAGTCAATACATATGATTCATGTGTCAGTTTCAGACAACCAATAATTTAAATATTAATTTTTCCCCTTTTTGTCATCATCATCTCCTCCTTTTCCCAATAAATACAATGCTGAAGTATCACCTATGCCTAGGGAGAATATAAAGGTGTCTTAGGAGTTTATTAATTATGCGAAAAAATTCAGGAAAATAAGATGCTTGAGGAGAAGCTCATGGCTCTAGAATAGAACACAAATGGCCAAGGGAAGGGTAGGGACTGATTTTTTCCTTCATCCATTCTTTGTCTTACCTATTATCCAGGAGAGAGTTTGACCACAATACATTTTAAAAGTCTCCTCATATAAACCAAATGATTACTTTGAAATATAGTACATATATTCAAAATTATAAAAATCCAAGCATTAGGGAACCACAGAAAACTGAAATGCAAAGTAATTATATAAGACAAGTATTATAAAGAATTTTATTATAAAGATTGCTGTATGGACCAGTGGATTAAAAACGTTTATTGCAGACCACAAGAACTAATCACTGGCTGAGATTATTTTCGATAAAGTCTAGAACTCACTCTCAAGAGGTATAGATTCTCCTCTTGTTGCAGAGATCCTGAGAACGAGATCATGTATGGGATTCTGGAGCAATAGGGTGTTATATTTGTGTATTATGTATACACAGATGTAGGTTTTGTTGAGAGCCATTTTAGTTCTCAACAAATAACATTTTTATTGAGTCAGAACTGTACAGAGTGGAGTCAGATGAGGCAGGATGTAATGAGGAGAGGTATATTTTGTCTATGCTGCCTTATTAGCACTTGTTACACTGTGTTCATTTTTCAAAGAAGCAGAAGATTTTTTTCTCATTCAAAAAAAGGTCTAAAGGTAGATAGTCAAGGGATGACGTGGCAAAGTCCTGATGTCATAAGAATCAAGGCTCCTATTTTCCTATTTGCCATTTGTAATATACCTTTCATCCTCACTTGTTCGAGCAGCTCTAGTTCTGGTAGACATGCTGCTTTCCAGGCAGAAAACTGTGTGTGTGTGTGTGTGTGTGTGTGTGTGTGTGTGTGTGTGTGTGTGTGAGTGTGAGAAAGAGAGAGAGACACAGAGACAGAGAAAGGATACTGAGACCCCTCCAGCTCCCTAATCCCTCTTTTTGATTTGTCCTGTATTTTTTTTATTTTTTAATTGTATTTTATTTTTTTATACAGCAGGTTCTTATTAGTCATCAATTTTATACACATCAGTGTATACATGTCAATCCCAATCACCCAATTCATCACACCACAATCCCCACTCCCCCACAGCTTTCCCACCTTGGTGTCCATACGTTTGTTCTCTACATCTGTGTCTCAATTTCTGCCCTGCAAACCGGTTCATCTGTACCATTTTTCTAGGTTCCACATACATGTGTTAATATACGATATTTGTTTTTCTCTTTCTGACTTACTTCACTCTGTATGACAGTCTCCAGATTCATCGACATCTCAACAAATGACCCAATTTCGTTCCTTTTTATGGCTGAGTAATATTCCGTTGTATATATGTACCACATCTTCTTTATCCATTCATCTGTCAATGGGCATTTAGGTTGCTACCATGACCTGGCTACTGTAAATAGTGCTGCAATGAACATGGTGGTGCATGTACCTTTTTGAATTATGGTTTTCTCTGGGTATATGCCCAGTAGTGGGATTGCTGGGTTGTATGGTAGCTCTGTTTTTAGGGTTTTTTTTTTTTTTTTCGCGGTACGCAGGCCTCTCACTGTTGTGGCCTCTCCCGTTGCAGAGCATAGGCTCCAGACGCACAGGCTCAGCGGCCACGGCTCACGGGCCCAGCCGCTTCATGTGGGATCCTCCCGGACCGGGGCAGGAACCCGCGTACCCTGCATTGGCAGGCGGACCCTCAACCAACTGCGCCACCAGGGAAGCCCTGTTTTTAGTTTTTTTAAGGAACCTCCATACTGTTCTCCATAGTGGCTGTATCAATTTACATTCCCACCAACAGGCAAGAGGGTTCCCTTTTCTCAACACCCTCTCTAGCATTTGTTGTTTGTAGATTTTCTGATGATGCCCATTCTAACTGGTGTGAGGTGATACCACATCATAGTTTTGATTTGCATTTCTCTAATAATTAGTGATACTGAGCAGCTTTTCATGTGCTTCTTGCCCATCTGTATGTCTTCTTTAGGGAAATGTCTATTTACGTCTTCTGCCCATTTTCGGATACGGTTGTTCGTTTCTTTAATATTGAGCTGCAGGAGCTGTTTATATATTTTGGAGATAAATCCTTTGTGTGTTGATTCATTTGCAAATATTTTCTCCCATTCTGAGGGTTGTCTTTTCGTCTTGTTTATGGTTTTCTTTGCTGTGCAAAAGCTTTGAAGTTTCATTAGGTCCCATTTGTTTATCTTTGGTTTTATTTCCATTACTCTAGGAGGTGGATCATAAAAGAACTTACTGTGATTTATGTCAAAGAGTGTTCTTCCTATGTTTTCCTGTAAGAGTTTTATAGTATCCTGTCTTACATTTAGGTCTCGAATCCATTTTGAGTTTATTTTTGTGCATGGTGTTAGGGAATATTCTAATTTCATTCTTTTACGTGTAGCTGTCCACTTTTCCCAGCACCACTTATTGAAGAGACTGTCTTTTCTCCATTGTATATCCTTGCCTCCTTTGTCATAGATTAGTTGACCATATGTGCGTGGGTTTATCTCTGGGCTTTCTATCTTGTTCCCTTGATCTATCTTTTGGTTTTTGGGCCAGTACCATATTGTCTTGATTACTGTAGCTTTGTAATATAGTCTGAAGTCAGGGAGTGTGATTTCTCCAGCTCCCTTTTTTCCCCTCAAGAGTGCTTTGGTGATTTGGGGTCTTTTGTGTCTCCATACAAATTTTAAGATTTTTTTGTTCTAGTTCCGTAAAAAATGCCATTGGTAATTTAATAGGGATTGCATTGAATCTGTAGATTGCTTTGGGTAGTATAGTCATTTTCACAATATTGATTCTTCCAATCCAAGAACATGGTCTGTCTCTCCATCTGTTGGTATCATCTTTAATTTCTTTCCTCAGTGTCTTATAGTTTTCTGCATATAGGTCTTTTGTCTCCCTAGGTAGGTTTATTCCTAGGTATTTTATTCTTTTTGTTCCAATGGTAAAAAGGAGTGTTTCCTTAATTTCTCTTTCAGGTTTTTCATCATTAGTGTATAGGAATGCAAGAGATTTCTGTGCATTAATTTTGTATCCTGCAACTTTACCAAATTCATTGATTAGCTCTAGTAGTTTTCTGGTGGCATTTTTAGGATTCTGTATGTATAGTATCATGTCATCTGCAAACAGTGACAGTTTTACTTCTTCTTTTCCAATTTGTATTCCTTTTATTTCTTTTTCTTCTCTGATTGCCATGGCTGGAACTTCCAAAACTGTGTTGAATAATAGTGGTGAGAGTGGGCAACCTTGTCTTGTTACTGATCTTAGTGGAAATGCTTTCAGTTTTCACCACTGAGTATGATGTTTGCTATGGGTTTGTCATATATGGCCTTTATTATGTTGAGGTAGGCTCCCTCTATGCCCAGTTTCTGGAGAGTTTTTATCATAAATGGGTGTTGAATTTTGTCAAATGCTTTTTCTGCATCTACTGAGATGATCATATGGTTTTTCTTCTTCAATTTGTTAATATGGTGTATCACATTGATTGATTTGTGTATATTGAAGAATCCTTGCATCCCTGGGATAAACCCCACTTGATCATGGTGTATGATCCTTTTAATGTGTTGTTGGCTTCTGTTTGCTAGTATTTTGTTGAGGATTTTTGCATCTATATTCATCAGTGATATTGGTCTGTAATTTTCTTTTTTTGTAGTATCTTTGTCTGGTTTTGGTATCAGGGTGATGGTGGCATCATAGAATGAGTTTGGGAGTGTTCCTTTCTCTGCAATTTTTTGGAAGAGTTTGAGAAGGATGGGTGTTAGCTCTTCTCTAAATGTTTGATAGAATTCACCTGTGAAGCCATCTGGTCCTGGACTTTTGTTTGTTGGAAGATTTTTAATCACAGTTTCAATTTCATTACTTGTGATTTGTTCATGTTTTCTATTTCTTCCAGGTTCAGTCTTGGAAGGTTATAACTTTCTAAGAATTTGCTCATTTCTTCCAGGTTGTCCATTTTATTGGCATAGAGCTGCTTGTAGTAGTCTCTTAGCATGCTTTGTATTTCTGTGGTGTCAGTTGTAACTTCTCCTTTTTCATTTCTAATTTTATTGATTGGAGTCCTCTCCCTCTTTTTCTTGATGAGTCTGGCTAATGGTTTATCAGTTTTGTTTATCTTCTCAAAGAACCAGCTTTTAGTTTTATTGATCTTTGCTATTGTTTTCTGTTTCTATTTCATTTATTTCTGCTCTGATCTTTATGACTTCTTTCCTTCTGCTAGCTTTGGGTTTTGTTTGTTCTTCTTTCTCTAGTTCCTTTAGGTGTAACGTTAGATTGTTTATTTGAGATTTTTCTTGTTTCTTGAGGTAGGCTTGTATTGCTATAAACTTCCCTTGTAGAACTGCTTTTGCTGCATCCCATAGGTTTTGGGTCATCGTGTTTTCATTGTCATTTGTCTCTAGGTATCTTGTGATTTCCTCTTTGATTTGTTCAGTGATCTCATGGTTATTTAGTCACGTATTGTTTCCCCTCCATGTGTTTGTATTTTTTACGTTTTCTTCCCTGGAATTCATGTCTAATCTCATAGCTTTTTGGTCAGATAAGATGCTTGATATGTTTTCAATTTTCTTAAATTTACTGAGGCTTGATTTGTGACCCAAGTTGTGATCTATCCTGAAAGAATGTTCCTTGCACACTTGAGAAGAAAGTGTAATCTGCTGTCTTTGGATGGAATGTACTATAAATATCGATTAAATCTATATGGTCTATTGTGTCATTTAAACCTTGTGTTTCCTTATTAATTTTCATTTTGGATGATCTGTACATTGGTGTAAGTGAGGTGTTAAAGTCCCCCACTATTATTGTGTTACTGTCTATTTTCTCTTTTATCGTTGTTAGCAGTTGCCTTATGTGTTGAGGTGCTCCTATGTTGGGTGCATATATATTTATAATTATTATATCTTTTTCCTGGATTGATCCCTTGATCATTATTTAGTGTCCTTCCTTGTCTCTTGTAACATTCTTTATTTTAAATTCTATTTTATTTGCTAGGAGTATTGCTACTTCAGCTTTCTTTTGATATCCATCTGCATGGATTTTCTTTTTCCATCCCCTCACTTTCAGTCTGTATGTGTCCCTAGGTCTGAAGTGGGTCTCTTGTAGACAGCATATATATGGCTCTTGTTTTTGTATCCATTTAGCGAACCTGTGTCTTTTGGTTGGAGCATTTAATCCATTCACGTTTAAGGTAATTATCGATATGTATGTTCCTTTGGCCATTTTCTTAATTGTTTTGGGTTTGTTTTTGTAGGTCCTTTTCTTCTCTTTTGTTTCCCGCTTAGAGAAGTTCCTTTAGCATTTGTTGTAGATCTGGTTTGGTGGTGCTGAATTCTCTTAGCTTTTGCTTGTCTGTAAAGCTTTTGATTTCTCCATAGAATCTGAATGAGATCCCTGCTGGGTAAAGTAATCTTCGTTGTAGGTTCTTCCCTTTCATCACTTTAAGTATATCATGCCACTCCCTTCTGGCTTGTAGACTTTCTGCTGAGAAATCACCTGTTAACCTTATGGGAGTTCCCTTGTATGTTATTTGTCATTTTCCCTTGCTGCTTTCAATAATTTTTCTTTGTGTTTCATTTTTGCCAATTGGATTACTATGTGTCTCGGCGTGTTTCTCCTTGGGTTTATCCTATATGGGACTTGCTGCACTTCCTGGACTTGGGTGGCTATTTCCTTTCCCATGTTAGGGAAGTTTTCAACTATAATCTCTTCAAATATTTTCTCGGGTCCTTTCTGTCTCTCTTCTCCTTCTGGGACCCTTATAATTCAAATGTTGTGTTTAATATTGTCCCAGAGGTCTCTTAGGTTGTCTTCATTTCTTTTCATTCTTTTTTCTTTATTCTGTTCCGCAGCAGTGAATTCCACCATTCTGTCTTCCAGGTCACTTATCCGTTCTTCTGCCTCAGTTATTCTGCTCTTGATTCCTTCTAGTGTAGTTTTCATTTCACTTATTGTACTGTTCATCTCTGTTTGTTTGTTCTTTAATTCTTCTAGGTCTTTGTTAAACATTTCTTGCATCTTCTCAGTCTTTACCTCCATTCTTTTTCCGAGGTCCTGGATCATCTTCACTATCATTATTCTGAATTGTTTTTCTGGAAAGTTGCCTATCTCCATTTCATTTAGTTGTTTTTCTGGGGTTGTATCTTGTTCCTTCAGCTGGTACATAGCCCTCTGCCTTTTCATCTTGTCTGTCTTTCTGTGAATGTGGTTTTTGTTCCACAGGCTGCAGGATTGTAGTTCTCCTTGCTTCTACTGTCTTCCTCCTAACCCCCAGGTTGGGAATCCTGATGTGGGGCTCAGAACCTTCACTCCAGTGGGTGGACTTCTGTGGTATAAGTGTTCTCCAGTCTGTGAGTCACCCATCCAGCAGTTATGGGATTTGATTTTACTGTGATTGCACCCCTCCTACTGTTTTATTTGTGGTTTCTCCTTTGTCTTTGGATGTGGGGTATCTTTTTTGGTGAATTCCAGTGTCTATCTGTCAATGATTGTCCAGCCTCTAGTGGTGATTCTGGTGTTCTCACAAGAGGGAGTGAGAGCACGTTCTTCTACTCCACCATCTTGGTTCCTCCCTATAAAGTCCCCTCTTTTTTTAATTGAAATTTTCATTGAGATCACTGTAGATTCATCTGTACTCACTTCTCACTAATGGTTAACATTTTGCAAAACTATAGTGTAATATCAAGCCAGTATAATTATATTGATATAATCCACTGGTCTTATTTAGATTTCCCCCCTTTTACTTGTACTCATGTATGTGTGTGTGTATTTGTGTGTGTGTGTTAAATTCCACATAATTTCGTTATGTGTCTGGGTTTTTGTTTCCACTACCATGCTCAAGATACTGAATAGTTCCAACAACACAAGGATACCTCAGTCCACCCTTTTATAATCATACTCATCTCTCTCCTGTCCCCTTTATCCCCCCATGACCCCTAACTGTAACTTTCCAATCAACAATCTATACTAAATTTCTAAAATTTACAATTTTGAAATGAAACCATACATACAACATACCTTTGGAGATTGGCATTTTTTTTTTTCACTCAGTATAATTCCCTGGAGACTTATACAAATTCTTATGTGTATCAATAGTTTGTATCTCTTTGTTGCTGCGTAGTACTTACTCTACCTTATGGATTTTTAATCATTAATCTGTTGAAGGATATCTGCTCTGATTTCAGTTTGGAGATGTTACATGTAAAGCTGCTATGAATATTAGTGTATAGGTTTTGTGTGAATGTAAGTTTTAATTTCTCTGGGATAAATGCCCAAGAGTGCAACCGATGTGTTGCAGAGTAAGTGCATCTTTGGTTTGCAAAACTGCCAAACTTGGGTCCCAGAACATCTGTACTATTTTACTTTCCTGCTGGCTGTGTGTGCATGATATAGTTTCTTGTCCTATCCATTTTTTAGTGTAATAACAAAAATAACTTATACCAGTAGCATCATAAAGAAAGTCCTACTTTGTCTTTGAGCTGTTATCCAGTTTGTAGTTTACTTTTGAAGGTAACCATCACAAAAGCAAATAAGACCATAGAGAGGTATGATGGTAATATTTTCTCAATTTTTATTTTGTGAAAGTCATGGATATTTACTGAGTTTATTCATCTCCAGTGTTAATATCTATTGCCTAGAAGGTTGAACTTCACTGCCTTTGAAAAGTTTCCTAGTAGTGCTTGTCTGTATAGTCAAAATTAGAAAAATCGACGTTAACACCCAGCCAGTAACTATCTTCATAAAATGGTAGCTATAGAAAGAAATATGTTAATATTTATAGGCAATGAAAGGAAGGATTCGATTTTAATTCTAGGGCAAAGATACTGAAGTGAATAATCTAGTTTACAGTTAATTTTTGTAGACCTGTAATTTGTTAACTAATGATTTCAGTCTGATGGACTAAATGGACATGCCAAAATTTGTCTCTGAGCAGCACCAATACTTACATTAATCTCAGTATCCCTAGAACTCTGTGTGGTATCTAACTCACAGTAAGTGCTTGATAAATATTTAATAAAAGAATGTAACTGTAGCAAAAGTGGGATTTTGACCTTTTTTTTTTTTTTTTTGCGGTATGCGGGCCTCTCATCGCCATGGCCTCTCCCGTTGCGGAGCACAGGCTCCAGACGCACAGGCTCAGTGGCCATGGCTCACGGGCCCAGCCGCTCCACGGCACATGGGATCCTCCCGGACCAGGGCACGAACCTGCGTCCCCTGCATTGGCAGGCGGACTCTCAACCACTGGGCCACCAGGGAAGCCCTTAACCTTTTTTTAGGTCAATATAAGTTGAAATCAACTTTGTCAGTCCTAAGTCTGATTGGTTACTAGACTCAGGGCAAATAGAATTCAATAACATGTTTACTTTAACTTTTTTAATGCTCTAAAAAAATAAAATAAGCAAATACATTTATTGATAAGAAAAAAATATATTTACAAATCTAGGTAATGAGCAAATTTTCCATATGGATTAAACGTGGATCTAGATAAGAGGAGAGGTAATTTATTTCTTGACTGGAACATCAGTGTAGAATGTTGGTATTTTCATGGCACCAAATATAAAATTTGCATTTATGATACAGATATACATATATATATATGCCTGATTATAATATCTCTATTATAGATATATATAATAGATTTAAATAGAAAATTTACAAGTTTTTTTTTGTTTGTTTGTTTGTTTGTTTGTTTGTGGTACGCAGGCCTCTCACTGTTGTGGCCTCTCCCGTTGCGGAGCACAGGCTCCGGACGCGCAGGCCCAGCGGCCATGGCCCACAGGCCCAGCCGCTCCGCGGCATGTGGGATCTTCCCAGACCGGGGCACGAACCCGTGTACCCTGCATCGGCAGGTGGACTCTCAACCACTGTGCCACCAGGGAAGCCCTACAAGTATTTTTTAAAATGTAATTCAGACATTAAAAGAATTTTGAAAAATTCCAAGAGACTATTACTGAACTGAGAACCCCAGACAAAACTTTTTGAACTAGGAAATTTATTGGATGTGGCCCAATATTCACTTGGGTGGGCTAACAGAGCTGTGAAAGAAACTGTGAGAGACATAATATTTTATGTCTAATGGAGAAAGGTTGCTGAGGAAAAGTATCAAACAATTGGGATTTATTTGTTATACTTTATATTACTAACTCTGTACAATCCTTAGATGTGGTTGTTTTGGTTTCCCGATTTTTGGGATATACAGTGCCTACTATTAATTCATGGTGGGAGCAGTGGTAGTGGTTAAGAACATGAACTCTAAAGACAGACAACTGCCTGGGTTTGATTTTCACTTCTATCACATATTGGCTGTGTGACTTTTGGCAAATTACCTAATATCTCTTTGCCTCACTTTGTTCATATATAAACCGAAGATAGTACTTACCTCATGGGTCTTTTTTTAATGAATATTAAATGAGTTAATATTTTTAAAACACTAGAGAAATACCTGATGCATAGTACATGTCATAGAAGTAAAATTGCTAAGTAAAAATTGTGTATTTGGAAATGAAAATGCAGAAAGACAATAGAATATCATTTTCTTCTCTCTCTCTTTTTGTGTGTGTGTGTGTGTTATGTGTTTGTCTGTGGGTCTATGCATCTGTCTGTATTTTTCTTCTGTGTCTCTATTTCTCTTAATCTTTATCTTATAACAGAAAAGCAGCAACCCTATAAATAGGTTGAAAGTTAAAAGAAAAATATGTTATGAAAGTTAATTTTTTCAAGACAAAAATGAGTATTTGTTTTTGATCAGAAGCTTATTTTCAGTTTTGAAATGTTCTCTAATCATAAGGCACTGTTCTGTTGGCTAGGACCATGAGACCATTCTGGAAAAAAAAGAAAACAACCAACTCCTTTCCTTAGGGAATTCCTCTTGCCATATAGAACTATTACATTGAATATTTTCATTGAATTAGCCAATTTACTTATTCTGAAAACATTTTCTATTCCTTTCAACTGATCAGCTCTCCCCTATTAGCAGCTGACTTTTAGTACCACAGTGGCATGGCTTCAGTGTCTGACCTGAATGGATTAGGGTCCTTTGTGTGCAATATATCAATATATTGCTTTTGTAGAGAGGTTCCTGTAGACTTTTTCATTTCCTGGATTAATAAATTAAAAATTTTTTAAACATGAGACCAAAACAAATTTGCGAAATTTTTGTTTTGCCATATAAGGTTATAAGAACATTAAGACAAGACAAAACAAAAACTGTGTCACCTATTATAACAACATTTTGTGAAATAAAAACACTTTAACCTAACAACAACAAACCACAACAACAGAAACTAGGAAGGACAATTTGAGAATGAAGAACAGCTCTTTAAATGGAATAAGTTTAACCTAAGGAAAAACTCACTTTTTTTTTTTTTTTTTTTTTTGCCGTATGCGGGCCTCTCACTGTTGTGGCCTCTCCCTTTGCGGAGCACAGGCTCCGGACGTGCAGGC
>NW_006782310.1:3110097-3126651 GCF_000442215.2 Lipotes vexillifer | reverse complement strand
CCCGTGTCCCCTGCATCGGCAGGCGGACTCCCAACCACTGCGCCACCAGGGAAGCCCCTCACTTAATTTTTACTTTATTATTTACCATGATGTGGTAAGAACCACATCATGGATTGATGCTAGAAATGGGACAACCACATCTCTTTATGGGCACATATTTTGTGGGTTTGTTTCTAAAGATCTATTGGTTATGAAAGGAAAGCCAGTGATGTGCTGTTAAATCAACGTGACTGGTGGTCCAGTTTATAAAATGGTGAAAGCCATGACTCAGAATGAAATTTCTAAAGAGCTCTTTAGAAAGTAACACAGTAACTTTTCAACCCTTATCTTTTCAACTCTTTTCAACCCCACCAACTCTTATTTATTTGCTTACTGCTGCGATGATAGTCAGTCGATGGTGCCAGGGGCTGAAAAACACCTTAACAGTTACTAGGATGAAAAGTGAAGAAAAAAAGTAGAAATTATAAAAGGAATGGTAAATGTAAACCCTTTTTTCTCTCAGTTTCAGAGGCTGCTGCTGTTATTGTTGGTATCCAGTTATGTGAGTAGGCCGGAAAGTGTCAGTGGACACCAGCCACCATTTTTACTGTATATTTACAGGAATCCTCCCCCTCCCTCTCCAAATTGCACCTGCTTCATGTGAAACAATATTTTAATATGCACAATTAAATAAAAGTTTGGTATTTTTTGATTGTAGGAAGACCTTTTCTCATCTCCTAGAATTAACTGATATTACTGATATTTTTTTCTCTACCATATGCTATAATAAAGAAACTTCCAGAATATTCAAACCCATAATTAACCCATACCACTTAGTTCTACGCTTGTGCAAGAACTGTAAATTTATAGAATTTTGAAGGATTCATCTGGTGTTACATAAAATGTTTTATGGTGTTTATGGTTTGGTCTGGTTGAGAATGTAATAAAAACTACATTTAATGCTGTGGATACAGAGATAAATAAGTCTAGATTTTTTTCCCTTAAGGAGCTCATTTTTTGTATGCATGCAAAGGTAAAGCTGAATAGGTTTCAAGTCCTTTTTAGGTCACTCTTGCTCTTCTTTTCATTTGAAGCTACCATCCTATTTTAACCAGATTCATCTACTTAAAGTATTAATTATGTTAAAGTTGGCATTTTTAACAGCTGTCTGTGGGCCAGGAGATATGGGCCTGGGACCTTATATGGTAGAAAATTGGAATTAAGACTCCTAGTAAAGCTGAAACCATCAAAGAATTTCATTCTTAGTGAATCGTAGATTAGGATATAACAAGGAAACATCTTTACTCAGATTTGGCTCTGGAAGGAAAGAAAACTTCTTAGGAGAATTTATAACCATAGACCTCCCCATGTATGTTGATCTGGGGTTCATATATATAACAGCAGTGTGGTCTTGGAAATCCCAAGGTAAGAAATTAACATAAGTGAATCAGAGTTGGCAGCACCTGAGGGTGACTGGCAGAGGCTGATGCACACTCTCTTTAGAATGATCTACTTTAATCACACACCTCTCAGGATTCCAATAGATACAGCTCAACTGTACTTGAATTTGCCAAAATTACAAATTGTAAAACAAGCACTCATCACCAAGAGTCAGCAGAAATTGCAAAGAGAAGAATCACACCTCCTAGAATTGATATTAGAATTATTATGTATGACATATATGGGGAATATGTTTTATATGCCTTTCAAAATATAGACTCAAAATGTAAGAAAGAAATGAGATATTCATCCAAAAAAGACAGGAAGATTTTCAAAAGAACCAGATACTTCTAAAAATGAAAAAATATCAAAATTTGTACTAGTTTTCTAGGGCTACCATAAAAAAGTAACAAAAACTGGGTGGTTTAAAACAAGAGAAATGTATTTTCTCACAGCTCTAGAGGCTAGAAGTCCAAAATAAAGGTGTTAGCAGGCTGGATTCCTTCTGAGGGCTGGGAGAGAGAATCACTCTTTTAGTTTCTGTTGGTTTACTGACAGTCTTTGGTGTTCATTGGCTGTGACCATCTTCAGGTGGCATTCTCTCAGTGTCAGTAGAGAAGTTAAAGAGCAGATTAGACGCAGTTTAATATTGAATTTGTGAACTGAAAGATAAGCTTGGATAATTTCTTTAGATGTAATAGATGGACATGGTGATAACAAATAAGGAAGAGGGATTAGGACACATGGAGGATAAAATGAGAAGGTCAAAAATTTAATTAGAGTGCCACAGGTAGAAGGTAGAAGATAAAGGAGATGAGCTTTTTGAGTATATATTTTCTTAGAATTAGGATCTTTGAAAGAGATGAATCCACAAATTCAGGAAATATAGCAAATATTGAGCAGGACAAAAAAAGGAAATTCATAACTAGACACATAGTAGTGAAATAACAGAAAGCCATGGAAAAGGAGAAAAACTTTAAAAGCAGAAAGAAAGAAAGAAAAAACACTATTTAAGAACAATTAAGTAAACAGCTTACGTCTGAAGATCAGTAATGGAAACCAAATGACTTCAAAATGCCAAGAAGAAATAAGAAGGTGTAATGAGACATTTTCCTATGAGAAACTACCATTAATAGACCCTCACCAAAGAAATTTTAGAAGATATGTTTTGGGAAGAAGGAATACAGAGATCTCTAAAGGAATGATCAGGATGTCAGAATAAACTGTGAACATAAAAATTAGAACACATGAGAGCATACTAAATATTATTGTAAAATAATTATGTTAATATGTAATACTGGGAAATAAAAAAGTGGTAGCAAAGTTCTGAACAAAAATAACATCTTAAGTGGAAGATGACTTATGGAATTTAAAGCAATTTAAGCCTGTATTGAATAAAAGGAGGGCTGAAATATTGTTTAGGTTTGGACATTATTAAATATGCATTTAAAACTTATAAAATTAATCATCTAAGAATAGAAACAAATAATGTTCAACTTGTTAGAGAACAAAAGTGAAATAAAAAATAACTTCAGTATATTCTAAAAATTGTATAAATGGAGGAAATAAGAAATGTATGTAAAGGAGAAAGATGAGCACAAAATGAACTCATACAATTCAATCTAAATATATCATTAAATACATTAAAATAAATAAACTTTTTGATTAAAAAGGAAAAATGAGCACGTTAGATAAAAATATAAATCCAGCTAATCTGGTCTTTAGAAGTGATGTATCAAATTATAAAGTTACAAATTAAAATTAAAAGATTTCAGTGAATATTAACACAGCAGGTGAATGTATATTTATGGCAAACTAAATACAATTTCATTATTAGTAACATTATTATGGATAAGGAGAGTCATTACATAAACATAAAAAGGAAACATAATTATTAACTTGTATGCTACTAATAGTGTAACCTTTATTATATATAAAGAAAAATTTGAAAGAATTACATGGAACAATAGACAAAGCCACCATGATAGTTAGAAGTATATCACATATCTCCCTTTTAATTTTTGTCTGATTTGATTATCCTTTACTAAAGAAATACAAGATTTGATCCAACTGTAAATAAGCTTGGTCTAATAAGCATATATATTTAGCTTGTACCTAGCAGTTACAGCCTTCACATTGTTATCAAGAATATACAAATCATGTGTAAAAATTAGATATGCATTATACTATAAGAACAGGTGTTGATGAATTTCTAAACCTCTGATTCATACATTGCATTTTGACTCAGATTAAAAGTTAAAAGTGAATTATTAAAAAATAGAATTGGCAGTTTTAAAAGCACACTTTTAAATAACTCATGCATTGCAGAAAAAAATCAAAATGGAAATTAGAAAATATTTTAAACTAGGTGATAAAAATTATATCAGAAAGTTAGTGATGCAGTCACGTTGGTATTTATCACTTTTAGTGCTTCTATTTATACAGAATGAGGAGGACTGAAAATCAATGAGATATCCTGTTAAATCTGAGAAGTTAAAAAAAATAAGTGATCCAGAGAAAGTAAATAATACAAGAGTAGAAACTAATAAATCCCTTCAGAACTTTCAGATATTTTTCCACTGACTTCTGACTTGCATGCTTTCTAATGACAAATCCACAGTAGTCTAAGTTGTTATTATTCTGTATGGAATAATGTTTTTTTTTTTTTTTTTAATAATACACAATGTATTTATTTATTTATTTATTTATGGCTGTGTTGGGTCTTCGTTTCTGTGCGAGGGCTTTCTCTAGTTGTGGCAAGTGGGGGTCACTCTTCATCGCGGTGCGCAGGCCTCTCACTATCGCGGCCTCTGTTGTTGCGGAGCACAGGCTCCAGACGCGCAGGCTCAGTAATTGTGGCTCACGGGCCCAGTTGCTCCATGGCATGTGGGATCTTCCCAGACCAGGGCTCGAACCTGTGTCGTCTGCATTGGCAGGCAGATTCTCAACCACTGCGCCACCAGGGAAGCCCCGGAATAATGTTTTTTTACTTAGTTGTTTTGAAGATGATCTTTTTATCTTTGGTTTACAGCAGTTTTACTATGATATGGTTACCTGGGGTTTTCTTTGCATTTTCTTTGGAGTCTAATGAGCTTATTGAGTCTTATAAGTTTATGTCTTCATCAAATTTGAGAAGTTTTTGCCCACTGTTTCTTCAAATGTTTCCTTTTCCCCATTCTCTGTCTCCCTGTCTTCTGGGACTTCAGTTACTCATAGGATAGAACATTTGATATTTTCCCATAAAGCTTTGAAGCTGTGTTCATTTCTTGAATCCATTTCCTCTCTCTCTTCAGCTTAGGTGATTTCTGTAGATTTATATGTATTCACATTCTTAAACTGATGATGCTCTCACCCCACAAAGGCCTTTGCATACGTTGTTTCCTGTGCCAGGAAATCGAACCATTCTCCCATAATCTCTTTCTGCTAGTTAACTCCTATACATTCTTCAGGTATCATCTCAGGCAATGCCTTTTTCAAACCTAAGATAGGTTTCTGTCTCATTAACGTTACTTCTTAGCACTTATCTCACTTTATGATAATACGTATGCTAGTATTGATTTTGGACGCACACAGCAGTAAGCGGCAACTTGCAGCAAGCAGCAGCGAGCAGTAGCTGGAAGCAAGACTTTAGTTCCCAGACCAGGAGTCCTAACTGCTAGACCACAGAGGCCAGCTGCTAGGACCTAAGCCCCTAGTTCTTGCCTGCCTTGTCAAGAAACAATTCAGGCATGGAGGCAGAAGGTAAAGAGAAAAGTAAAAAGTATATTGGAAAAGCGGAGTACATGCCGAAAGATGCTTGGGCAGAGAGAGAGAGAGAGAGAGAGAGAGAGAGAGAGAGAGAGAGTGAGTCAGAGAGAGAGTTGCACCTTTGGGAAGTTTAAATCCTTTATGAGGGGGCAGTTTTCCAGGTCTTTGTCTCCCTTCTGGTCAATCATCTTGCTTTGTAAACCCTGGCTAATTTGTCTCAGGACCATCCCCTTAGGTGCACATGCACCTCTCAGCCAAAATGGACCCTGGATACGAAGGCATCTGAGAGAAGCAAGAGTCACCATGGCCTGGAGTTGTTCCCTGACTTTTGACTCCCAAGGAGCCTTTCTGCGCAGGTGTCGTGTCTCCCTTGCCCCAAGGAGAGGGGAAGTGGAAATCCCTTGATCCTTTACTCAGACAAGGTTTTGCCTCTCTTTGTTCCTGCCATGACTGTAATCTTAAATCATCCACCAGAGACAAAGCTTGGCTATTTACCCTGTCTCTGTCATTGCTTCCATTTCGGAGAGCAAACAGGAGGCTGATTTTAAATGTCTAACCTGAAGCCCGCCTATCTCCTGTCTCAGGAAATGCAAACAGGATGCTAGTTGCAAGTGTCCAGCTCAAAGCCCACTTTTTCCTGCCCCATGAAATGTAAACATAAGGCCAGTTGTAAATGTCTAATCTGGAGCCCATCCATCTCCGGCCTCAGTGTGATTGATTAATTAAAGCTTGTCATTTCCATGAGATAAGTTTCATGGAACAGGCAGAATCTACCTTTCTCCCCACTATTGTGTAGCCCCTGTCACAAAGCAGGCATACAGTAAATGTTGAATAAAAACATATGGCTTTGTTCTTTTGGAGTATTATCAGCCCTCATGCATGTGTTTAATGTAGACAAGTCAAATATTAATTTGTCTCTTTAACTTCACCTTGCTGAACTATGAAATGAAGGTATTGAATTAGATTTTACTTGTGGATCTGTTCAACTCTGAAATGCCATTTGTCATCTACCCTTGGTTTAAAAGGATGAACTTAGGAGAAAAGGATAAAGATGATACTATTCAAGCTTCTTTACATTTTCTTAATCGTAAAGACTAAATTAAATGAAATAATATATTGACTATTACTGAAACTTGCTTAATTCTTATATATGAGTTAGTGCTGTTTTATATTGTTTTCTCTGAGTAGTGGATCTGTACAAATTCATCATTACATCCTCCTCCCCACCTCCCGCCAAACCCCCGCAACCCAGGAAGTTGTATATCTACTTAGCTATATCTACACTTTAAGTACATTTGAGAGACTGTGAGGGTAGCAGAAATCCATCTCCGAAAGCTCTAAAGTATCTGCCTAGCAGTCTAACAAAACCTTCTCAAAAGTGCTATTGAAAATATCTAAAAAGTTATAAAATTGTGATTTTTTTTACTATGTGTAATTAAACAACAATTATTCAATTTAGAGGAAATACCCATTGTTGAATATTATTTAGTTTCTTGAACTTTTCAGTGTGACTTTTGTTCATGGAGAAAGGCAAAAGTTCATGGAAAATAAGTTAAACTGTTGGAAGGAGTAAGTCCCTTCCTGGAGGATTCTGTAAATGCCAAATAATCTTTCCATTGTATGGAAATTTGCAGCAGATTCGTCTGTTTTGCAGTTAGCAGAGCGTGAAGAAATCTCCTCAGAAAGGTTTGCTTGAGTCGCCATCGCTCCCATTACCACCTGAATCCACCCTCCTCCACCCCTTGCCTGTGGAAAAATTGTCTTCCATGAAACCAGTCCCTGGTGCCCAAAAGTTTGGGGACCGCTGCTGTATACAGTTTAAAATGCTGTGAATGTGTGTGGTTTCCAGTCTCAAATGGCTCTGATCAGCAATTTCCATAAGGTGTGAGATTTTCGTACTTTGATTAAAACGAGGAGATAGAGTCTTTGTAATATAGTTAACTAAGGATTTCTATGAGGGAAAATACGTGCACACATTTAAGCAGCCATTTCCATGTAGCTTTAATATTTCATGAACCGGATACAATAGTACGAATAAGTTGCTCCGTGTCCTCAAGGAATATTGAGGGAAACAGTGTCTTCAGCATAGACATTCCAGAAGGGAATCTGTTATTTTAAAATTAATGCATTTTTCAAATATCAGAAAAAAGAGAAGGTTCATTCACATAATGATCCATTTCATTTTGTCAGAAAATAAGATTTTACTACCTTTTTGGGGTATTTATGAATATATCTATTCCCTGCAGTTATCTAACTATTTTTAAGTGAGAAAATTGCATAGAGATTAGCTTGCAGAGTAGAAAAATAAATTCTTTACATGCTGGAAGGGACTTTTTTAAAATAGGTTACTGATCCACTTTTGTACCTTACGCCAATATTATGCTACTTTACCTTACTGAAGCAGTGCTGGTACAGAATTCCAGACAAGGGGACTCTTATTAAGGTCTCAGATATCTTTCTTACAGCTTTTTTTTTTTTTTTTTTTTTTCCCGGTACGCGGGCCTCTCATTGTTGTGGCCTCTCCCATTGCGGAGCACAGGCTCCAGACGCGTAGACTCAGCGGCCATGGCTCAAGGGCCCAGCCGCTCCGCGGCATGTGGGATCTTCCCAGACCAGGACATGAACCCATGTCCCCTGCATCGGCAGGCGGACTCTCAACCACTGCGCCACCAGGGAAGCCCAAGGTCTCAGATATCTTGACCATTGCTAATGGAAAATAAAATGCATACAACCACTTGTAAAACAGGCATAATTGGCCTCAATGCAATGGCAACATAAAAGCTATTTTGGCAAAGACAGGTACATATGAAGTTAAATAGCATTCTTTTTGGAAAGAAATCCCCAAAAAACTAACA
The DNA here is from genome assembly GCF_000442215.2 of Lipotes vexillifer. NCBI lineage: Eukaryota > Metazoa > Chordata > Mammalia > Artiodactyla > Lipotidae > Lipotes > Lipotes vexillifer. Next base: position 3,118,630 of record NW_006782310.1, on the reverse strand, counting down.
TTTCTTTTACAAACACTGAGACTTCAAATAAAGGAAAACATGGCTTTTATGATTTTAAAAGGTCACCATGTGTCAATACACACATAAAATTTATACAAATGAAGTTTGGCCCTTTCATTATTTTGTGTTAATAGAAACACCAAGATTTGCAACTTATGATTTTACTTAACTGCTTGGGTTTCTGTGTTGAGAGATATTAATTTTGCTATTTGTGACCCATCCTTGGGTTTTTCTTTTTATTAATTTCAACTTTGAGTGAGTGTAATTAGAAAGAGCATATACAGTAACAAAATTTTGTCAGTAACAAAATCATAAAATGTAGATTTGAGAAAAATGATACAGTCATGCTTTAGTGTTTCATGAAAACTATCTCAGTAATTTCTGATGTGTCATTTTCAATTTTATTTATAAATGATTTAACACAAGGCTGTAATTATAAGATTCTGGTAAGTCATTTGAAAATCCTTTTCACTGTACACTTTCCATTAATTTGAATCAGTTGCATTGGAGTCAGTTAAATATCTGTATGTTAAATATTAGCTCTTTAAAAGAGACTTACATTTAGGTGAGTTGTTTCTGTATTAATTACATGCAAAAATGAACTATAACACTATCATCCCAAAACTGCTGAACATGAGAGAGCTGACATAGTAACTCTTGAAAAATGAATAAGGAGAAACAAAACATGTAACATCTTTTAATATTTGAATTTTGAATAAAGGCATTTAGCAATGCTGGGAATGGGTACATTTTTCCACAACTAACTTATAAGAGAAATACATGAGTCCAGCACACATTTTTATTGCTTTTCTCTTCTCTTCTTCCTTTTTATTTTATTTATTAATTTTTTTAAGAGCTACAAACCTGTGACAGCTCTTTGTTTTTACAGATGCCAAGAAAGGCTTCTGTAATCCTTGTAGGTAAAAATCCAGCCAAGATTTAAGAGTTTTTTTTTTTTTTACATCTTTATTGGAGTATAGTTGCATTACAATGTTGTGTTAGTTTCTGCTTTATAACAAAGTGAATCAGTTATACATATACATATGTTCCCATATCTCTTCCCTCTTGCGTCTCCCTCCCTCCCACCCTCCTTATCCCACCCCTCTAGGTGGTCACAAAGCACCGAGATGATCTCCCTGTGCTAGGCGGCTGCTTCCCACTAGCTATCTATTTTACATTTGGTAGTGTATATATGTCCATGCCACTCTCTCACTTTGTCACAGCTTACCCTTCCCGCTCCCCATATCCTCAATTCCATTTTCTAGTAGGTCTGTGTCTTTATTCCTGTCTTACCTCTAGGTTCTTCATGACATTTTTTTTTCTTAAATTCCATATATATATGTTAGCATATGGTATTTGTCTTTCTCTTTCTGACTTACTGCACTCTGTATGACAGACTCTAGGTCCATCCACCTCATTAAAAATAGCTCAATTTCGTTTCTTTTTATGGCTGAGTAATATTCCATTGTATATATGTGCCACATCTTCTTTATGCATTCATCCGATGATGGACACTTAGGTTGTTTCCATCTCCTGGCTATTGTAAATAGATGTGCAATGAACATTTTGGTACATGACTTTTTTGAATTATGGTTTTCTCAGCGTATATGCCCAGTAGTGGGATTGCTGGGTCACATGGTAGTTCTATTTGTAGTTTTTTAAGGAACCTCCATACTGTTCTCCATAGTGGCTGTACCAATTCACACTCCCACCAGCAGTGCAAGAGTGTTCCCTTTCCTCCACACCATCTCCAGCATTTATTGTTTCTAGATTTTTTAAATTTTTTAAATTTTTTTGGGGGGTACGCGGGCCTCTCACTGTTGTGGCCTCTCCTGTTGCGGAGCACAAGCTCTGGATGAGCAGGCTCAGTGGCCATGGCTCACAGGCCCAGCCACTCCACAGCATGTGGGATCTTCCCAGACCAGGGCACAAACCCGTGTCCCCTACATCGGCAGGCAAACTCTCAACCATTGCGCCACCAGGGAAGCCCTGTTTCTAGATTTTTTGATGATGGCCCTTCTGACTGGTGTGAGATGATATCTCATTGTGTTTGTGATTTGCATTTCTCTAATGATTAATGATGTTGACCATTCTTTCATGTGTTTGTTGGCAGTCTGTATATCTTCTTTGGAGAAATGTCTATTTAGTTCTTCTGCCGATTTTTGGATTGGGTTGTTTGTTTTTTTGTTATTGAGCTGCTTAGCTGCTTGTAAATTTTGGAGATTAATCCTTTGTCAGTCGCTTCATTTGCAAATATTTTCTCCCATTCTGAGCGTTGTCTTTTGGTCTTGTTTATGGTTTCCTTTTCTGTGCAAAAGCTGTGCAGTTTCATTAGGTCCCATTTGTTTATTTTTGTTTTTATTTCCATTTCTCTAGGTCCAATTTTCCCAGCACCACTTATTGAAGAGGCTGTCCTTTCTCCACTGTATATTCCTGCCACCTTTATCAAAGATAAGGTGACCATATGTGCATGGGTTTATCTCTGGGCTTTCTATCCTATTCCATTGATCTATCTTTCTGTTTTTGTGCCAGTACCATACTGTCTTGATTACTGTAGCTTTGTAGTATAGTCTGAAGTCAGGCAGCCTGATTCCTCCAGCTCCATTTTTTGTTCTCAAGATTGCTTTGGCTATTCGGGGTCTTTTGTGTTTCCATACAAATTGTGAAATTTTTTGTTCTAGTTCTGTGAAAAATGCCAGTGGTAGTTTGATAGGGATTGCATTGAATCTGTGGATTGCTTTGGGTAGTATATTCATTTTCACCATGGTGATTCTTCCAATCCAAGAACATGGTATATCTCTCCATCTATTTGTATCATCTTTAATTTCTTTCATCAGTGTCTTATACTTTTCTGCATACAGGTCTTTTGTCTCCTTAGGTAGGTTTACTCCTAGATATTTTATTCTTTTTGTTGCAGTGGTAAATGGTAGTGTTTTCTTGATTTCACTTTCAGATTTTTCATCATTAGTGTATAGGAATGCCAGAGATTTCTGTGCATAAATTTTGTATCCTGCTACTTTACCAAATTCATTGATTAGCTCTAATAGTTTTCTGGTAGCATCTTTAGGATTCTCTATGTATAGTATCATGTCATCTGCAAACAGTGACAGCTTTACTTCTTTTCCAATTTGGATTCCTTTTATTTCCTTTTCTTCTCTGATTGCTGTGGCTAAAACTTCCAAAACTATGTTGAGTAAGAGTGGTGAGAGTGGGCAACCTTGTCTTGTTACTGATCTTAGTGGAAATGGTTTCAGTTTTCACCACTGAGTATGATGTTTGCTATGGGTTTGTCATATATGGCCTTTATTATGTTGAGGAAACGTCCCTGTTTGCCTACTTTCTGGAGGGTTTTTATCATATATGGGTGTTGAATTTTGTCAAAAGCTTTTCTGCATCTATTGAGATGACCATATGTTTTTCTCCTTCAATTTGTTAATATGGTGTATCACGTTGATTGATTTGCATATACTGAAGAATCCTTGCATTCCTGGAAAAACCCCCACTTGATCATGGTGTATGATCCTTTTAATGTGCTGTTGGATTCTGTTTCCTAGTATTTTGTTGAGGATTTTTGCATCTATGTTCATCAGAGATATTGGCCTGTAGTTTTCCTTCTTTGTGACATCTTTGTCTGGTTTTGGTGTCAGGGTGATGGTGGCCTCGTAGAATGAGTTTGGGAGTGTTCCTGCATGTGCTATATTTTGGAAGAGTTTGAGAAGGATAGGTGTTAGCTCTTCTCTAAATGTTTGTTAGAATTAGCCTGTGAAGCCATCTGGTCCTGGGCTTTTGTTTGTTGGAACATTTTAAATCACAGCTTCAATTTCAGTGCTTGTGATTGGTCTGTTCCTATTTTCTATTTCTTCCTGATTCACTCTTGGCAGGTTGTGCATTTCTAAGAATTTGTCCATTTCTTCCAGGTTGTCCATTTTATTGGCATGGAGTTGCTTGTAGTAATGTCTCATTATGTTTTGTATTTCTGCAGTGTCAGTTGTTACTTCTCCTTTTTCATTTCTAATTCTATTGATTTGAGTCTTCTCCCTTTTTTCTAGATGAGTCTGCCTAATGCTTTATCAATTTTGTTTATCTTCTCAAAGAACCAGCTTTTAGTTTTGTTGATCTTTGCTATCGTTTCCTTCATTTCTTTTTCATTTATTTCTGATCTGATCTTTATGATTTCTTTCATTCTGCTAACTTTGGGCTTCTTTTGTTCTTCTTTCTCTAATTGCTTTAGGTGCAAGGTTAGGATGTTTATTCGAGATGTTTCCTGTTTCTTAAGGTAGGCTTGTATAGCTATAAACTTCCCTCTGAGAACTGCTTTTGCGGCATCCCATAGCTTTTGGGTCGTCGTATCTCCATTGTCATTTATTTCTAGGCATTTTTTGATTTCCTTTTTGATTTCTTCAGTGATCACTTCGTTATTAAATAGTGTATTGTTTAGCCTCCATGTGTTTGTATTTTTTACAGATCTTTTCCTGTAATTGATATCTAGTCTCATAGTGTTGTGGTTGGAAAAGATACTTGATACAATTTCACTTTTCTTAAATTTACCAAGCCTTCATTTGTGAACCAAGATATGATCCTGGAGAATGTTCCATGAGCACTTGAGAAGGATGTGTAATCTGTTGTTTTTGGATGGAATGTCCTATAAATATCAGTTAAGTCCATCTGTTTAATGTATCATTTAAAGCTTGTGTTTCTTCATTTATTTTCATTTTGTATGATCTGTCCATTGGTGAAAGTGGGGTGTTAAAGTCCCCTACTATGATTGTGTTACTGTCGATTTCTCCTTTTATGGGTTTTAGCATTTGCCTTATGTATTGAGGTGCTCCTATGTTGGGTGCATAAGTATTTACAATTGTTTTTTCTTCTTCTTGGATTGATCCCTTGATCATTATGTAGTGTCCTTCTTTGTCTCTTGTAATAGTGTTTGTTTTAAAGTCTATTTTTTCTGATATGAGAATTGCTACTCCAGCTTTCTTTTGGTTTCCATTTGCATGGAATATGTTTTTCCATACCTTTACTTTCAGCCTGTATGTGTCTCTAGGTCTGAAGTGGGTCTCTTGTAGACAGCATATATATATATGGGTCTTGTTTTTCTATCCATTCAGCCAGTCTGTGTCTTTTGGTGGGAGCATTTAATCCATTTACATTTAAGGTAATTATCGATATGTATGTTCCTATTACCATTTTCTTAATTGTTTTGGGTTCGTTATTGTAGGTCTTTTCCTTCTCTTGTGTTTCTTGCCTAGAGAAGTTCCTTTAGCATTTGTTGTGAAGCTGGTTTGGTGGTGCTGAACTCTCTCAGCTTTTTCTTGTCTGTAAAGGTTTTAACTTCTCCATCAAATGTGAATGAGATCCTTGCTGGGTAGAGTAATCTTGGTTGCAGGTTTTTCTCCTCATCATTTTATATATGTCCTGCCAGTCCCTTCGGGCTTGCAGAGTTTCTGCTGAAAGATCAGCTGTTAACCTTATGGGGATTCCCTTGTGTGTTATTTTTCCCTATCTGCTTTTAATATGTTTTCTTTGTATTCAATTTTTGACAGTTTGATTAATATGTTTCTTGGCCTGTTTCTCCTTGGATTTATCCTGTATGGGACTCTCTGTGCTTCCTGGACTTGATTAACTATTTCCTTTCCCATGTTAGGGAAGTTTTCAACTATAATCTCTTCAAATATTTTCTCAGTCCCTTTCTACTTCTCTTCTTCTTCTGGAACCCCTATAATTCGAATGTTGGTGAGTTTAATGTTGTCCCAGAGGTCTCTGAGACTGTCCTCAGTTCTTTTCATTCTTTTTTCTTTATTCTGCTCTGCAGTAGTTATTTCCACTATTTCATCTTCCAGGTCACTTGTCCGTTCTTCTGCCTCAGTTATTCTGCTATTGATCCCTTCTAGAGTTTTTTTAATTTCATTTGTGTTGTTTTATCGTTGCTTCTTTCATCTTTAGTTCTTCTAGGTCCTTGATAAATGTTTCTTGCATTTTGTCTATTCTATTTCCAAGATTTTGGATCATCTTTACTATCATTATTGTGAATTCTTTTTCAGGTCGACTGCCTATTTCCTCTTCATTTGTTAGGTCTGGTGGGTTTTTATCTTGCTCCTTCATCTGCTGTGTGTTTTTCTGTCTTCTCATTTTGCTTATCTTACTGTGTTAGGGTCTTCTTTTTGCAGGCTACAGGTTCGTAGTTTCTGTTGTTTTTGGTGTCTGTCCCCAGTGACTAAATTTGGTTCAGTGGGTTGTGTAGGCTTCCTGGTGGAGGGGACTAGTGCCTGTGTTCTGGTGGATGAGGCTGGATCTTGTCTTTCTGCTGGGCAGGTCCATGTGTTGTGGTGTGTTTTAGGGTGTCTGTGGATTTATTATGATTTTAGGCAGCCTCTCTGCTAATGGGTGGGGTTGTGTTCCTGTCTTGCTAGTTGTTTGGCATAGGGTGTCCAGCACTGTAGCTTGCTGGTCATTGGGTGAACCTGGGTGTTGGTGCTGAGATGGAGATCTCTGGGAGATTTTCACAGTTCGATTTTACGTGGAGCTGGGAGGTCTCTTGTGGACCAGTGTCCTGAAGTTGGCTCTCCCACCTTAGAGGCACAGCACTGACTCCTGGCTGCAGCACAAAGAGCCTTTCATCCACATGGCTCAGAATCAAAGAGAGAAAAAGTAGAAAGAACGAAAGAAAGAGGATAAAGGAAAATAAAATAAAGTAAGGTAAATTAAATACAGTTATTAAAATAAAAAATAATTATTAAGAAAAAATTTTTTAGAAAATAAAAAAAAAAATGGATGGATTGAACCCTAGGATAAATGGTAAAAGCAAAGCTATACAGACAAAATCTCACACATACACATACACACACATACACATACACACTCAATAAATGAGGCAGAGGGGAAAAAATTATAAATCTTGCTCTCAAAGTCCACCTCCTCAGTTTGGTATGATTCGTTGTCTATTCAGGTATTCCGCAAATGCAGGGTGCATCAGGTTGATGGTGGAGATTTAATCCGCTGCTCCTGAGGCTGCTGGGAGAGATTTCCCTTTCTCGTCTTTGTTCGCACAGTTCCTGGGATTCAGCTTTGGATTTGGCCCCGCCTCTGCATGTAGGTCGCCGGAGGGCATCTGTTTTTTGCTCAGACAGGACGGGGTTAAAGAAGCTGCTGATTCGGGGGCTCTGGCTCACTCAGACCAGGGAGAGGGAGGGGTACGGAGTTCGGGGCGAGCCTGCAGCAGCAGAGGCTGGCGTGACGTTGCCCCAGCCTGAGGTGCGCTGTGCGTTCTCCTGGGGAAGTTGTCCCTGGATCCCGGGACCCTGGCAGTGGCGGGCTGCACAGGCTCCCCAGAAGGGAGGTATGGAGAGTGACCCGTGCTCGCACATAGGCTTCTTGGTGGCGGCAGCAGCAGCCTTAGTATCTCACACCCGTCTCTGGGGTCCTCGCTGTTAGTCGCGGCTTGCGCCCGTCTCTGGAGCTCCTTTAAACAGCGCTGTTAATCCCCTCTCCTTGTGCACCAGGAAAAAAGGGAAGAAAAAGTCTCTTGCCTCTTCGGCAGGTCCAGTCTTTTTCCCGGACTTCCTCCCAACTGGCCGTGGTGCACCAACCCCCAGCAGGCTGTGTTCACGCCGCCAACCCCAGTCCTCTCCCTGCGCTCTGACCGAAGCCCGAGCCTAGCTCCCAGCTCCCTTCCGCCCCAGCGGGTGAGCAGACAAGCCTCTCCCGTGCTGGCCGGCACCAGTCCTCTGTGCGGAAATCTCTCCTCTTTGCCCTCCGCACCCCTGTTGCTGTGCTCTCCGGGGCTCCAAAGCTTCCCCCTCCGCCACCCACAGTCTCCGCCCACGAAGGGGCTTCGTAGTGTGTGGAAACCTTTCCTCCTTCACAGCTCCCTCCCACTGGTGCAGGTCCCGTCCCTATTCTTTTGTCTCTGTTTTTTCTGTTTTCTTTTGCCCTACCCAGTTATGTGGGGAGTTTCTTGTCTTTTGGGAGGACTGAGGTCTTCCGCCAGCGTTCAGTAGGTGTTCTGTAGGAGTTGTTCTATGTGTAGGTGTATTTCTGATGTATCTGTGGGGAGGAAGTTGATCTCCTCATCTTACTCTTCCGCCGTCTTCCCCCTCTCCCCTAAGAGTTTTAGTTACAATCTGGGTATAGTAGAGAGGTGATAATAAACAATATCTCCCTTACAAGTGCACACATGGGTGCACGTATGTGTGTATGTGTGTCTCTGGTGTGGGGAAGAGGGAGAGAGTAAAAAAGGGGGATAAGTAGGTACGTAGATGAATTTTGAACAACGTTGGATAAATTAGACAAATCTAGATATGTGGTAGACTTGCAGATAATTCTCCCAACCCCTGTCCCTCTCCTGGTCCTTCTCTGTTGGCAGAGCTGGCTTACCCTTGTAGGCTTATATACTTGCTTTACCAGCTTCCCTTGCAGCTAGGACATTGGAATATAAACTTGACCGTGCCAATGGAAATGGAAAGGGAAAGTCTTTTGTAAGGTGTCAGGAGAGGTAATTCTCCACAAATAAAAAGAGATGAAAAGCATAAAACGC
>NW_006782310.1:3105232-3110087 GCF_000442215.2 Lipotes vexillifer | reverse complement strand
CGCTCTTCCTTGGTGGTTGTGGCAGTGAGTGCACATGAAGTCTGGGATTTCTGAAGCCTTCTTGCAGTCATGACAGAGATAGAGCTGATATGGGGAGGATAACAGAGGTGACCAATAGAAAGAATTTACTTGGGTCATGATAATACCTTCTTGACTTAGAACCAAATTTGAAACAACACTGCCTCTGGAAATTTTTGTGTACAAAGTATTAGATGTATAAGTAATTTTAAGGTGGTTAATCTGTTAATTACAGCACAATCAACTGACACAAGTGATCAGTTCTTATCATATGTATACACATATATATACATATAAATGTGCATAGGTATAAAAATGTGCATAGATGTGTGTGTGTATATATATATATATATATGTATATATGTACCTACACACATTTATGTCAGTATGTATATGTGTATATATATATATGTGTGTGTGTGTGTGTGTGTGTGTGTATACATATGTGTGTGTGTGTGCTTTTTCCTTCAGTATTATGTAACTCAGTTTTCCAAACATTTAGACCAATCAGAATGAAGAGAGCGCAACTTAATCACTGTTTTTCAATTGACAGTATGTTCTAAAATGATTAAGTAATTACAGTTGAGTGGAGATACACTCAAGTATTTATGGAATTTTTCTACTTTATCACATATGTCCAGGACCTTCTGAAACTGTGTGCCATCATTACATAGCCATCTTTAGCAAAACACAGCTAAAGCTGAGTTCTTGTTTCTGTGCTGTGATTTCAAGCTAAAGTATATTAGCTTATTTGAGGATTTTAAAAAACATGGGACGTTTATGACTCTCGGGCCCCAATGGACTTCTTTGGCTCTGTTAGCATATTTGTGTGATTGTGTGTGAAACAGTTTTGCATTGTGTACCAGACCTATGTATAATATACCATTTACACTTGTTTTAAAATACAAAGTAGTTCCTATAATGTCCTGATCTGAATATATCATAGTATTTCTTTAGAGTAGAAAATAAACATACAACTGTAATAAAATGCAAAATAACTTTAAAATCATTGTCAGAACATAGTTATATGTGTATTCAAATGAAAATATTATTTAAATTTTAAACTATCAAGACCTAAAATTCCATTACATATTTTTGTATATTAACACTATCTATGAACTCTTTCCTTGACCCATTCCAGCCAGTTTATGAGTATACACCATAAAGAGGATTAAAAGTCTGTGACTCACTATAGACTGATAAATCCTACCAACAATTCAAAGCACACATTTAACTCATGGTGACTGGATAATTTTAACTTCATATATAAAGGACAGCACATTCATTCATACAAATATTAAGTATATACACATCATAGAATTTTACTGAATTTATAATTATTTCACAGTTATTTATAGAAGAGCATTGGATGTATATCATATATATCACTTTCCAGTTGCATTGTATTTTAAGAGATTAATTTACATTCCAAACTTTTATTTGCATGTGATCTGTTACAGATGGCCTCCAGCCATCCTTATCAAGAGATAAGCATTCTCAGCTCTTGTAAACTATGGTGAATGAATATCAATCTGTTTTCCCTCTTTATATAGACTATAATTCCAGACGGAAGCCTGCTGTTTATAAATCTGAATTTCTGCCAAAACAGAGATGTTGAAATTCATTTGGATACTATCTGTATGCAGTGGAATATATATATATATATATATATATATAAAATTTCTTTCAACTTAAAAAAAAATTCCAGTATATAGTTTGGATGGGAAACCTGATGAAGTCATAGCAAAAAGCAAAAAGATGGTTAAAAATGCATCTTCAAGTCCAAATATCAAAATGAGTCTTCTAGATTCAACTGTCTCACAGCCATAAGGAAATTAAAATATACATATTTATTTTGCAAATGAAGAATAGAAATAAAGTAAATATTTTGAACTTGGTTTAAAGGGTTTTAACCTTATTCTTTTCAGATTTATTTATTTCTAAACTAAAATAATATTGATTTAAAATATACTGAATGGCATATGATCTTGAAATATTTTATTAGATATAGGGGAAAAGCTGAAATGTATATCTTTACATTTGCTTTATCATTAACTTTACTGTAATCAACTTTATCATTAATAGAAACTGTTTGGTTTTGCTCACAGTGTGTTTACTTGTTCTAGAATAGTGCCCAGTATATAGTAAGTAATAGATCTTTCCTGTATGAATTAACTTTGAATGTTAGATTGCCATTACTGAAGGTTTTGGGAGGTCCTGGATAGGAGTTAACATATTGGAAGTATAGCTCATTTTCCCTTTAATCTCTCTCAGTCTATGCAAACAAACAAAGCACCAAGAGTAGTACATTAAGATTATGTACCTTGGACCTACAAATCTATTTCATTACCAGAAAGAATATCATCTGTGAACAAATAATATACACATAAATATTTGCAAATATAGAAAATTACTACAATTCTAGCGATGACTAACTCTGGCCTTATAACTTAGACACCTGGGAGACTGCATTCATCCTTCTAATTAACTGAGACAATCCTTTTTAATTTTCTTTTATTCTTCACTAAAATCCTAGCATTTATTCATTAATTATTTTAAGGCATTATGTTACATTCAGTAGATGACAAAAAGATAAATAACTTTTGCTACCCTTAAGAAGTCCATAATTAAAATGGAGATATAATGTGTACAAAAATAGTTATAATACTCAACATCATCTGTTATTAAGGAATTGCAAATGAGAACAATAATGAGATACTACTACACACTCCTAGAATGAAATAAATCCCAAACACTGACAGCAACAAATACCGACAAGTATACGGAGCAACAGAAACGCTCATTCATTGTCGGTGGGAATGCAAAACAGTACAGCCACGTTGGAAGACAGTTTGGCAGTTTCTTACAAAACTAAACATTCTCTTACCCTTCAACCCATCAATTGTAAACTTTGGTATCTACCCAAATTAGTTGAAAATTTATGTCCACACAGAAACCTGCACATGGATGTTTATAGCAGTTTATATATAATTCCCAGACTTGGAAGCCATCAAGCTATACTTCATCAGGTGAATGGTAAATAAACTGTTGTACGCCCTGACAATGGAATATTATTCATCTCTATAGAGAAATGAGCTGTCAAGCTATGAAATGACCTGGAGGAACCTTAAATGCACAATCCTAAGTGAAAGAAGCCAAACTGAAAAGGCTACATAATGTATGATTACAGCAACATTCTGGAAAATGCAAAATTATGGAGACAGTAAATGATGAGTGGTTTCTACAGTTTATAGAGGAGGGAGGGATGAATAGGTGGAGTACAGAAGATTCTTAGGGCATTGAGACTATTTTGTATTACACTATAATGTTAAGAATATGTCACTATACATTTGTCTAAACCCATAGAGTGTACAACATCAAGAGTGAACCCTGATGTAAACGATGAATTCTGGGTGACAAAGTAGTTTCATCGATTGTAGCAAATGTCCCACTCTGGTGGGGATGTTGATAGTGGGTGAAGCTGTGCACGTGCGGGGTCAGGGAGTATATGGGAAATCTCTGTATCTTCCATGCAATTTTGCTGTGAACCTAAAACTGTTTTAAACTATAAATTACTTTAAAAAATCTATATTAAAAAAGTATGGAGTTTAGAAGCAAACTCCACGTGCTTTGGGGATTTTATAGAAGATAATTTTTTCCTGGTTAAGGAAAATTTTTCTGAAAAATGTTACCGTGATTTATAGATAATATTTTATTAAGGGTAAGAGTTCAGTATTGCTCACGGAGAGGAATGTCAAGGGCAAAAACTCTGGCAGTTGTAGTACTAGCAAATGGCACATATAGTTGACCCTTAACAATGCGAGGATTTGGGGCACTTGACCCCATGCATTTGAAAATCTTTGACTCCCCCAGAACTTAACTACTAGTAGCCTACTGTTGACTGGAGGTCTTACTGATAAAATAAGCAGTTGGTTAAGGCATATTTTGTGTGTTATATGTATTGTATACTGTATTCTTACAATAAAATGAGGTAGAGAAAAGAAAATGTTAAGAAAATCATAAGGAAGAGAAAATACACTTACAGTACTGTATCATATTTATCCATAACCTAGGTTTATTTCCTCTGTTTATAAGATGAATCATCTATCATTACCTATATCAGTATTATCCACAAGATATAAAACACTAGATGTTATAAATATTACTAACAGTAGACATCAAAAAATGAAAAGATAATGTGAAAAAGAAATTGATATTTATTTACGGGTATAACGATTCATGCATTGGTAATGAAGGGGCAGAACTATGATTGTTTTATGGTAGCCTAGTGTAATACATATGATTGCTTCACAGTAGCCTATCCTGTACACTAATGAATGAATCATTATCAATTTTTATAGCATTCAATGTTTCAGTCATATTCATGGTACAGTATTGGAAACGTCGTTACATTTAAAAAACTCCCTTACCTGTGACGATAGGCTGATATGAAGTTTCTCCAATTACGAGAGAGAAGCATACCATACAGTAATGTAATTATTTGAAAGCAAAGTTACGAAACAGAAAACTAACACATTATTAACTTTACATTAAATATCACTCACCCTATGTTTTTGTAAGGATAGGCTATCTGCTTCAATAAAAGTTTTGCACACTATGTTGTACATGTACATCTTTGCATATTTATTGAAAAATTCCACCTGTAAGTGGACCCACACAGTTCAAACCCATGTTCAAGGGTCAACTGTAGTTTCATTGGACTGAAAAGTAGAGAACACTTAGTGGAATAATGAAAGCTAAGATTTGAAAGATAGACTTGTATAATTTTAAAGTTAGCTAGAATGTTTGATATACTCATTTTTCATTCTATAGGGAA
>NW_006782310.1:3103548-3105199 GCF_000442215.2 Lipotes vexillifer | reverse complement strand
AGGGAAAGAAGGAGACTTAGAATAGAATGTGTAATCCTATACATTACTAGTTGTGTTATCCTAGAGTAACACAATTAATAATGGATAAGTTTGTTCACTTAATTCCTAATCCAAATTTTTGTTATTTTATGCCTTGGCAACTATAGAAGATCCTTGAATGTTAAAATAAGGAGTTTAGACTTTATTCAACTGGCTGTGTTTTTTGTTGTTGTTTTTGTTTTATTATGTTAGAGAGTGGCAAAATAGAACATGATTTTAAGATCTATGTGGTGGAAGTGAGCAGAATGGATTATGGACGAAGTGGAAAGACTCAAACATGAAAAATGGTCATTTTGATAGAGCAGACCTGAGTTACGGTAGTTGCAGTAGAACTGGAAAGAGGCTTGGCATGAATTTGGGTATCAATTAAGTAACAATAGTCATTGTGCCATAACAGTCTTGAAACCCTGATTGTGTAGAAGGGGCAGGACATGGATGTTGGGGTTGAACTATCAACTCTTTTATTATGCAGCTTTGGATTGTATTAGCTCTTCAAATAAGTCCATATTACAGCTGTAATTTAAACATAACTATAAATAAAATAAATATGTTTTAAAAGGATAATAAGGCTTTAATATTGACAGTAGATATGGGAGAAAGAGGAAATAAAAAGCTGAGAAGGTGAGCCTCGATTACTAATGGAATAATGTGACAAGTGGCAGGGGGAAATGTGAGGTGCTTTTTATGTTATGTACTACATAGCGATGAGTTTGTTTTGGAAATATTAAACTGGATGATTTTTACCACATAAGTGGAAATTTTCCAGCAGGGAAGTAGCAATAAGGGTTAGAAATTCAGAGAGGCCAAACTGGATTGAAAAGTCTTGCTTACAAAAGTTGTCTCCTTGGAGTCAAAAGGATGTTAAGACAAAGGAAGGGAAAGGACAAAATTTGAAATATACACATTTAAGGACTGTGACCTTTTATTAGGCATATATTAGTTCTCTGCTGGTCTACGTGTGTGGTAGTCAAAGGAATGGGTGAAAATCTTTGCCTTCAGGTAGCTGACAGATGAGTGTCTCTCAGAGCAAAATCTTTGACCTACTTTACGACCTGGCTAAGTATCAAATGGTCCAGAGGGGAAAAAGGATGAAACATTGCTTGAAATAGCTTTAATAAATATGAAATGCAGGATTAATTATGATATCATCATCAGATTACTTTCTCAATACATTCTCAATTACATTCTCCGTAATGGTTCATGACTGTTATATCCTTGGTTGCTCAGGTACTGTGGGAAATATTGCCCACTTGGTCTTCGCTAACATTCGGTTAGCAAGGAGAAGGTCAGGTGCTTTCATGCTATTGTTTATATTTGTGAAATGTGCATATTATTTTATTGCGTTATATCCCGAATTCACAAAAGTGGACCAGGGAAATAAGATGATTTGTCAAAGTATGAGACTAATGTAACTCACAGTAAAGTAAACAGAAGAGAAAATAAGTGGATTTACAAGTGTATTATTTCCACCAAACAGCCCAAAAAGAAGAGTTACATAGAAAATATGATGATGAACATCTGAAAATTGGATTTTGACTGTGTATCTACTTACCCTCTTTCCCTGGCACATTGGCAATAATGAAACTATCAAACAATGCTTGACATCATGAAA
>NW_006782310.1:3100009-3103364 GCF_000442215.2 Lipotes vexillifer | reverse complement strand
GAAAGAGTAAAATAACACTTTTCGTAATAAAATGGATCAGTTTTTGTCATTAAAGGCTAAAAAGATTCTAAAAGTAAAGTGACATTTTTCAGAGCTGAAGATACCTTTGCCAAAACAAACATGCTTATTTCTGATAATGTTGTAAAGCTAGTTATAAGCCTATTTAACACAAAGGGGAAAATACTTTCTTTGATCAAAGGACTGCTGGTTGTCACATCATATTAGGCATACAGTGTAAAGTAAAAATTGCTATCATGTATATGTTCTAGATATATAGATGATATTATAGGTCTTTTGAGGTAGAATAAGAGGAGCTCATGACAATTACCTTTATCTCCTTAGTGAAGGAGATTGGGCCACGATTTGAGTGGCTTGATGATCTTAGGAAGGTAAATTGTATTTAAGTGTTATTCAAGAACTGATAGGTGCAGACTATAAACCTACACTAAAAAGTTAAAGAAAATGTAAAACTACTTGGGGGTATTGTAGGGAACTTCATGGGAAACAAGAAATTATCATGGAGCACAGTCGAAGATAATAGAGCTGGGCCTCATTGGAGCAAGAAAGCTTGTTTTTCTTCCCCTTTGTGGGATTGCCTGGTGGCTTGGAAATGCTTCCCACTGCATGACTGTTCCATTCTGCTCTCTAAAGATTACCTTTTTTAGAAAGTAAGATTTGCTAGGTATCTTCTGTGTCTTCAGTTTGCACATGGCACCATGTTGGCTGCCTCAGTCTTTTGTTTCAAGTTCAATTTCTTGGGAAGAGAGACTTTGGTGCATTTAGGGACAGTTATGTGGTAAGGGTTTAGAGGACATCCTTTGCAGATTATCATTGGTTCTCTGCGAATCGGAGGTCAGCAATCAGACATCTCTAATATAGACAAAAGATGAAAATGATAAAGGTGAGTGTCGGTGAGGACCACCTGAAATTCTTTTTCATAAAGGATGCTGTAGGGTGTGATTTAATAAATTTCTAGAGTAAATATAAGACCCCAAAACCAAGAGAGAAAATTTGGGGACTGTTGGAAGGCTGCTAGCATTTCTGCATGTCTTGTGAGTAGAAGCACTGACTGCCGTTGTTTGGAACTGTCTTCAAAGGATATTTGTAGAGTGAACAGGCTTGGACAAAAAAGATAATGTCTCCCCTTGGGGAAAAGGGTGGGTTTGCTGACTGTTCAGTATAATAAAGATGGTATCTTCCTCCAGGGCGAGGTCTAGGCTGACTTACTACCCATTATAAAAGATTCAGTTTCCCTGAGCTCTGGATTTCTTTCCTGTATGTATCCCACTATGTGTGCAGGTGACAGCTGGCCTTTTTCTTGTTGCTCTGTGAGTATTGTAATTTGGGGAACTGATGCAAGTGTTGATACTCTGGCTACTACTATTCCTATAATGGCCAGTGGCCCTTTGTCACTAATGCGGGAGTCTTGTGTCTTCTGCCACCATCTATGAAACTGTGGCAGGCTGAATTAGCTTGCAAGTAGGGGAAAATCTCAGATACTTCACAGTTCTTGACAGAATTATCCAGATTTTAAGATAGACATTGTGTTTTAATGGTTGCCTATGGCGGCCTAGGGTAAGGAGGCAAGTGAAACTGAAAAGTGGACTGATAATTGGGAAGGTAGGAGAGTGTAAGGTAACCGAAAGTCTTAACTAGGGACAAAATAGAGAGTGAGTGTAGTGAGAGAGTGGGTGACAGGAGAATAAGAAAATTTTGAACCCCTAATCTGGGGTACTATATAGGCTTCACAGAAGTTTCTACTTACTACCTTTGAATAATAACTTCTGGTTTCTCCAATTTCAATTTCACCAATTTATTGCTTATATGTCTTCTTCACTTCTTGATTTATACAAACACTTGATTTCTAGTGGTTTATTTTTGTAAGTTATTTGACAGTAAACAGTTTGATTGCTCCCAGATATCCCATATGTAACCCATATGCCAACTAGAGATTCCCTTCTCCTAAGAGATTGGTTTGAGCCTCCCTCCATTATGAAATTTGACAAGTCAAATGCTCTCCCACAAATTTTTGTGAATTAATGAGGGGATTTTTATTTCCATGTCACCTTTGGATCTGAATCCCTGTCTCCTCAGATTTCTTGCTATTTATTCTGTCCCTGGTGGCTCTTCCTTTATCATCAGACTGATGTCACTCAAACGTGAAACTCAGTCCCTTCCTTGAGTGGCACCTGCCCCACTCCATGTTCTCTGTCTTTGTTGTAGAGTTTACCATTATTTGGGGGAAGTGTCATAGTAATTCAAGCAACTCTTAAGTGTCAGTCATCCTCTTACAAGTGTTCTTCGATTCCTCTCTTGGTTACTTGCCCGTCTTCTATCTTTTTTATTGATACATCTTTCTTAGAAACATAATTATAATGTGCTATTATATATTATATTTATGTATATACTGTATATACTGTATATATAATTTGTATATTATAACATTCTCATGGTAACAATAATAGTAACAATGTAAATTATTTTCTTATTCATAACAATTTAGCACTTACTCAAATTAGCTCTGAATTTCTCTTTGCAGTTAGAAGAGCTCAGTTGAAGCTTTACATTCCTTGGCAGGGCTAATATGTTCAACGTTTAGACAAAAGTTACTTTTCTCTCCAGGCCTAGTATGTATATATAAGCTTATGTGCTTGTATATGAATTGAGATAGAGTTCCTTTGTGTGATTACAATTATCTAATACTTTTCATCTTTTACCAATTGCTTATTTTGTTTTTCTTCTAAGATATTATGTATTCATTTTTATTTGTATATTTTACTCACATAGAGTAACATTCTCTTTATGACATGCAGTTCTTTGGGTTTTGACAAAGGCATAGAATTATGTAACCACCACCGCAACCATAAAATAGAATGGTTCCATTACACCTGAAACACCATCATTCTTTCCCTTTTTAAACAACTCCTGTCCCCACCCCCTACACCTGGCAACAACTGGTCCACTCCCTGTCCCTGTAGTTTTGCCTTTTACATGATATCATATAAGCGGCATCATATGACATGTAGACTTTTGGCTCTGGTTCTTTCATTTAGCAAAATGAAATTGAGACTTATCCATGGTGTGTGAATCAGTACTTTGTTCCTTGAACTCTTTGAGTACTATTTCTTTGAGTGAATATACCATAATTTATCCATTTACTTTATTGAAGGAAATCTGAGTAGTTTCCACTTTGGGTGATTATGAATAGAGCTGCTGTAAATATTTGCATACAGGTTTTGGTGTGAATACGTTTTCATCTGTTGGATAAGTATCTAGGAATGTGAATGCAGTGTTATATGATAGATGTGTGTTTACTTTTATAAGACACTGACAAACTGTTTTCCAAAGTGACAGT
>NW_006782310.1:3093710-3099999 GCF_000442215.2 Lipotes vexillifer | reverse complement strand
TCCTGCTAGCAAGGTATAGAGTGCCAGTTGCTCCACTCCTAACTAATACTTGATGTTGTCAGGATTTTTTTTGTTGTTGTTATTCTAATAGCTATGTAGTAGTATCTCACTGTAGTTTTACTTTCCTTTGTCCTAATGAGTAGTGGTATTGAGCATCTTTTCCTATGTTTCCTTGAATCCACATGTATTCTTTGATGAAGTGTTTGTTTAGATCATTACTCATTTATTTATATTTTATTTTTTAATTTTTTAACATCTTTATTGGAGTATAATTGCTTTACACTGGTGTGTTAGTGCTGTTAGTTGCTGCTTTATAACAAAGTGAATCAGCTATACATATACATATATCCCCATATCCCCTCCCTCTTGTGTCTCCCTCCCATCCTCCCTATCCCACCCCTCTAGGTGGTCAAAAGCAGAGCTGATCTCCCTGTGCTATGCGGCTGCTTCCCACTAGCTATTTTACATTTGGTAGTGTATATATGTCCATGCCAGTCTCTCTCTTCGTCCCAGCCTACCCTTCCCCCTCCCTGTGTCCTCAAGTCCATTCTCTACGTCTGCGTCTTTATTCCTATCCTGCCCCTAGGTTCTTCAGACCTTTATTTTTGGGTTTCCATATATATGCATTAGCATATGGTACTTGTTTTTCTCTTTCTGACTTATTTCTCTCTGTATGACAGTCTCTAGGTCCATCCACCTCGCTACAAATAACTCAATTTCGTTTCTTTTTATGGCTGAGTAATATTCCATTGTATATATGTGCCACATCTTCTTTATCCATTCATCTGTCGATGGACACTTAGGTTGCTCATTACTCATTTATTAATTTGGGATATTTGTTTGCTTATTATTGAGTTTTTGATAGTTGACAGTATATCCTAGATCCAAGTATTTTGTCAAAAATGTGATTTGCAAATATTTTCTCCCAGTCTATGTCTTGTCTTTACACATTTTAAACCGTATCTTTTACAGAACAGATATTTTCTATTTTGGTATATCTAATTTATCAGTTTTCCTTCCATGGATCATATTTTGGTATCATGCTGAAGGAGTCTGCTTAAACTAAGGTTGAACAGATATGCTCTTTTTTAAGACTTACTCTCTACCTCCATACATGCATAGCCTCCCACATTATCAGTATCACCCCCCAGTTTGGTCCTTAAAAAATGTTTACCAGGGATGAACCTACATTGACACCTCATAATCGCCCAAAGTCCCTAATTTAACTTAGGAGTTGTACATTCTGTGGGTTTGGACAAATGTATAATGACAAATATCCGTCATTATAATATCATGCAGAGTATTTCCACCGCTCTATTCATCTCTCTCCCCCAACCCCTGACATCCACTGATCTTTTTATTGTGTACATAGTTTTGCCTTTTCCAGAAAGTCATATGGTTGGAATCATACAGTATGTAGCCTTTTCAGATTGGCTTCTTTCACTTAGTAATATGCATTTAAACTCCCTAACCCCTGCTGATGTCTTTTGATGGCTTGATAGCTCATTCCTTTTTAGTGCTGAATGTATTTCATTGTCTGGTGTACCACAGTTTATTTATTCATTCACCTACTGAAGGACAGCTTGCTCGGTTCCAAGTTTTGGCAATTATGGACAAATCTACTGTTAACATCCATGCACAGTGTTTTTGTGGGGGCATAATTTTTCACTCCTACGGGTACACATCAAGGAGTACTACTGCTGGATCATAGATAAGAGTACGTTTAGTTTTGTAAGAAAAAGCCAAACTGTCTTCCAGGACGGCTGTACCATTTTGCATTCATATAAGCAATGAATGAGGGTTTCTGTTGTTCCATATCCTTCCCAGCATTTGATGTTGTCATTGTTCTGATCTTGGCCATTCTAATAGGTGTAGAGCTGTATCTTATTGTTTCAGTTTGCATTTCCCTGATGACATACGATGCAGAGCATCTTTTCATACGCTTGTTTGCCATCAGTATATCTTCTTAGGTGAGGTGTCTGTTAAGTTATTGGCTCATGATTTAATCGAGTTGATGGTTTTCTTATTGTTGAGTTTTAAGAGTTCTTTGTATATTTTGGATAATAGTCCTGTATCAGATGTGTCTGTTGCAAATCTTTTCTCTCAATCTGTGGCTTATCTTATAATTCTCTTGATATTTTCTTTTGCAGAGAAGAAGTTTTAAATCTTAATGTAGCCCAGTTTATAAATTATTTCCTTCATGGATTGTGCCAATGGTGGTGTATCTAAAAAGGCATCATTGTACCAGAAGCCATCTAGGTTTTCTCCTATGTTTTTCTTCTAGGAATTTCATAGCTTTGCATTTTACATTTAGGTCTGTGATCAATTTGGAATTAATTTTTGTGAAGAGTGTATGATCTGTGTCTAGATTCGTCATGTGAAAGTCCAATGGTTCCAGCACCATTTGTTAAAAAGACTGTCTGTTCTCCATTTTAGTACTTTGGCCCTTTTGCCAAAGATCAGTTAGGTATATTTATGGGGATGTATTTCTGGGCTCTATATTATGTTCCATTGTTCTGTTTGTCTATTCTTTTACCAATAGCACAATGTTTTGATTATTTCAGCTTTATAGTAAGTCTTGAAATCAGGTAGTGTCATTCCTCCAACTTTGTTTTTCTCCTTCAATGTTGTGTTGGCTCTTGTTGGTCATTTGCCTCTTCCCACAAACTTTAAAACAGTTTGTCGCTATCCATAAAATAATTTGCTGGCATTTTGACTGAATGTGCCTTGAATCCATAGATCAAGTTGGGAAGAACCGACATCTTGACAATACTGACTCTTCCTATCCAGGAACATAGACTATCTCTTCATTTATATAGTTCTTCTTTGATTTTATTAACCAGAGTTTTGTAGTTTTCCTTGGATAGATCATGTACATATTTTGTTAGGTTTATATCTAAGTATTTTATTTTTTGATGCTAATGTAAATGATATTGTTTTTATTTCAAATCCACTTGTTCATTGCTAGTATATGGAAAATTAGTTGACTTTTGCATATTTAGCCTTTTATCTTGCACCCTTGTTATAACTGCTTATAAATCCCAGGAGTTTTTATTGTTGTTGTTGTTGATTCTTTTAGATTTTTTACACAGATGATCATGTCATCTGTGAACAAAGACAGTTTTATGTCTTCCTTCCCAATCTGTATATCTTTCATTGCCTTTTATAGCATTAGCAAGGACTTCTGGTACAATGTTTAAAGGAGTGGTGAGGGGGGAAAATCCTTACCTTGTACTTGTTCTCAGTGGGAAAGCTTTGAGTTTCTCACCATTAGATATGACATTAGCTGTAGTTTTTTTGTAAATAGTCTTTGTCAAGTTGAGAAAGCTCCTCTCTATTCCTAGTTTACTGAAAGTTTTTTCCATTAATGTGTACTGGTTTCTGTCAAAAGCTTTTTCTGCATCTATTGATATGATCATGTGATTTTTTTTTCTTTTTTAAAAGTTTGTTGACATGATGGATTACCTTAGTTGATTAACCAACCTTGCATACCTGGATCAAATTCTACCTAGTCATGGGATTCTCCTATGTTTTCTAGTAAGACATTTTATAGTTTTACATTTTACATTTATTATATGATCCATTTTGAGTTAATAAAGTATGAGGGGTGGGTTAAATTTTATGTGCTTTTCAGCTAATGGATGTCTATTTTTTTCTATCAAATTCATTTTATTAGGATTATAAGGTTAATTGAATTATTTAAAAATATGAGAAAGAGGAAGTTAAATTTAAAAAATAACCCTTAATCCCACCACCCCAAAATTGTTACTGTTAAACATTTTGGTGTGTTGCTTTCCACACTTTATTCTTTCTGCACTCAGTTTACAATAAATTGGGGAAGATATGAAACCACTCACAAATGTGTTTTTGTATTGCTATTTTACTGTTATAATTTATGTACCATAAAATTCACCCTTTTAACATGAACAATTTAGTGGTTTTAAGTATATTCACCAGGCTGTGCAACCGTCACCACTACATAATTGCAGAATATATTCATCATCCTGAAAATAATTGCTCACCATCCATTAGCATTCACTCTTCATTTCTCCCTCCTCCTAGCCCCTGAAAACTAATCAACTTAATTATCTCAGTGGATTTGCCTATCCTGGAAAGTTTATATAAATGGAATGGTACAATATGTTGCCTTTATGTCAGCCTTCTTCCACTTAGTGTACTGTTTTCAAAGTTCAACCATGACATAGCATAAATTAGTACATCATTTCTTTTTATGTATGAGTAATATTCCATTGTATGGATATGCCAAATTTTGTTTATGCATTCTTTAGTTGATTGATACTTTGAGTAGTTTCTACTTTGGGCTATCATGAATAATTCTGCTATGAACGTTTGTGTACAAAATTTTGTGTGGACATATTATTCAATTCTCTTTGTTTTATACCCAGGAGGGGAATTCCTGGGTCATATGGTAACTCTAACTATTTTAGGAACTGCCAAGCTGTTTTCAAAATAGCTTTATCATTTAAATTCACACAGCAACGTTTGAGGTTTCCAAATTCTCCACATGTTAACCAACACTTGCTATTTCCCATTTTTAAAAATTATAGTCATCCTAGTGGATATGGAATAGTATCGTCTTGTGGTTTGCATTTACCTAAATGACTAATCATGTTGAGCATCATTTCATGTGCTTATTGACCATTTGTACAATATATCTTCTCTAGGGAAATGTCTATTCAAGCTCTTTGCCCATTTAAAAATTGTGTTGCCTGTTTATTGTAGAACTGTTAAGACTTCTTTATATATTCTGGAACTATATCCTTATCCAATATATTATGAGCAAATATTTTCTTCCACTCTGTGATTTGGATTTTCACTTCTTTGATAGTGTTCTTTAACATGTAAAATTTTAAATTTTGATACAGTCCAATTTATCTCTCTTTTCTTTGGTTGATTATGCTGTAGGTGTCATATTAATAAACTGTCACCTAAAGCAGGGTGATAAAGATTTGCACCTATGTTTTCTTCTAAGAATATTATAACTTTAGCTCTAACATTTAGGTTATTGATTCATTTTGAGTTACATTTTGGATATGGTATGAGAGGGGCATCCAGTTCAGTCTTTTGCACGTGCATATCCAGTTGTCCTAGCACCATTTGTCAAAAACTATTCTTTGCTTTACTGAATTGTCTTGGCACCCTTGTCAAAAACCATGTGACTATGGATGTATGATTTACTTATGAGTGCTCAATTCTACTCCATTGATCTATATGTCTATCTTTATGGTAGTAGCATGCTGTCTTGATTATTGCACTTTTGTAGTATGTTTTGACATCAAGAAGAGTGACTTCTCTAACTTACTTTTTTGTAGATGGGTTTAGTTTTTCTGAGTCTTGCATCTCCAATGAATTTTAGGATCAACTTGCCAATTTCTTTTTTTTTAACCTTTTATTTTTTTTGAAGTATAGTTGATGTAAAATATTATATAAGTTACAGGTGTACAATATAGTGATTAACACTTTTTCAAGGTTATAATCCATTTATAGTTTTTATAAAATATTAGCTATATTCCCCATGTTGTACAATATATCCTTGTAGCTTATTTTATACATAATAGTTTGTACCTCTTAAAAAAAGGAGTTGGAATTTTGATATAATTGTGTTGAATCTGTAGATTAATTTGGGGAATATTGGTATCATACCAATATTAAGTCTTCTAATCTTGGAACTTGGGATGTCTATTTATTTGTATTTTTTAAAATCAGCTTTATGAGGTAAATTGACATATAAAATTGTAAGATACTTAAGTGTACACTGTGGTGATTGGATATACATGCTGAGAAGATTCCTCCCATCTAGATAATTAACACATACATCAGCTTTCTCTTTTTTTTGGTGAAAGAATTTAAGTTCTATTCTCTTAGCAAATTTCAGTGATATGGTACAGTGTCATCAACTGTAGTCACCATGTTTTGCATTAGATCTTCAGATCTTATTCATATTATAGCTGAAAGTTTGTACCCTTTATGCAGCCTCCCTGGCAACCACTTTTCTACTCTCAGTTTCTATGATTTTTGACTATCTTTTTAGATTCCACATATGATACCATGAGGTTTTTGTCTTTTTCTGTAGGGCTTATTTCACTTAGCATAATGCCCTCAAGGTCCATCAGTGTTGTTGCAAATTGTACTATTTCCTCCTTTCTCAGGGCTGAATAGTATTCCATTATATATATATATGCCACATCTTCTGTATCTATTCATTTTGGGTGGACATTTAGGTTGCTTCTGTGTCTTGGCTATTGTAAATAGTGCTGCTGTGAATATT
>NW_006782310.1:3068534-3093700 GCF_000442215.2 Lipotes vexillifer | reverse complement strand
TTTTATTATATATATATATATATATATATATATATATATATATGTATGTGTATATATATACATATATATGTATGTGAATATATGTATCACATTTTCATTATGTGTTCATCCATTGATGGACAAAGGTTGTTTGCATATCTTGGCTATTGTGAATAATACAGTGAACATGGGCGTTGTATAAAAGGAGAAAAGGTTAGCAGTCCCCTCAACAAGGATGGAAGAGGGCTTGCACAGCAACAGGGATGCAGAGGGCAAAGCGGAGACATTCCTGGACAGAGGGTTGGTGCCAACCAGCACTCACCAGCCTGAGAGGCTTGTCTGCCTGCCCGCTGGGGCGGGTGGGGGCTGGGAGCTGAGGCTCTGGCTTCAGAAGTCAGATCCCAGGGAGAGGACTGGGGTTGGCTGCATGAACACAGCCTGAAGGGGGCTAATGCACCACAGCTAGCCAGGAGGGAGTCCAGGAAAAAGTCTGGAACTGCCAAAGAGGCAAGAGACTATTGTTTCAGGGTGTGCAAGGAGAGGGGATTCAGAGTACCACCTAGATGAATGCCAGAGTCTGGTGCGAGCCGCAGCTATCAGCGTGGATGCCAGAGACAGGCACGAAATGCTAACACTGCTGCTACAGTCCCAAGCAGCCTGTGTGTACAAGCACAGGTCACTATCCACACACCCCCACCTCCTGGGAGCCTGTGCAGCCTGCCACTGCCAGGGTCCCATGATCCAGGGACAACTTCCCCTGGAGAACACACGGTGCACCTCAGGCTGTTGCAATGTCATGCTGGCCTCTGCCGCCTCAGGCTCGGCCCACATTCCATACCCCTCCCTACCCCCAGTCTGAGTGAGCCAGAGCCCCCTAATCAGCTGTTGCTTTAACCCCATCCTGTCTGAGTTAAAAACAGATGCCCTCAGGCGAACTACACGCAGAGGCGGGGTCAAATCCAAAGCTGAACCCCAGGAGCTGTGCAAACAAAGAGAAAGGGAAATTTCTCCCAGCAGCCTTAGGATCATCACAATAAATCTCCACAATAAACTAGATGTACCCTATATCAGTGGAATACCTGAATAGACATTGAATCAACCCAAAATTGGAGGCAGTGGACATTGGGAGCAACTGTAGACTTGGGGTTTGCTTTCTGCATCTAATTTGTTTCTGGTTTTATGTTTATCTTAGTTTAGTATTTAGAGTTTATTATCATTGGTAGATTTGTTTATTGATTTGGTGGCTCTCTTCCCTTTTTTTAATATATAAATATATATATATTTTTTCCTTTTTCCCTTTTTGTGTGTATTTGTATGCTTCTTTGTGTGATTTTGTCTGTATAGGTTTGCTTTTACCATTTCTCCTATGGTTCTGTTTCTCTGTGGTTTTTTTAGTTTTGTTTTGTTTTGGATAGTTTTTAGCACTTGTTAACATTGGTGGATTTGTTTTTTGCTTTGGTTGCTTTCTTTTTTCTTTTCTTTTTATTACTTTTAAATTTTTTTATTTTTTTATTTTATTTTATTTTTTTGCAGTACGCGGGCCTCTCACTGTTGTGGCCTCTCCCATTGCGGAGCACAGGCTCTGGACACGCATGCTCAGTGGCCATGGCTCACGGTTCAAGGGCCCAGCCACTTCGTGGCATGTGGGATCTTCCCGGACTGGGGCATGAACCCGCATCCCCTGCATCGGCAGGTGGACTCTCAACCACTGCGCCACCAGGGAAGCCCTAAATTTTTTATTTTTAATAATTTTTTTATTTTAATAACTTTATTTTATTTTATTTTGTTCTTTCTTTTTATCTACCTTTGCTTCTGAGCCGTGTGGCTAACAAGGTCTTCATGCTCCGGCCAGTGTCAGGCCAGAGCCTCTGAGGTGGGAGAGCTGAGTTCAGAACATTGGTCCACCGGAGACCTCCTGGTTCTATGTAATATCAAACAGCGAAAGCTCTCCCAGTGATCTCCATCTCAGAGTAAAACCCAGCTCCACCCAACGACCATCAAGCTACAGTGCTAGACACCCTATGCCAAACAACTAGCAAGACAGGAACACAACCTCACCCATTAGCAGAGAGGCTGCCTAAAATCATAATGAGGTCACAGACACCCCAAAACACACCACCAGACGTGGTCCTGCCCACCATAAAGACAAGATTCAGCCTCATCCACCAGAACACAGGAATCAGTCCCCTCCACCAGGAAGACTACACAACCCACTGAACCAACCTTACCCACTGGGGGCAGACACCAAAACAGTGGGAACTATGAACCTACAGCCTGTGAAAAGGAGACCCCAAACACAGTAAGTTAAGCAAAATGAAAAGATGGAGAAACACACAGCAGATGAAGGAGCAAGGTAAAAACCCACCAGACCAAATAAATGAAGAGGAAATAGGCAGTCTACTGGAAAAAGATTTCAGAGAAATGATAGTAAACATGATGCAAAATCTTGGAAATAGAATGATGAACAGCACAATAAATGAAATTAAAAATTCTTTAGAAGGAATCAATAGGAGAATAACTGAGGCAGAGAAACAGATAAGTGACCTGGAAAATAAAATAGTGGAAATAACTACTGCAGAGCAGAATAAAGAAAAAAGAATGCAATGATTTGAGGACAGTCTCAGAGACCTCTGGGACAACATTAAATGCAACAACATTCAAATTATAGGGATCCCAGAAGAAGACAAAAAGGCACCAAGAAAATATTTGAAGAGATTATAGTTGAAAACTTCCCTAATATGGGAAAGGAAATACTCAATCAAGTCCAGGAAGTGCAGAGAGTCCCATACAGGATAAATCCAAGGAGAAACATGCCAGGACACATATTAATCAAACTATCAAAAATTAAATACAAAGAAAAAATATTAAAAGCAGCAAGGGAAAAACAACAAGTAACACATAAGGGAATCCCCATAAGGTTAACAGCAGATCTTTCAGTAGAAACGCTGCAAGCCAAAAGGGAGTGGCACAATATATTTAAAGTGATGAAAGGTGAAAACCTACAACCAAGATTACTCTACCCAGCAAGGATCTCATTCAGATTTCATGGGGAAATTAAAACCTTTACAGACAAGCAAGAGCTAAAAGAATTCAGCACCACCAAACCAGCTTTACAACGAATGCTAAAGGAACTTCTCTAGGCAGGAAATACAACAGAAGGAATGACCTACAATAATAAACCTAAAACAATTAAGAAATGGTAATAGGAACATACATATCAAAAATTGCCCTAAATGTAAATGGATTAAATGCTCCAACCAAAAGACATAGACTGGCTGAATGCATACAGAAACAAGACCTATATATATGCTGTCTACAAGAGACCCACTTCAGACCTAGGGACACATATGATGGAAAATTGAGGGGATGGCAAAAGATATTCCATGCAAATGGAAATCAAAAAAAAACTGGAGTAGCAATTCTCATATCAGACAAAATAGACTTTAAAATAAACACTATTACAAGAGACAAAGAAGGACACTACATAACAATCAAGGGCTCAATCCAAGAAGAAGATATAAGAAGTGTGAATATTTATGCACCCAACATAGGAGCACCTCAATACATAAGGCAAATGCTAAAAGCCATAAAAGGGGAAATTGACAGTAACACAGTCATAGTAAGGGACTTTAACATCCCACTTTTACCAATGGACAGATCATCCAAAATGAAACTAAATAAGAAACACAAGCTTTAAATGATACATTAAACAAGATGGACTTAATTGATATTTGTAGGACATTCCATCCCAAAACAACAGAATACACTTTCTTCTCAAGTGCTCATGGAACATTCTCCAGGAGAGATCATATGTTGGGTCACAAATCAAGCCTTGGTAAAGTTAAGAAAATTGAAATTGTTTCAAGTATCTTTTCTGAGAATAATGCTATGAGACCAGATATCAATTGCAGGAAAAAAATCTGTAAAAATACAAACACATGGAGGCTAAACAATACAGTACTAAATACCCAAGAGAGCACTGAAGAAATCAAAGGGGAAATAAAAAAATACCTAGAAACAAATGACAATGAAAATATGACGACCCAAAACCTATGGGATGCAGCAAAAGCAGTTCTAAGAGGGAAATTTACAGCAATACAATCCTACCTCAAGAAATAAAAAACATCTCAAATAAACAACCTAATCTTACAGCTAAAGCAATTAGAGAAGGAAGAACAAAATAACCCCAAAATTAGAATAAGGAAAGAAATCATAAAGATCAGGTCAGAAATAAATGAAAAAGAAATGAAGGAAACAATAGCAAAGATCACTAAAACTAAAAGCTGGTTCTTTGAGAAGATAAACAAAATTGATAAATCATTAGCCAGACTCATCAAGAAAAAAAGGGAGACTACTCAAATCAATAGAATTTGAAATGAAAAGGAGAAGAAATACTCCTATTGCAGAAATACATAGTATCATGAGAGATTACTACAAGCAACTCGAGGCCAATAAGATTGACAACCTGGAAGAAATGGACAAATTCTTAAAAAGCACAGCCTTCTGAGACTGAACCAGGAAGAAATAGAAGATATAAACAGACCAATCACAAGCACTGAAATTTAAACTGTGATTAAAAAGCTTCCAGCAAACAAAAGCTGAGGACCAGATGGCTTTACTGGCGAAATTTGTCAAACATTTAGAGAACAGCTAACACCTGTACTTCACAAACTTTTCCAAAATATAGTAGAGGAAGGAACACTCCCAATCTCATTCTACAAGGCCACCATCACCCTGATACCAAAACCAAAGATGCCACAAAGGAAGAAAACTACAGGCTAATATCACTGATGAACATAGATGCAAAAATCCTCAACAAAACACTAGCAAACAGAATCCAACAGCACATTAAAAGGATCATACACCATGATCAAGTGGGGTTTATCCCAGTAATGCAAGGATTCTTCAATGTATGCAAATCAATCGATGTGATACACCATATTAACCAACTGAAGGAGAAAAACCATATGCTCATCTCAACAGATGCAGAAAAAGTTTTCAACAAAGTTCAATACCCATTTATGATCAACACCCTCCTGAAAGTAGGCATAGAGGGAACTTACCTCAACATAATAAAGGCCATATATGACAAAACCACAGGCAACATCATTCTAACTGGTGAAAAACTGAAACCATTTCCTCTAAGATCAGGAAAAAGACAAGGTTGGCCACTCTCACCAGTATTATTCAACAAAGTATTGGAAGTTTTAGCCACAGCAATCAAATATGAAAAACAGTTAAAAGGAATCAAAATTGGAAAAGAAGAAGTAAAGCTGTCACTGTTTGCAGATCACATGATACTATACATAGAGAATCCTAAAGATGCTACCAGAAAACTACTAGAGCTCATCAATGAATTTGGTATAGTAGCAGGATACAAAATTAATGCACAGAAATCTCTTGCATTCCTATACACTAATGATGAAAAATCTGAAACTAGAAATTAAGGAAACACTCCCATTTACCACTGAAACAGAAAGAATAAAATACCTAGGAATAAACCTACCTAAGGAGACAAAAGACCTGCATGCAGAAAACAATGACACTGATGAAAGAAATGAAAGATGATACAAACTGATTGAGAGATATACCATGTTCTTGGATAGGAAGAATCAACATGGTGAAAATGACTATAGTACCCAATGCAATCTACAGATTCAGTGGAATCCCTATCAAACTACCAATGGCATTTTTCACAGAACAAGAATAAAAAATTTCACAATATTTATGGAAATACAAAAGATGCCGAATAGCGAAAGCAATCTTGAGAAAGAAAAAAAGAGCTGGAGGAATTAGGCTCCTGGACTTCAGACTATACTACAAAGCTACAGTAATCAAGACAGTGTGGTACTGGCACTATAACAGAAATATAGATCAATGGCACACAATAGAAAGCCCAGAGATAAACCCACACACATATGGTCACCTTATCTTTGATAAAGGAGGCAAGAATATACAATGGATAAAAGACAGCCCCTTCAATAAGTGGTGCTGGGAAAACTGGACAGCTACATGTAAAACAATTAAATTAGAACACTCCCTAACACCATACACAAAAATAAACTCCAAATGGATTAAAGACCTAAATATACAGCCAGACATGATAAAACTCTTAGAGGAAAACATAGACAGAACACTCTATGACATAAACCACAGCAAGACCCTTTTTGACCCACCTCCTAGAGTAATGGAAATTAAAACAAAAATAAACAAATGGGACCTAATGAAACTTAAAAGCTTTTGCACAGCAAAGGACACCATAAACAAGATGAAAAGGCAACCCTCAGAATGTTAGAAAATATTTGCAAATGAAGCACTGACAAAGGACTAATCTCCAAAATATATAAGCAGCACATGCAGTGCAATATTGAGAAAGCAAACAGTGCAATCCAAAAATGGGCAGAAGACCTAAATAGAGATTTCTCCAAAGAAGATATACAGATCACCAACAAACACATGTAAGGATGTTCAACATCACTAATCATTAGAGAAATGAAAATCAAAACTACAATGAGGTGTCACCTCACACCTGTCAGAATGGCCATCATCAAAAAAATTTACAGACAATAAATACTGGAGAGGGTGTGGAGAAAAGGGAAACCTCATGCACTATTGGTGGGAATATAAATTGATTCAGCCACTATGGAGAACAGTATTGAGGTTCCTTAAAAAACTGCAAATAGAACTACCATATGACCCAGCAATCCCCCTACTGTGCATATACCCTGAGAAAACCATAATTCAAAAAAGTCATGTACCACAATGTTCATTGCAGCTCTATTTACAATAGCCAGGACATGGAAGCAACCTAAGTGTCCGTCGACAGATAAATGGATGAAGATGTGGCACATATATACAATGGAATATTACTCAGCCATAAAAAGAAATGAAATTGAGCTATCTGTAGTGAGGTGGATGGACCTAGAGTCTGTCACAGTGTGAAGTAAGTCAGAGAGAGAAAAACAAATGCCGTATGCTAACACATATACATGGAGTGTAAAAGAAATGGTTCTGGAAAAACCTAGGGGCAGGACAGGAATAAAGATGCAGACATAGAGAATGGACTTGAGGACATGGGGAGGGTAAGGGTAAGGTGGGACGAAGTGAGAGAGTGGTATGGACATATATACACTACCAAATGTAAAATGGATAGCTAGTGGGAAGCAGCTGCATAGCACAGTGGGATCAGCTCGGTCCTTTGTACCACCTAGAGGGGTGGGATAGGGATATGGGGACATATGTATATGTATGGCTGATTCACTTTGTTATAAAGCAGAAACTAACATGCCACTGTAAAGCAATTATACACCAATAAAGATGTTTAAAAGAAAAATACAGTGAACATGAGAGTACAGATATCTCTTCAATATTTTGTTTTCATTTCCTTTGGATATATACCTAGGAAAAGTATTGCTGGATCATACGGTAGTTCGATTTTTTTTTTTTTTTGAGAAATACCATATTGTTTTCCATAGTGCTCACAGCCATTTACAGTTCCTTTTCTTTGTGTCCTTGTAAGCCCTTGTTATGGCTTTTCTTTTTGATGATAGCCATTCTAACAGGTGTGAGGCAATTATCTCATTGTGGTTTTGACTTTCATTTCCCTGATTATTAGTGACGTTGAGCACCTTTGCATGTACTTGTTGGCCATTTGGATGTTTTCTTTGGAAAACTGTCTATTCAGATCCTCTGATTTTTTTTTTTTTGCGTTATGCGGGCCTCTCACTGTTGTGGCCTCTCCCATTGTGGAGCACAGGCTCCGGACGCGCAGGCTCAGCAGCCATGGCTCGCGGGCCCAGCTGCTCCGCGGCATATAGGATCTTCCCGGACCTGGGCACGAACCTGCGTCCCCTGCATCGGCAGGCAGACTCTCAACCACTGCGCCACCAGGGAAGCTCTCTGTTCTTTTTTTAATTGGACTTTTTTTCCTGTTAAGTTTATAAGTTCTTTTTCTGTTTTGGCTATTAACCCCTTATCAGATATATGGTTTGCAGATATTTTCAACTAGTCCAGTAGGTTGCCCTTTCATTTTCTTGGTGGTTTTCTTTACCGTGCAGAAGGTTTTTAATTTGATATAGTCCTACTTGTTTACTTTTTCTTTTGTTGCCTTTGTTTTTGGTGTCAAATCCAAAAAATCATTACGAAGACCACTGTCAAGGAGCCTACCGCCTATGTTTCTTTTAGTTTTATGGTATCCGGTCTTACATTCAAGTGTTTAATCCATTTAGAGTTGATTTTGGGGTATTGTGTAAAATAGGGGTGTAAGTCTCCTTTATTTCAACAGTATTTTGAAATTTTCAGTGTTCAAGTAATTTCTTCTCAAAAATTTGTTCGTAAGTATTTTCTATGGTGTTGCAAAGGGAATTGTTTTAGTAATTTCATTTTCAGATTTTTCACTGCTAGTGTATAAAGCACAACTTTTATATATTGTTCTTGTATCCTGCAACCTTGCTAAACTCATATACTAATCCTATCAGTTTTTCAGTTGGTTTGTAAGAATATTCTCTATACATTAATTTTAATAGATTGAATCAGCTTTATATTCCTGTGACTAACCCATGTGGTCATTGTGTATATAATTTTTTATATGCTGCTGAAATTAGCTTGCTATTATTTTGTTGGTTAGTTTTGTATCTGTATTCATAAGGGATACTGATCTGTAATTTTGTCTTATTGTGATGTCGTTGCATGGTTTTGGTATCAGGGTGATACTTAACTTAGAGAATCAGTTGGGAAGTTTTTTTTTTTTTTTTTTTGAGGAATATATATAAAGTGATGGTATTAATTCTTCTTTAAACATTTGGTAGAATTCATTAGTGAGGCTCTATGGTCCTGGGCCCATATTTGTTGTAACTTAAAAAAAAATTCATATGCAATCTCTTTTTCTCTTCTGTATCTATTCAGATTTTCTACTTTTTCTTGAGTTGGTTTTGGTAGTTTGTGTTTTTCTAGTAATTTGTCCACTTTCATCTATATGATCTACTTTTTGTAAGCAGCTTATCCCCTTGTAATCCTTTTTATGTAGGTTGGTAGCAGTGTTCCCTTTTTAATTCCTTCTTTTAGTAATTTGAGTCTTCTCTCTTTTTGTAATTGGTTAGTCTAGCTGAAGATTTGTCAGTGTTTTTGATATTTTCCATGAATGAATTTTTGTTTTCATTGATTTTCTCTCGTTTTTCTACACTCTATTTCTGCATGTCTTACATTTAGCTTTTGTTTTTCTAATTTTTTTTTTTTGTGGTATGTGGGCCTCTCACTGTTGTGGCCTCTCCCGTTGTGGAGCACAGGCTCTGGATGCACAGGCTCAGCGGCCATGGCTCACGGGCCCAGCCGCTCCACAGCATGTGGGATCTTCCCAGACCGGGGCATGAACCCGCGTCCCCTGCATTGGCAGGCAGACTCTCAACCACTGCGCCACCAGGGAAGCCCTGTTTTTCTAATTTCTTATGACAGAAATTTAGGTTGAGATCTTTCTTTTTTAAACTGTAGTAAATGCCTTTACCACTATAAATGGTATAAATTTAAATGGTATAAATTTTATAAATTTACTCCCTCAAAGCACTTCTTTTGCTGTATCCCCTAAATTTTGATATGGTTTTGTTTTCCTTCCTCTCAAAGTATTTACTCATTGGTTATTGAAGAGTGTGTTGTTTTATTTCTAACATATTTGTGAGCTTTCCAAATTTCTTTGTTATTGATTTCTAATTTCTTTATATCATGGTTGTAGAAACATATCTTGTATGATTTCAATCCTTTTGAATTTATTGAGACTTATTTTTGGGGCTAGTATATGGCCTATAATGGAGAATGTTGCATGTGCACTTGAGAAGAATATGTATTTCTGCTGTTGTTGGGCAGAGGGCTCTAAAGATGCCTGTTCAGTTTAGTTCAGTAGTCCCCAGACTTTTTGGCACCAGGGACCAGTTTTGTGGAAGACAGTTTTTTCACAGACCGGCTGAGGGGGGATGATTTGGGGATGATTCAAGGGCATTATACTTATTGTGCACTTTATTTCCATTATTATTACACTGTAATATATAATTAAATAATTATACAACTCACCATAATCCAGAATCAGTGGGAGCCCTGAGCTTGTTTTCCTGCAACTAGATGGTCCTATCTGGGCGTGATGGGACACATTGACACCCAAAGTGTGTTGCTTATGTCCAGTCTACTCCGTAAGATGCAGCTTGTCACTTGGCACTCACTGATAAAGTTTTGATATGAGCTTGCAAGCAATTGATTTACTGTGGTCTCTGTGCAGAGACAATACATTAGTTCTATGCTAATAATAATCTGTATTTGCAGCCGCTCCCCAGCCTAGCATCACCACCTCAGCTCCATCTCAGATCATCAGGCATTAGATTCTCATAAGGAGCATGCAACCTAGATCCCTTGCATGTGCCTTTCATAGTAGGGTTTGTGCTCCTATGAGAATCTAAGGCCACTGCTGATCTTACAGGAGGTGGAGCTCAGGTGGTAATGAGAACGATGGGGAGCAGCTGTAAATACAGATGAAGCTTCACTTGCTCACCCGCTGCTCACCTTCTGCTGTGTGGCCTGGTTCTGGTACCGGTCCATGGCCCCGGGGTTGGGGATTCCTGGTTTAGTTGGTTTATAATGTTGTTCACGTTGTCTATTTCTTTGCTGATCTTCTGTCTAGTTTGATGCATTATTGAAAGTTGAGTATTGAAGTCTCCAACTATTATTTTTGAACTGTTACACCCTTTAATTCTGTCAGTTTTCTCTTCTTGTATTTTGTGGCTCTGTTCAGCATGTATATGTTAATGATTGTTATGTATTCTTGAAGGATTGTCAATTTTATCATTATAAAGCGTCATTCTTTGCCTCTAGTAATAATTTTTATCTTAAAGTCTGTTTGGTCTAACATTGATATAGCCTCTTCACCTCTCTTTTGGTTTCTATTTGCATGGTATATCTTTTTCTATCCTCTCACCTTCAACATGTTTGTGCCTGAATGTGAAGTATGTCTATTGCAGATGTCTTTTTGAATGATTCTTTTAATCCATTTTGACAGTATCTGTCTTTTAATTGTTGTATTTAATCCATTTACATTTAATGTAATTACTGATAAAGAGATAATGAAGGACTTATTTCTTCTACTTTGCTACTTGTTTTCTATATGTCATTTTTTGGTTTCTTAATTCCTTATTATTTGCATTTGCATTCAATACTTATTTATTTTGTACCATTTTAATTTTCTTTTTGTTTCCTTTACTATACATTTTTGAGTTTATTTTCTTAGTGGTTGCTGTGAGGATTACCATCAATTTCTTTCTTTTTAAAAAATTTCTTAATATATAGCAGTCTAGTTAGGATTTTTATCAGCATAATTTCAATAGTATACAAAATTTTGCTCCTAAATTCCTGGAACCAGTAAATCTCCCAGTATTTGCTAAGAGGCTCTCTGTGTGTGTTAGGGCAAACCTTTGACACTCAGCTGGGTAGCCGACAGCTCTTTCTTAACCTTTACTTCCTGTGTGTACAGAGCCTCAAGGTCAGCTAGAGGTGAGAACCTAGGTCCTTCTTAGACCTTCTCTGAGCATGCACACATTTCTATACATGTGTGTGTTCTTCTGGATTCCTAGGGAATATGTTGGAGTCTTTCAAAACTGTATGGACGGGGGCTTCCCTGGTGGCGCAGTGGTTGAGAGTCCGCCTGCCGATGCAGGGGATACGGGTTCGTGCCCCGGTCTGGGAAGATCCCACATGCCGTGGAGCAGCTGGGCCCGTGAGCCATGGCCGTTGAGCCTGCTCGTCTGGAGCCTGTGCTCCACAATGGGAGAGGCCACAACAGTGAGAGGCCCACATACCGCAAAAAAAAAAAAAAAAAAAAACTGTATGGACATCTCATTTCATAGTTTTTATTTTATTTATTTATTTTTAATTAAAAAAATTTTTTTTTGCAGTATGCGGGCCTCTCACTGTTGTGGCCTCTTCCGTTGTGGAGCACAGGCTCCGGACGCACAGGCTCAGAGGCCCTGGCTCACGGGCCCAGCCCAGCCGCTCTGTGGCATGTGGGATCTTCCTGGACTGGGGCACGAACCCGTGTCCCCTGCATCGGCAGGCGGACTCTCAATCACTGCGCCACCAGGGAAGCCCCATAGTTTTTATTTTTAAGCTTTTGTTTAGGCTATTGCTTGACTCAGATGTTACTCACTGTATTAGGCAGCTATGAAAGTAAAACATTTTCCTGTAATTGTTTTCCATAAATGCTCCTGAGGGAAGAGCTTTTCACATTAGGTAAGTTCCAAGTCATTCAACTTCAGACAGACTGTTAAGTGGGGTCTCCCAGGGAACTACTAGACAGATAAAATAATGTGAACATTCTTTGGGACTAAGGCTTCAAAAGTGTTGCAGTTCCATTCTCTTTCTTCTGGTGGCTACAAGGTTGCACTAATAATGTGGGCTGTTGCTTATCAAAGCTACTGCAGAGCAACATATTAGGAGATGGAACTAGAGGAAGTTAAAATACTTGTTCAAGGGTCAGATATAAAATGCATCTCTTGTAAATAGCATATAGTTGGGTCTTGCTTTTTTAATACAATGCCTGCCTTTCAATTGGGTGTTCATAAGAACATTTATATTTAATGTGGTTTGGGTTAAGTCTGTCATCTTGCTGTTTGCTTTCTATATGTCCAGTCTGTTCTTTGTTCTTTTCCCCCTCTTCTCTGCATTTTTTGAATTAAATATTAGTGGTTGCTGTACAGTTTATAGTGTACATCTTTAAATAATGAAAATCTGCCTTCAAGAATTATACAACTTGTATAGTTCAGGAAGCCTATAATAGTACACTTTCAGTACACTCCTGACATTTATGCTATTAATATATATTAACAATGTTTTTCCTATAGGTATGTGATAAATCCCATAATACATTATTTTGTTCTGATATCAATGATCTTTAAAGATATTTACATAATAAGAATAATATTCAAATATATTTACCCATGTGGTTACCATTCTAGTGCTCTTCGTTCCTTTTATACATCCATATTTCCATCTGGTGTCATTTCTTTCTGCCTGAAAGACATTTCTCCATGAAGGATATTAACATTTCTTATAGGTCTGTTAGCCAAATTCTTTTGGCTTTGTATGTCTGACAATATATCTTTTCCTCATTTTTAAAAGATACTGTGATTATTTATACATGTCTGTATATTTTAAATCTCATTCTTTGTTTTCTATTTACCTTGCTTTTCTTAATGTCCCTTTTCCATTACACTGACATTTTAAATTATTTTTTAATTCACATTTCCCATTTATAATTTGGAATTTATACACTAGATTTGTCTTAGTGCTTGCCATTTACATTCGAGATCATGCATAATTATTAAATTCTACATCTTGACCTTCCTGCTAGTCATTTTACTCTTACCATATTTTTATGGATTACAATTGTTTTGTTTAGTCTTTTGAACTCCAGAATGTAGATAATATTATTGTTCTTTTATATAATTCTTCTATATAATTCTATATAATTTCTTCTATATAATTCTTCTATATAATTATGTTATATATAACATATAAAGATTATTTATCTTTATTTCATAAATTTATTTCATAAATCCAGTTGTTTTTAGGCTTATATCCAAATTCACTAGTTTCTTTCCATATTTCTTTTCTAGTCAGTTGGTATTTTCCTCTGCAGGTGTTTTTTCCCCCTAAAATTAGTGCTTTAGAAGTTCCTTTAGTTAGTCAGTGGTTGGTTATTTCTTAATTTTCTAGCTGAAAATATTTTTATTTAGACCTATTATTTTAACTCTTAAACTCTTTTTAAAAAGGTTATTTTC
The DNA here is from genome assembly GCF_000442215.2 of Lipotes vexillifer. NCBI lineage: Eukaryota > Metazoa > Chordata > Mammalia > Artiodactyla > Lipotidae > Lipotes > Lipotes vexillifer. Next base: position 3,079,910 of record NW_006782310.1, on the reverse strand, counting down.
TATATTCCATTATACCTCCTGTTGAGAAATGTGCTGTCAGTCCTATTGTCCTCTCTGTCGATAATCTGTCTCTTTTCCTTGAAGGTCTTCACATTTTTTTCTTTATCATTCTGTGGTGTTCTACAGATTCACTACAATGTGTCTAGGAGGAGACTCCAAAATAGTTATGCTTTTTGATATATATATTTTTTTAAATTCCGAATTCATGACTTTTATCAGTGTGGAGAATTATTATCTTCTTAAACTTAAAGAGGGAAAGAAGTTATGTAAAAATGAGTAGGAAGATTTAGAAAACAATAAGAGGAAAAAAAAAAACAAATTTAGAAAGTAGGAACTCTAAGGTTTCAATAGAAATTTAGATAACATTGAAAAGAGAATTGATGAAGTGAAATCTGGATGTGCAGATATTTCCCCAAATGCAGTCATTGTTCATTCATTCCTTTCCCTCTAATTCCTTGCACTTAGAAATCTGCTTCATTTTCCTTACTTTGCCAGAATCCAAGGTTTAGACTCTTCTTCCCCCCACTCTCTCCAGTCCCAGAAGCTGTAGGTTCCTGGTATAGGCAGTTGCTCCCAGAGAAAATTAAGCTTTAGTTTTCTGTTATAGCTTACTCCTCTGGTTTCATTTTGCCATTTCTTTTAAATTTTAATTTTTGGGTCCTTGAGGATTACCTGTACTTATGAGTGAGCTCAATAATACATTTAAGATGCTTGTGTTCTCTCTCTCTCTCCCCATCTATCTATCTATAATACTTAAATAAGCAGTCTCAGATTTTCATTTTAGAAAGATACTTTTGGCTACTCTGAGAAGAATGAATTGTAAGAATCAGAAATAAAACAAATAGAACAAAGTAGTAAATTGAATAAGTAATCCAAGCAAGAGATACAGGCAAATATCAGCAGATTAGAGAACAGTTTAATATGGATTATGTGGGAGGTGCAAAAAGTCAAAGATGACTATTTTAAAGCTTAACAGAACTTTGTATATCAATTATTACATACCTTTTGGGGTAACAGCTTGATCATTATAAATTTATAAACTATAGTTAATATTGTTCTATTTCTTTAGTGGACATTATTGCATTGATAGATGTTTATTATTAGCTCAAATGATATACCTCTGATAATGGGACTTTGGGGAAATGGATATAGACAAATTTTTGTGTAATCTATTTTCTGTAAAAGACAAACATCTTTCTATTCCTCCCTGCTTACCTATGACAGAATCTGTTTATTTACTTCAAATTCAGGTGGCACACCCTGTTGAAGTGAGAATTACAAGGTGGCTATTTTTATGTTGTGTCCTTTTATTGTTTTATTAATGCCTTTCTAGCAAACATTTTATTTCCAACTTATAAATTTGTTGGTATCTACTGACCCAAATAAACTGTGATGTGATTATATTCTGATAGAGCTGTGGATAAAAACTGTCAGCTTTCCACTATATGATACTTAGGGAGTTTGACAGTCTTATACTAAGGTTAATGGACATTTAAAATATAACAATTTCTTGTAATATAACATTGTTTAGTGAGTAAGCTGGACATTTACATACAAGTTTCTCTCCTTCTGTATTTGATTTTAAGAACCTGGGAAATGTTCCCAACTCTTCCAAAGATATATTTTATAAATTTTCATTCACTTGACTTTTTTTCTAGTACATAGTACAACCTAAAGATTTTAAACATTGAAAAATTACAACACTGCTAGTCACAACTAATAAATTAAAATAAACATATGTGCTTTTAAAAGTGTAGACATTTATTAATAATAAATATATATTATGTTTATTATTATTAAATTACTATCTGCTTATTATAGATTTCTTGAAAAGTAAAGAAAAACGAAAGAAAAAATCTACTGTTCTACTATTTAGAGACATCTGTTAACACAGATTACATATTGAATATATGATATGTTTCTTTAAAATCATTTCTTAATATACTTTGCTTTTCCCAGCTTCCTCAGCTCTAGTATACACTAATATTAAATGATCAGATAATTACTCATTTTGAAAGCTTTAGTTAGCATCTCTGTTTCAAGTTTTATATTTTAATGCCCCAGTATATATTGTACCCTGAGGAAGTGGAACAGTACTTGAATATGCAAACATTGACACCAAACTGAAGGCATGCTAGACCTGCTGAGAGCTTCTAATACCATATGAAATAACAGTGGTGAGAGGCGAGGCTAACCTTTCAAAATGGCAAAAGAAGCAGTCCAGAAAGCTAAAACCTTTTCTTCTCACTTCCCATTCACCTAAACTTCACATTGTAACATGGGGTGCTCTGATTATGAGCCTCCTTCTGTGGGATCCTGATAACATAAACCGAGGTATTAAACATCAGTCAGTATACATTCTATGACTTATAGACAGATCTGTCTCCCAATTGAAACATACATTTACTTTTAATCAATGTGGGCCCCAAAAAAATTTTTTTAAGGGAACAAATCTGGCATTAAGAGCATGGATAATATCCTTAGGGAGATAGTAGAAACATTTCTACCAGTAATATTTGAAATAGTTTGGCAGTTTGGAAGGTGATTTAAGGAAGATTGTCTATTAATTATTAAATCATCTTTTGAAATAACTGCCTTGTAAAGTTGAATATTTCAGTGCAAAGACAACAGGACATATCTGAGTTAACAATCAGATAACACTTCAATTTGCATTTTAAAGCTTATATCTAATCTCAGAACTTTAACTCAAAGATCCTTTATGTTTTGGTAGCCAAATTTATTTAGTATTCAAATATATATTTATAACCAATTAGGTATATATATAAAACAAATCACTTTCAAATTTCTTAAGCAAACTGTTAAACTTAATTCTATTTGATAAATACTTTTCATTTTCTTACATATTTTCTCCAGTTAAATATAATCTTTTCTGTAAGTGCTAGGTAACAAACAATTGATGCTGATTCATCAAGCATCTCCATAAATATTCGGAAAAATCAATGATACAATGTATTTTCAGCAACATAGGTATTGCTTATGATTTTATTAATTTTCAAATTTTGTGCATCTTATTAAAAAGATAATAAAGCTTTATGAAAACTCCTGGTTATAGCAATAAAATATTAATTACTGCTGAAGAAGAGGACAGGTCTGTATTGTAAACTATAGAAAAATTGTCCTCAAAATTTCAACTAGAGAATGCAATGTAGTTTCTTTGGCTTTTTCTTTGCCTACATCCAAACAATAATTTCTTTCAAAATCATGGTGCTTTCTGATGCATTTGAAAGAAAAGCAACCACGTCTGTTGACTTAGCTGCCAGAAGAGACACCCTTCTCCACCTGTGCATGTTTTGCTCCAGTAGATAAACACACAACTTATTTCTTTTAGGCTCTGAGCAAAATCAGTTTCTGTATGCAATACTGAATCATCCCTCAGGGGTGCCTCTCCTGGACACGATTTACCTGGCTGGGGGTGGTAGGACACTGCCTACTGAAAACCCCCCTCCCGCGTCCCTCTCCCATGGGAGGTCTAGGCAGAGCAGAGCCACTGACCTTAGGGAAGCCTGGGGTCCTGCTGCCTTCTGCTAGGGCTTCGAGGGCCTCTACCCTTCGCTCCCCAAAGGCCAGGGAAGAAGAGAGAATAGGGAGAGGACTCGGTGTCCTAGTCCTTGGAGATAACCTTAAGTGGATGGAAGGGGCCGACAAAGGGTATGGCTGAGCTTGCTGGGACTGGAGGGAATCCCGCTAAGAGAGCCGATGGCCAGCAGGGACTCCTCTATTTCCCTGGGAAGGCGGCCTCCTTCCTGCTTCCATGTGGGAACGTGGCGATGGACTGGGTTGAGGCAAGCTTTTTTCTGGTCCTTGGACCTTTGGAAGGTGACATCACAACCCCAGCATGACTGTGCCTCTGTCCCCGAGGAGTGAGGAGAGAGATGCCTTTCCAGGGCCAGGAGGTTGAGCTGCTACCCTGGCGGCTGCTGAGTCGGCGCCGGGGTCTCCAGCCGGCGTCGCCTTGTCCTCTGAGTGCTGAGTGCCCTGCGTGGCCCAGCCCTGCTAGGGAAGGACTCAGATCTCCTGTGAGCCCTCACACTCTGGGCATGGGGGCGGAGAACTCAGAGGAGAAAGGGCCTTGGCCTTCCTCCACCCAGTCGTTGCCAAGGCAACCGTGCAGTTGGCGGTGGACGCTAGGGAGGCTGGAGCGCGGATCCCCTTTGCGGAGCGTGCGCATGGTTGGAGGACTAGCCGAGAGCCAGCTCGAGGTCGCGGACAGGGGGCGGGGTTGGTGAGGCAGAGTTTTGTCGGATGGAGGGCCCCTTTCTCACCTCCACCCCTCCAGTGTTGCCATGGAGACCGTCAGGGCACCCTCACCTGTACACGCTGCTACAGCTGCTGCTGCCTAAGTAAAAGAAACAGATACCCGAGCCCTCTTTTGCCCCAGGGGTCTCTACCAGGAACTCTAACCCAGCAGCTTCCACGGCTCGCCTCCCACAAACAGGAAACGAGGGCAGACGTCCAAAATTCGCCCCGGGTTCCTCCACCATGTCTTCCTTTATTCAGCTTTCCACCCAGAATTTTATATCTCAGTGTCTTGCACAGTAGCCGGTCTGGAAGGATGAAAAAGCGGCTCCCTTGATACTTAACTGCGTCTGCCCTACACCTCTTCTTAACAGCTTATTTAGTTCCACAGAACACTGTCCTGGGCCAAATCTAATTATCAACAGAAAGGGATTTTAAATTGTTTTTATTTTAAATTACCTCAGATATATGAAATTTCTAGTTTTCATTTATAGGATATGGATAATATTTATAGGAATGTCTTTTTACTGAAATTAACCACTTTTGGACAAATGAGTGGAATAATTATGTGTCGGAATATCTATCATAATAGAGAGAGAATTGACTGTTCAGAAGCCCCTTCCCTGTTTTTTTCCAGTTCTTTATGCCAGTCCAGTGCTAAAATCTCTCTTTTCTGGGCTCTATTCCATCCACATTTGAGATCAATTTTTGGCTTTGCGAGGGGGGTTATTTTAGCATGTGTCTGTCTTTGAAGTAGGGGGAGGGGGTAAATTAAATTCTCTAGAATACTTATACTCTGCTCAGGTTCAAAATTTAGTGCATGGTTGCATCTCTACTGACTACCAGCATGAATGCACTTAGCAAGAAGGACTCTCCCTGATTAGAGCAAGTTGACACATCTGTGATCTTGAATTGCCAGCCATACCCTGGCAGGCTCTATGAACTGCTGTTGGTCACAACCTCTTGCCTCTCAAATTTCTTTCCTGTCTAATGTGTATATCATACAGCTTTCATTCTCTGAAAGCACCCTGGTAGCTTTTGCCACTGTTAATCATGAGTTTCCTTACATAGTTCTGCAGTTTTGAATAGACCAGCCTTTTCAACTGACTTTAATGGTACCTCTTTAGAAAATCCCAACAATGCAGGGTAACTATTTTTTTCCTAAAGCTGATAGGTGAGGTACTTAATAATTTCATTTTGTCACACTTCCTGTGTCCCAGGGTTTTCAAAGCCACTGAAAAAGATTTTTATAGAGTCCAAGCCTTAGCTAAAGCTATGAATTGGAAACACTTTTCTCTTTGGTGTCCAAATCTGTTTGGTTGCAACCTCTTCCAAAGGGCACTAGGGTTTCCTAAGCAATAAATCTGATTCCCCTCTTTCGTTTGTCATCCTACTTGAATTCTCCGAAGAATTTGACCCTCTTGATTGAACCTCTCATTTTCCTTGAAAATCTGTCCTGTCTTCTCCTGGCACTTCTCTGACCTCTTTGAAGGCTCTTTCATAGTCTTTTCCTTTTTCCTTTTCTTTTTTAAATATTACTGGTTGGTCTTCTGCTTTACCCATCCTGCATATTTTCCCGGGCCTTGCCATTGACATCCACAGCTGCATCTGCCCTATTATTCTCGTCTTCTAAATCTGTGTTATCTTGTGCAGACTATTCTCTGAACCCTAGACCCCTATTTCTAGCTACTTCATGGGCATTTCTACTTGTCTTCCCTATGGGCATCTCAAATTCAACCTGTCTCTCACTGAACTACGTTCCTCTCCAAAACTTGCTTTTCCAACTGTATTTTATATCTCCATGAGTGACCCTCCTATCCCCCCAGTTACCCAAGATAAGAACCATGAGAGGCATTTATTGATTCTTACATTTATCTGATCAGATTTCTTATTGGTATCTAGCATGTGCCAGGCCAACACTGTCATGAAGCTTAATTCTAGTGGGAAAGACAGAGGGCTGCACTTACAACTGAGTAATCAAATGACAGCTTTTGACAAAGTCTGCTACATAAGTAAGTTGGGGTGCTGTATGACAAAGAATAAGGTGGGAGGAGCATGGGATGATCAAAGCAAAGTTCTGTGTGTTAAGTTGCAATGAAGGATGAGAAGAAGGTGAGCATTTAAGTTGCTGGAGAAAGAACAGTCTAGGCAGAGAGCAGAGCATCACAACGATCCGAGGTGGAGAAGCGCTTCTTGTGTTCAAGGATATGGCATAAAAGCCAATGTTCACGCTGGGAAGGGAAAAGTGGGGCACAGTGAGAGTGAAGAGGGAGGCTGGGGACAGATTTTACAGGACTTTGTGGGCCCTGCTGAGGAGTTTGGATTTTATCTTATATGCAGTGGGAAGCTGCTGAATGTTTTTAAGAAGAGTGGCATGAACTGTTTCATCATTTTAAAAGATGATTCTGGCTGTGGGGTGGAGAATGACTTGGAGGAGGTGACAGTTTGGAGGTGGAGAGGAAATTAAAGACTATGGAAGTGATCCAGATTAGTGACAGTGCGGGTGTGGGCAAGGAAATGGAGATAAGGGAACAAATACGAGGTATTTTCAGTGGTCTTTTTTATCACTCAGTTGGGTCTCAATCTCATTTCTGTCCTTAGAGTGTACTGTGCCATTTGGGGCTTCCCACACCCAGGTCCTGACTACTACCTCCTAAAAGAATAAGGCCTTATTCTTTGAAAACCTTAACTGTCAATGATCGTTACATGATAGCTGACAGGGAGAATTTAGGTAGATAAGAAAGAAAGATAATAGATAGGAAAGCAGGTTCTAGAGTTAAGCTGCCTTGGCTCCTATCCAAGCTCCATGACTTACTAGCTGTGTCACTTTGGACAAATTGCTTAACCTTTCTGTTTCATCTTTTCCAGCTATACGACAGGAATCATAGTAATAATACTTATTTAGAGGACTTTAGAGGGCTTAACTAATACATATAATACACAGTACATGGTAAATGCTCAGTAAGTGTTAGATGATGATGCTGGTGCTAATGATAATGATAGATGACTTGAGATCTCACTCTGATGAGTATTTGAATGTAACCATTAGAGGGAAGTTCTACAGCCTTTACTTTTAACTTACTAGTAAGTCTAAGAATTGGAAGAGGAAGGGCATTATGGCTAAACTTTAGGGTGAAAGGAAATGGGAAATGTTTTGACAGACAGGCATTCTAGGGTTGCTGCCCCTCAAATATCTCTTCTTGGAAAAACTGACCATGAGGAAAGAATTTTCTCTTCCATTCTGATTTTTTAAGCCTGTGTTTTGCTATTTTAATTTTTCTTATTTGAGTGATCTGCAAGAAAAAGGAATATGGAATTTTAATTGTGGCGAGGATGACAGAATGTCTTTAAGTTGGGAAAAATTGGGGCTTGCTGCTACTTGGTGATCTTCTTTTTTTTTTGTCTTGCTGATTCCACATTAAAGGCTCCTCAGTAATTCCAAACTTTCATTTTCCTAAGTTCTCATCTGCCAATATTGATTGCCTTGTTTTATGAAGTAATCACTGTCCTTCATGAATGACCTGTATTCCATAATTTTCCAAATCAGTTATCAAGGCTTCTCAGTATTGAATAAATAAATGGATGAATTAATCAATTATAGAGTATCATTTTCATCATTTTCCTTTTTTTTCTATTATTGTTGCCCTCTGTCTAAATTAGACCCTCATTCACTTTCTCCAGGAATATATGTGTTATCTTTTTAAAATCTCTCTGCTTGACTTTTACATATTCATGGCAGATTAATTTTCTCAAAGTATGCAGCTATTCATGTCACTCTTTCATTCAAAAAATTCAAAAGCTGTTCACTGAGTTGAAAGTTACAAACTGGCAAAGGATTCATATTCAGACTATATACAGAACTATAAATTAAAAAGACAGACCACCCAATAAAAAATTGAGCAAGAGACTACGAGAGATACCCAACAAAAGTGGCTCTCCAATTGACTAATAAATGAAAGCAAGGATCTTCAGTCTCATTAGTCATGAGAGAATGAAAAAACCGCAAGAAAGTCATCAGAGAAATGGTAATCATACCCACCAGAATGACTGCAATGAAAAAGAATGACATTGCCAAATGTTGGTGAGATTGTAGCACGAGAAGCAATGCTCAGATACTCTGGTGGGACAGTAAATTAATACTGATGCTTGGCATAATCTACAGAAGTTGAATACATGAATCTCTATGGAGAAATTCTACTCCTTGGGTATATACTAAAAAGAAATGAGTGATGGGTGAACCAAAAAAATAAAATAAAATAAAGGAAACTGTTATAGCAGTATTATTTTTAATAGCTGAAAACTGGAAACAACATAAATGTTTATCTTGAGGGAAGTGGTTAAGTAAATTATAGCATATTCTATAATGGAATAAATGCTATATAGCAGTAATAGATAAAAAATACTGCTATACACTACAACGTGTATGAATCCCACAAACATAATGGCATAACAAGATAGGCAACCTTAATCTGTGTTAAGTTAAGGTAGTGGTTATCTTTGGGGAGGTGAGCAAAGTTAGTGATTGGGAAGAGGCATGTGGTTATGCTGCTACTCTTTTTTTACGCGGACCTCTCACTGTTGTGGCCTCTCCCGCTGTGGAGCGCAGGCTCAGCGGCCGTGGCTCACGGGCGCCCAGCCTCTCCGCGGCATGTGGGATCTTCCCGGACCGGGGCACGAACCCATGTCCCCTGCATCGGCAGGCGGACTCTCAACCACTGCGCCACCAGGGAAGCCCTATGCTGCCACGCTTATATTTCTTAATCTGAGTGATCTTTACATGGGTGTGTTTAATTTGTGTAAATTCATCAGGATGTATACGTTTTGTGCATTTTTTACTGTGTTATATTTCAATTAAAATATTTATTAAAAAAAAAAAAGGCTTCTCATTAACTGTTGTATTAGGTTACTCCAGATTGGCGTTCAAGCCTCACCTAATTGGATTGTAATTTAGTTTTCCAGGCCATCCCTCTTCTATCTTTGCACAAGTCCCATGTTTCCATCAGAATTGATTAGTAAATCAGGCAGAAGCTTCCATTTGTTCTTCATATATATCATTTTCTTCATTTTAGAAGCAGAACCCTCTGAATTTCAGTTGGACACCTGACTGCTTTTGACCAATCTACTGACTACATTTTGTAGCTTTCCTTGCCTCTAGGTGTGGCCCTGTGATTAATTTTGGACTGATGTTATGTAACCAGCTGTGCTGAATGCAACATTCACTATACTTTCTCTTTTTTACTTTTATTTCTGGGTGGGAACTGGCGATGTCTGGAGAATCCTCAGAAGTCACATGCTTCTAATGGCAAAGCTACCAGGCTGGCTTTGACCCACTAGACTTTAGATGAGAGAGGAATATGTTTCTCTCTCACTTAAGCTACAACATTTTGAGGTCTGTTTATTACAAGATAGTCTCTGCATTTAGCACACTTAGTATTTCGTAAACATTGTGATTCATTATGTGCTTCTGTCCATTAAGTGAGGCAAATCGCTCTTTCCAGCAGTTTCCTAGGTTCCTACTGAAATGACCTCCAGGCTGTGCCATATTCATTTTTTGTCTCCTGCAGTGCTTTCCATTTCCTGTATATGTGACCATGAGCCTCAGCTTCCTTATCTGTAAAATGGGAATAACATGATTATTATCAAGATTAGAAGATATAATACATGTAAATGTTAAGCACAGCCTGGGGTACATATTAAGCTGTCAACAGATATAGTCTTATTTTCACATAATAGTTTGCATTTACATTTATGACATTATAGAATTAAGCAAAGGCACAGCACAGGAGATCAGTGTACGTAGAGGGAGATATCCAAGTTAAGGGGATTTAAAAGACTAGCTCATCTTGTTTTATGACTCCAGGCCTTCTAGAAATTTGTGATTATTTCATAAATATTGGAAATAGTGCAATGTGTACATAAATATACTCATGACTAAGCAACTCTACCTTAGTTATATATCCAAAAGAAGTAAGTGCATGAGTATTCCAAAACTATGCACAAAATATTCACAGCAGAATTCTTTTTAATAGACAAATGGAAGCGACTCAGTTGTTTCCTATCTATAGGAGCAAAACTAGCTCTTAATGTTGGCATATTTCTTTTAACTGTCCCATGGTTCACTTTCCCCTTAAATATAGGGGATAATAACTCCTGACTGTTGACTCCTTAAGAATGTGACTTATATATTACACAGTGCTATGGGAAAAATTGCTAAAAACATGTCACAAATAAATTATACTTCTGAGTATTTTCTAGAATCGTCTAGCAATTTTCTTGTATCTAAAGTACTTTAAATTCTCTGAATAGGGGTGGTTAATGCTTTCGGGTTTTGTTTGTCTGAAAATTCTCATTCTGGAATGATAATTTACCTGTCTATACAGTTCTAAATTAATATGTATTTGCGCATAGAATCATGAAGCTACTATTCTACTGTCTTCTGACTTTGTGACTATTGAGAAGTTTGTAGTCAGATACAGAGTTGGTCCTTAAGAGTGATTTGTCGTATCTTTTTGGCTGTTCGTTGTTATAGTTATCTGCAATTTTACTATGACATATTCAAGAGTGTATTTTTTAAAACAAAATTATCCTGTTTGGGATTCCTTGTATTTCTTAAATCTGAGGGCTAATAGCTCTATCAATTTTCCCTCAGTGTTTCCCCCAAGGAAGAGACAAATGAAAGCAAAACAAGTCACCATGTCGCCTCTATTTACAAATGGGCAGATTTTTTGCTACCCCATCCTTTTACTATATGTGTTAACCTTTTTTCCAGAGTCCTGTTTTTAGGTGGTGGTTTCTGTTTTAAGTCATTGTTTGCATGACCCTAGAAATTTGCCTTACTTGGTGGAAGATTTCTTTAAAAAAAAAAATAATGGAAGTGGATGTTTTAGATCCTTGGCAGATTTTTATTTTTCAATATGAACTGTTCTAAGAATATGAAGAAATATTTTTAGAAATATATATAGTTAAAAATAGGTATAATAGGGCTTCCCTGGTGGCGCAGTGGTTGAGAGTCCGCCTGCTGATGCAGGGGAAACGGGTTCGTGCCCCGGTCTGGGAGGATCCCACGTGCCACGGAGCGGCTGGGCCCGTGAGCCATGGCCGCTGAGCCTGCGCGTCCGG
>NW_006782310.1:3031171-3068443 GCF_000442215.2 Lipotes vexillifer | reverse complement strand
GGGAGAGGCAACAAAAGAGAAGGGCCCCGGTCCGGAAAAAAAAAAAAAAAAAAAAAAAAAAAAAAAATAGGTATAATAGATTTTTGTTATATTTTAATTTTCTGTGAATTTTCAATTGATTTTTAAAAATTGACCAAGGTTACTTTACAAAAAATGTCTTGAATTGATCTTTGGTCCCCTTGAATAACTTCCCACTGTGTCACACAGTAAAACAAGGCTTTCACTCTCCAAAGAAGTCCATGGCCTTTTACATTTTTTCTTTTAAAATATATATTTTAAACTACTTATAATTTTTTTCTAAATTTAAATTTTATATGTTTAATAAAATTTAAAATAATTTAAAATTATTAAAAATAATTATATTTTAAATTGTTTTAGATCACTTTTAGGTTCATGACAATATTGAGTAAAAACTACTATTTCCCGTATAATCCCTGCCCTTACACATATACAGCCTCCCCCATTATCAACATTCCACACCAGAGTAGTGCATTTGTTATAATTGAGGAACCTACGCTGCACATCATTATTATCCAAAATTGATAGTTTACATTAGGATTCGCTCTTGGTATACATTCTATGGGTTTGACAAATATATCCATTATTACAATACTGTAAAGAATAGTTTCTCTGCCCTAAAAATTTTCTTTGCTTTGCCTATTTGTCCCTTCCTCCCTCTTAACCCCTGGTGACCACTGATCCTCTTACTGTCTCCATAGTTTTACCTTTTCATATAGTTTGAATAGTATAGTGTGTGGCCTTATTAGCTTGGCTTATTTCATTAGTAGTATGCATTTAAGATTCCTTCATGTCTTTTCACGGTTTTCTAGCTCATTCATTTTAGCACGGTATACCACAATTTATTATCCATTCACCTGCTGAAAGATATCTTGGTTGTTTCCAAGTTTTGGCAATTATGAATAAAACTGCTATAAATATCCATGTGCAAGCTTTTATATGTATATAATTTTCAGCTCCTTTGAGTAAATACCAAGGAGCATAATAACTGGATCACATGGTAAGAGTATGTTAAGTTTTGTAAGAAATTGCCAAAGTGTTTTCCAAATTGGCTGTCCCATTTTGAATTCCCATCAGCAATAAATGAGAGTTCCTGTTGCTCCACAACTTGACCAGCACTAGGTGTTGTCAGTGTTCTGGATTTTGGCCATTCTAATAAGTGTGTAGGGGTATCTTATTGTTTTAATTTTAATTTTCCTGACGGCATATAGTGCTTGCTTTCCATCTATATATCTTCTTCAGTGAACTATCTGTCCAGGTCTTTTGCCCATTTTAAAATCAGTGTGTTGGTTTTCTTATTGTTGGATTTTAAGAGTTCTTTGTTTATTTTGGATAACAATCTTTTCTCAGATATTTTTGCAAATATTTTCTTCTAACCTATGACTTGTCTTCTCAATCTCTTGATACTGTCTTTCACCGAGCAGAAGTTTTTAATTTTAGTGGAGTCCAGCTTATCAATTATTTCTTACCCTTAGTGTTGTAACAAAAAATCATTGTCATGCCTAGGGTCATCTAGTTATTTTCCTATATTATCTTCTAGGAGTTTTTATAGGTTTGAATTTTACACTTAGGTCTGTGGTTCATTTTGAGTTAATTTTTATGAAGAATATAAGGTCTGGTGTCTAGATTCCTTTTCTTTTTTTCTTTTTCACCTATAGATATGCAGTTATTCCAACACCATTAGTTGAAAAGAATATCTTTTCTCCATTGTGTTTCCTTTGCCTCTTTTTCAAAGACCAGTTGACTATATTCATGTAGATTTATTTCTGCACTTTATATTGTGTTCCATTGTTCTATTTGTTCTTTCACCAATATGAAACTGTCTTGAAACCCGTGTCCCCTGCATCGGCAGGCGGACCCTCAACCACTGCGCCACCAGGGAAGCCCCATAGTAAGTCTCGAAGTCAGGTAGTGTCAGTCCTCTGGCTTTGTTCTTCTCCTTTAATACTGTTGGCCCTTCTGGGCACCTTTTACTTTTTCTGACATTTTTTAGAGAACTCTCCCCCAAACTGTCTATTTATTAAAAGACCTAGTCAGATAATACATATTATCTATAATAAAGTAACAACTAACTTTTGTTGAGTCCTTATTAAATTATATGTAAAGTTAAAGTAATTCTCAGATTAAGCCAAACAGGTCAGTGCTATAATTATCTTCATGTTTCAGATAAGGAAACCAAAGCCTAGAGAAATGTAAGGGAATTTCCCAAGGAAACTTAGGAACTAAATGGCGGAATATGGTAGTTTGCCTCAAAGAGGCAAAATGTGGTATCACTTCCCAATACCTACAGCATGAGCCAGCCGTTTGACAAAGAGATTCTACAAATTATCCAGGTTATAGAAATACGATTTATACTCTAATTTGCACCTTTACTCATCAAGTACTATATGCCATGGACTACTCTAAGTATTAAAATTTCAAAATAATTGTCACCAAACATCTTCTCTGGATGAATTCATTGTGCAGATTAAGGACCTTATAGTGAAGGGACCATTTAAAATACAACATAGCTGCTTTTTTTTCATAATAGTGCCAAACTGGAACCAAGCTAAATGCCCATCAACTAGAAAGTGAACAAATTGTGGCTTAGTCATGCAATGGAATATTATTCTGAAATAAAAATAAATAACTATTCATGCACACAAAACATGAATAGATCTGTAAATCATTATGCTAAATGAAAGAAATGAGACACAAGTACACAGATACATACTGTATAATCCCACTTATATAAACATTTGGAATAGGCAAATATTAGCCTCTGGGGATTTAAATCATTAGCCATTGCTTTGAAGGAATTGACTAAGAAGGATTATGAAAGAACTCTGTAGGATGGAAATGTTTGTTGTTAGATGCCTTTTTCTTAACTGGATGAACAATATACGTAAGATCTGAGCATTTCACTGTATATAAATTATAAGAAAATTAAAAAAACCCAAATAGCATATTAAATGCTAAAAACAGGAATGAACAAAGGGAGGTAGAAACACAGGGGAGATACGTGAGTAACTTAACTTTAAAGAATCAGGGAAAGCTTCATGGAACACTGGATGTGTGAGATGGATTTTGAAGGGTGAACAGGAATTTACCAGTTGAAAAGAGACATTCTAGGAAGAAAGCAGATAATATTCTTAATTAATTCCTTAATTTATTCATGTATCTGCTCAGAAATTACGGTCCATTTATTCTCTGCTTGGTACAGTTCTAGGTCCTTGTGATACAGCAGTAAAAAGACGAACTCAGGGGCTTCCCTGGTGGCGCAGTGTTGAGGGTCCGCCTGCCGATGCAGGGGACGCGGGTTCGTGCCCCGGTCTGGGAGGATCCCGCGTGCCGCGGAGCGGCTGGGCCCGTGAGCCATGGCCGCTGAGCCTGTACGTCCGGAGCCTGTGCTCCGCAACGGGAGAGGCCACAACAGTGAGAGGCCCGCGTACCGCAAAAAAGACAAACTCAGTCTTGGCCTGCAGAAAGCTTAGATTCTAGTGGGGAAGTCAAGAGTCACAAGTTTATGGAATTTTCAGGGAATGTTGAGAAGTTCATTGTGATTAGCGTGTGTTGGATAGTGAGAGACAAGCTGGGTCATGGTAAGTAAATTGGAATCAAATTAAGATTTATGTGTAATAAATTAAGGAGCTTGAATTTTATCTTATAGGCAGGAAAGCCTAATAGAAATTTATAAATCATAAGTTGATATGGTTATCATTTTTAAGGAAGACTATTTTAGTCATTTGAGGACAGAGTGGAAAAGAGAGAAATTAATGGAAAAGGGATAAAGAAAATGCCAGGGTTGGCAGAAACTCCGTACATGTGCCACCTCATATTTTTGAGTCCATAGTAGACAGTGCTAACTCAGAAAAGCACTCTTCCTCATCAACCCAAACCAAAGCTTTACATACTGTATAGCCACCATCAAAAATAGATTTGGCGATGCAATTAGACCTATCTGCAATTCCTGGTCTAGACTCCAAAAATCATTTCCTGGACTAGTAAATCAAGAGCCCAGTAGAAAAGGGGGTAGGAGTGGATTGGAGAGCCAGTCCAGAGGTAGAATTATTTGATTACTGGGTAAGAGAAAGATTCAGAATTCTAGATTGCCAATCTAGGTGTCAGTACTATTAATCAAAATATGATAATAATAGTAATAATATTAATAACACAGGGCATAGAATGTGTTGGGGAAGTATGATAAAGTTTTTCTTTAAATTTATTTTTTATTGAAGTAAAGAGTTAACAAATGTTCTGTTAAATACTGCTGTACAGCAAAGTGACTCTCATACATATGTGTGTGTGTATATGTGTGTGTGTATATATATATATATATATATATATATACACACACACATATACATTCTTTTTCATATTCTTTTCCATTATGGTTTATCACAGGATATTGAATATAGTTCCCTGCACTATACAGTAGGACCTTGTTGTTTATCCATAGCTTTATTCTTTTTTTTTTAGAAAGGAACCATTTACTAACTAACTTACATGTAATTCTACTAACTTTTTATGTCTCATAGTCATGACCATTGTCAGGAAGTTGTTAAGGACACTGTGTCCCCTTTATGAGATCCATCAGGAGACACTCCTGACTGGACTATTTTTTTTTTTTTTTAAACGTCTTTATTAGAGTATAATTGTTTTACAATTTTGTGTTAGTTTCTGCTGTATAACAAAGTGAATCAGCTATACGTATACATATATCCCCATATCCCCTCCCTTTTGTGTCTCCCTCCCACCTTCCCTATCCCACCCCTCTAGGTGGTCACAAAGCACCGAGCTGATCTCCTTGTGCTATGCAGCTGCTTCTCGCTAGCTATCTATTTTACATTTGGTAGTGTATATATGTCCATGCCACTCTCTCACTTCGTCCCAGCTTACCCTTCCCCCTCCCCGTGTCCTCAAGTCCATTCTCTACGTCTGTGTCTTTATTCCTGTCCTGCCCCTAGGTTCATCAGAACCTTTTTTTTTTTAGATTCCATATATATGTGTTAGCATATGGTATTTGTTTTTCTCTCTCTGACTTACTTCACTCTGTATGATAGACTCTAGGTCCATCCACTTCACTACAAATAACTCAATTCCATATCTTTTTATGGCTGAGTAATATTCCATTGTATATATGTGCCACATCTTCTTTATCCATTCATCTGTCGATGGACACTTAGGTTGCTTCCATGTCCTGGCTATTGTAAACAGAGCTGCAGTGAACATTGTGGTGCATGACTCTTTTTGAATTATGGTTTTCTCAGGGTATATGCCCAGTAGTGGGATTGCTGGGTCATATGATAGTTCTATTTTTAGTTTTTTAAGGAACCTCCATGCTGTACTCCATAGTGGCTGTATCAGTTTACATTCCCACCAACAGTGCGAGAGGGTTCCCTTTTTTCCACACCGTCTCCAGCGTTTATTGTTTCTAGATTTTTTTGATGGTGGCCATTCTGACAGGTGTGAGGTGATACCTCATTATAGTTTTGATAAAGTTTTGACAGAGATCTTACTTATACACCTCACTAGCTGAATCTTCCCAGTTTACTTCCCAGTGAAACTCTGTTGCAGCTCTTCTGATCAATTTGAAGCGAAGAAATTTTCTTTCTAGGCTTTAATTCCTTGCCTTGTAATTAGATAAAAAATTCTTGCTTTGTGACCATATGTAACCGATTCACTTACTGCCCTCAGAGTTTTCCTAAAATAAAGTCTTTCTCCACCCCCCACCCCGGGATTGTGACTCAAAAGATAGCCTTCTTATCTCCAAAGGCTTTAAATGATTTGTTTCTTGTTATCATTTTCTTCTGAATATACTCATGCATTATAGGTTATTGGCCATGAACACTATACATCTTTTGACCTATTAATTTTTTATCATTAAGTTTGCTATGAGTACCAGTATCTCTAAAATTCATTTTTTATTTGCCTTGCTCTAGGTTCCTGGTACCAAAGTATAGAAGGGACTTTACCACTCTTTTAGGTAATGATTGTGACTGTTAATTAATGGAAAATGCAAGAAGATGCATTTGAACTTCTCAAATCAGAGCAAAATACTGAATGATCCACAGTGATGACTAAAAGAGATAGCTCAAATGATTAAATCTCCAGATGAATGCTCAGTTTATATTAAACATATCAGTTAAGGAGAAATATTTAGTTTTTACCTTTTTGTTGGTTACTACATAGACTGTTTAATAGATGCTAATGCAGTGAAATAATGGAAAAAAGCAGGAAACATGCAGCCTAAATGTTAATTGGTTAATCAGAACCTCAAAATTGAAAGTTATTTGTACTTCAAAGGCAGCGACAATGTCTGTGAGGGATATGGTGAAAAGTCCCTCCTACAAGACAGTATCTGACAAGGAGAGCTCCTTTTGCCAGTATCTGAACATATGGCAAAGCAATGTTTTTCCAGACTTCTTTGTGCTGGCGGGGATTGGCCTCCTAGTAACTTGGACTTTTGTTTGTGCTGCAGAGAAGATGAATATTCCACATAAATAATTATAATTTATCTTCTCATTGAAGAAACATAAGCTTGGAATTCAATGCTGTTTTCTTGGGTAAATCATCAGTTTTAGAAAGAAGTAGAATTAAGTTTTCTCTATATTTTTGCAAATAAATTGCTGGTACAAAATTAATAAATTTTGTAGAGGTTTGCCTTTCACATGAACATGTATTTTTTAGGTTGAAATACTTCATTTTTCTCTTTATGCTGTCTTTACTTTGTACTGTTTTTCCCCTGAAATATTGTTTGTTTAAAATTCTACATGTTATTTTCCTTTTTAAAACACAGTCAGTAACTCAAACCCTTTAGAAGGTGTTAGCTAAAAAATGCCACTGATTCAAAGTTTTTAATTTCATTTTTAAACATACTGTATTTCACACATAAGTAGGGTGAATTTCTTCAATAATCAATACATAAAATCAAAAAATTTTATTAGCTGAAGGCTTCTTGTAAATTATTTATCAGATTTTTTTTTTTTTTTTAATATACGAGTAAACTGAAGCCCTGAGGGCCAAGTGGCAGGATCTTCCCTAAGGTTAAAAAGAAAGTTTAGGGCTGCAGATGGCCTCTTTGAAAATGAGCACATTCTGCTTGAATAAGAGTGGAGGTGGGTATTGTCCTGTCACTTTTCCCCTTCATAGGGGTAACCGCTGGTGCTCCAGAGTCCTGCCTTGTGTCCTAGCACAGTCTAGTGATTTGAGAAAGTTACTTATATTCTCTGTGCCCAGTGTCCTGTATGTAGACTGGGAATAGCAGCATTGTCAGACCCCAAGAGTAGCTAACAAGGGTAAAGTACCATGCGGGCACCACACTAGCAGGGACCAGGGCAAAGCAGCTCTTGTGCTGCTTGTTTCCTCTAACCTCAGCCCCTTGGCATCTACCAATTTCTCCCTTTCATTCTACTCTTTACTCTACCCCCCCTAACCCCCCACCCCTTTTTTGGTCTCAGTCACTTCTCTGCCTCATTTTAAATCCATTCATTCTTCAACTCACCTTTACATGTAAGCCATCACCAGCAATGGGTGAATTTTACCTTCTCAAATTTTCTCTTAACTTTGCCTTTCTTTCCTCTCTTGTCACTACCTCCCTTGTTTAATCTGGTTATACTTTACATTTTACTGTTACGGGAGTTGTTTTAGGGCACTGATCTATTTTGGAATTCTCATTGTAAAAAATCCTTGAATGGTTTCCCACTGCATGTAAATTAATAAATGACTACCAGGTCTGACGTCCATGAGCCCAGCGTTCTCTTCCATCCTCATCTCTAATTCACCCCTCTCCTGATTTCTCAACTTTGGCTGTATGTCAGAATCACTGAGGGAGGTATTTAAAAAACCCATGCCGAGGTGCACCCCTGACCTATTCAATCACATTCTCTGTGGGAGGAATCTAGGTATCAGGCTGTTCTTTAAAGTTCACCAGGAGATCCCAGTGTGTAGCCAAGTTTGGGAACCTGTCTTGGAGGACATTGGTTTTATCATACTCTACTAATTATAGTCTCTTTCAGCATACTTCATCAAAACTTCTAGTGGTAGACCACAAGCTCTTTCAGGAAGGGAAATACATCTTACAAATACAAGTTGGTTTAAAAAAAAAAAATCAGCTAAAAAATCAGCTAAAGATCTATCGTAGTATCTTGCACATAGTAAATTCCTAAGCCTTGCCAATACCTGTATTTCATACTGCCCCACTGCTGGGCTTTCTGATTGCTTCTCTCCTGCAGAGCTATATTCCACAGCATCTGGGTGTCCTTATGTAGTTGCGGTAAGCTATGTTTTGCATACCTTTCAGTCTTCGCAGACTGAACCCTCTTCTTTCATCTTTCATCGTTGTATCTCAGCCTAGGACAACTAATCTGCCAATGGAGAGTGAGCAGAAGGTGTCAACAGAACAGGACAGGAGCAAGGCTAACTCTCAGTTTAGGTGGAGACTCAAAGGTATTGGTAAAAATTAGGTTAGATTATTTATAGATGTTCTCTGAGAATTCTTGAGCTTAGGACTCTTGAAAATTGAATTTTGGGGATTTAGATTTATTTCACTGTCTCTTCTTTTTTCTTTATTATGTTGTTTTATTTGTTGCTTATGAATTGGAAACCCTTCATATGGCTTTTATTTCTAGATATTTCACTAAAGTTGTTATCTATCACATCAGTTAGTTTATGATAATGATTTTTCCAGTTAGGACATCTGTTTGATAAGAGTTGGACTGAGGGAGAGAAGGTGATAATCATTTTCATTCATTGATTTCTAGGCAGTATATGTGCTTCATTGACCTTAGTTTGAATTCTCTATTATAATTTAAAAGAAAGTTATTTCAGTAGATGTTATATTTGATGTATCAAAAATTGGACTTTTAATTACAATTTTTTTAAATAAATTTATTTTATTTCATTTATTTATTTTTGGCTGCGTTGGGTCTTCTTTGCTGCTCATGGGCTTTCTCTAGTTGTGGCAAGCGGGGGCTACTCTTCATTGAGGTGCATGGGCTTCTCTTGTTGCACAGCGCAGGGCGGGTGGGCTTCAGTAGTTGTGGCACACAGGCTCAGTAGTTGTGACTTGCGGGCTCTAGAGCGCAGGCTTGGTAGTTGTGGCACGTGGGCTTAGTTGCTTTGTGGCATGTGGGATCTTCCAGCCCAGGGATTGAACTCGTGTCCCCTGCATTGGCAGGCAGATTCTTAACCACTGTACCACCAGGGAAGTCCCAAATTACAATTTTTAATTGAGTGGAAAACTCTCATAAATGTTCCTGTTTTGATCTGAATAGTACGCTTGAGTGACATACTAGTGTCAATGTGTATCCATGTCTTGCCATATTACTTCCCAAGCAGATACAGTCTCCTGTGGAGAATGGTAGTCAGGAAGGATTGCAGGAGAGAGATCTATCCCATAATCGTTCAGGAATAGTATCTTCACAACAGGTCCTGTAGGGCCAAGAAGATACATGTAGAACTACATGGTAGTCTTTTAACATGAATGACATTTTGATTTCATCATAATACTGTTAGCATCTCTAGGCTTGGTGTCTCTCATTTATCAATTTCATATGATTGCCTTAAATTCTTATGTGTATGTGTATCATCTTAACAATTGGCAATCAGTAAGCTAGCAGAAAGTGAGGGTGACTCATTTTTGAGCTTAACCATTGCTTTCCTTCAGTATAATTTTAATATGTTAATATAATACAATAAAGGTGTTAAAAAATCTTTTTTTTAAGCACAGATTTGCCATCACAGACTCAATTTACAAACTTGATTAGTTTTGCTATTATATTAGCTTTAATATAAAGTTTATCCAAAAGAAGCTGTATTTCTTTTATGGCACCCTGAATTGTCACATTAGATCAGTTAATCTTTTTTTGTTGTTGTTATCAGAGGCTTTTTTGGTCAGTGGTCAACCACAGGAACTATACTATAAATGACTCATTTAATTCGTTAAATATGTCATTCACTCATCTTGAATGACATAAAAACAGTGGAATCTTGGAGCTAGGTTGTAGCTCATGGGAGCTAATTGTCTATATGGAATTTACAATAAAAAGTATTGTATGTTTTATTACTATTTATAAGTTAACATGCTACACATCTTTTATATCATTAAAATTTACAGTAACCTTATGTATTTATATTTTATGAGACAGCTGTTAAACACTTACCAGTATACAACTATAAGCCTTGGTGATTAAACCACTTCTATTTGCACCAGATGCTCATGTGTTTGTTCAAATTTGTATTGTATGGGCTCCTCTTCCTGTTTTTTTGCATCTTTAAACTCAAAATCCAAAACTGTTGGAGGCCACATACTTAACAGCTTTATTGAGATATAACTCACACACCACACAATCCATTCATTTAAAGTGTACAATTCAATGTTTTTAGCATATTCACAGGGTATAAAAATATCACCACCACCTAATTTTAGAACATTTTTGTCCCTTCTAAAAGACACTTGTACCCATTAGCAGTCGATCCTCATTATCTCCTCTTCCCAAGTCCTAAGCAACCAAGAATGGACTTGATGACATGGGGAGGGGGAAGGGTAAGCTGGGATGAAGTGAGAGAGTGGCATGGACATATGCACACTACCAAATGTAAAATATATCTATGTAAATTTGCCTCTTCTGGAGTCATATAATATGTGTTTTTTTTTGTGTCTGGCACTTTTACTTATCTTGATATCTTCCAGGTTCTTCCATGGCATAGCATGAATCAATATTTCATCTCTTTTTATTTCTTTGTATAGTTTTTTTTTTTGTATAAACACACTTTGTTTATATATATTCATCAGTTCAGGGACATTTGAATTGTTTCCACTTTTTTGGCTATTATGAGTATGCTGCTTTGTTATGTACAATATATTTTATGTGAATGTATGTTTTCAGTTCTCTTGAATATATACAAATGTGTGGGCTTGTTGAGTCATTTGGTAAGTCTACATTTGATTTTCCAGGTTACTGCCAAACTTTCCAAAGCAGTGGCATTATTTTGCATTCCCATCAGCAATGCATGAGGGTTCTAATTTTTCTATATCCTCACCAATATTTATTATTTTTGATTATAACAATCTCAGTGAATGTGAGGTAGCATCTTCTTGAGATTTTGAGTTATATTTCCCTAATTACTTATGATGTTGAGCATGTTTTGTTGTGCTTTTTTGCCATTTGAACATCCTCTCTAGAGAAATGTCTGTAAGACTTTTACCAATTTTTAATTGGGTCATTTTTCTTTCTATTATTGAGTTGCAAGTGTTTTCATGTATTACAGATGAAAGTCTCTTATTAGACATATGATTTTCAAATATTTTCTCTCATTTTTATGGGCTCTCATTTCACTTTTCTGATTGTATCATTTGCAGCATGAATTAAAAAACATTTTGGTGTAGTCCAATTTATTAGTTTTTCTATTGTTGCTTTTGCTTTTGGTGTCATAACTGAGAAGACCTTGCCTTACTAAAGATTAAAAATATTTACTCCTGTTTTCTTGTAAGTTTTAGCTCTTAGGTTTAGAAAGATGATCCATTGTGATTTAATTTTTGTGGTGTGACATAGGGATTCTACTTCATTCTGTTGCATTGGGTATCCAGTTGTCTCAGCACCACTTGTTGAAAAGACTGTTCTTTCCCAGTTGCATTATCTTGGCACCCCTGTTGGAAATGAATTGAAAATAAGTGTAAGGATTTATCTCTGGAAGCTCAGTTCTAACCCATTGATCTATATATCTGTTCTCATGCCAGTACCATGCTATGTTTATTGCTTTAGATTTATAGTAGGTTTTGAAATTAAGAAGTGTAAGACCTCCAAATTTCTTCTTTTAAAAGACCATTTTGGTTTTTCTTAATACTTTGCAGTTACATATGAATTGTAACTTGTCAATTTCTGCAAAAAAGCTAGTTAGCTTTTTAATAGCAATTGCATTGAATCTGTAAATTGTTTTTTGGAGTATTGCCATCTTAACAATATTAAGCCTTCTGATCCATGAACATAGGATGTCTTTGCATTTATTTAGATGATTTTAAATTTCTTATAATGTTTTGCAGCTGTCAGTGTTCAAGTTTTGCACTTTTTTGTTTACTATAACTTAGTTAAATCTAAATTAATACCTAGTATTCTGTTCTTTTATATGCCATTATAAATAGAATTATTTTTCTTAATTTATTTTTGGGTTGTTCATTGCTAATGAATGGAAATACAACTGATTTTTGTATATTGATTTTGAATGTTAACTTTGCAGAATTCATTTATGAATTCTAAGTTGTTTTAGTGGATTCCTTAGGCTTTTTTATGTATAAGATTATGTCATCTGGGCTTCCCTGGTGGAGCAGTGGTTGAGAGTCTGCCTGCCGATGCAGGGGATGCGGGTTCGTGCCCCGGTCTGGGAGGATCCCACATGCCGCGGAGTGGCTGGGCCCGTGAGCCATGACTGCTGGTCCTGCGCGTCCGGAGCCTATGCTATGCAACGGGAGAAGCCACAACAGTGAGAGGCCCATGTACCGCAAAAAAAAAAAAAAAAAAAAAAAAAAAAAAGATTATGTCATCTGCAAAAAGAGATAGTTTTATTCCTCTTTTCCAATCTAGGGGCCTTTTCTTGCCTAATTGCCCTGACTAGAAGCTCAAAATACAGTGTTAAGTAAAGTGGCTTGAGCAGACATTCTTGTCTTGCCCCTGTTCTTAGAGGGAAAACATTCAGTCTTTCACCATTAAATAAGATATTTGTTGTGGGGATTTTAAAGATGTCCTTTATCAGATTGAGGATTCCTTTCTATTCCTAGTTTACTAAGTTTTTGCCAGAAAAGTATGTTCCTTTTGTCAAATATTTTTCTGCATCTGTTGAGGTGATCATATGCTTTTCTCCCTTTACTCTATTAAAATGGTTTATTACATTAATTCATTTTCTTGAGTTAAACCAACTTGGGATTATCCTACTTGGTTGTGGTATATAATAATAATTACTATATATATGATTGGAATTTGTTAGTGTTTTGTTGAAGATTTGTATATCTATATTCATAAAATACATTTGTCTGTAGTTGTTTTCCTTGTGATGTATTTAGTTTTGATATAAAGGTAATCCTGGCCTCATAGAGTGATTTCAGAAGTGTTTTCTCATCTGTTTTTCTGATGAATTGGCCATTATTCCTTGAATGTTTAGTCCAGTAAAACCCTCTGAACCTGAGCTTTTCTTTGTGAAAGTGTTTTTTCATTACTAATTTCGTATCTTTACTTGTCACAAACCTATTCAGATTTTCTTTTTTTTAGTCAATTTCAGTAATTTACATCTTTCTAGGAATTGTTCATTTTATGTGGTTATTTGATTTGTTAGCATACAGTTGTTTATAATATTTTTAAACCCTTTTTTATTTTTGTCAGGTCAGTAGGGATATTTCTTTTATTCCTGATTTTAGTAATTTGAGTCTTCTCCCTCTTCATTTGGAGCAGTAAAGCTAAAGTTTTGTCATTTAAAAAACTCTTTCAAAGACTACTCTTTGGTTTTACTGATCTTGTTCATTGTATTCTATTCTCTTTTATTTGTTTCTCCTCTTTTTAAATATTTCCCCCTTTTGCTTCATTTTACTTTACTCTTTTTCTACTTACTTAAGGTGGAAAGATAGGAATCTGATTTGAGATTTTTCTTATTTTTTTGGCCATCCAGTTTTATTGAGATATAATTGAAATGCAACACTATAAGTTTAAGCTGTACAGCAGAATAATTTGACTTACATACATCCTGAGATGATTACCACAGTAAGTTTAGTAGACATCAATCATCTCATATAAATACAAAGTAAAAGGAGAAAAATAATTTTTTCCTTGTGATGAAAACTCTTAACAACTTTCATATATAACATACAATAGTGTTAATTATATTAATCTTGTTGTATATTATATCCCTAGGACTTATAACTGGAAGTTTGTACCTTTTGACCACTTTAATCCAATTTCCCCTACTCTTACCCTTCTCTTCAAGTAACCACAAATCTGATTTCTTTTTCTATGACTGTTTGCTTTTTGAAGTATAACTGATCTATAACATTCTGTTAGCTCCCAGTGCATATCTAGTGATTCAGTGTTTCTATACATTACAAAATGATCACCACAATAAGACTAGTTAATATACAAAGATATTACATTGTTATTGACTATATTTCCCATGCCATACATTTCATCCCTGTGACTCATTTATTTTGTAACTGGAAGCTTATACCTGTTAATTTCTCCCACCTGTTTCACTCATCCCCTATGCCCTGTCCCTCTGGCAACCATCTCTTTGTTCTCTGTGTCTGTGACTCTGTTTCTGTTTTGTTATGTTTGTTCACTTGTTTTGTTTTTTAGATTCTACACATAAGTGAAATCATACAGTATTTGTCTTTCTCTGAACGATTTCACTTAGCATAATACTCTCTAGGTCATCCGTGTTGTCGCAAATGGCAACATCTAATTCATTTTTATGTCTGGGTAATATTCCATTATATATATATTTCTGTTTTTCTGCCAGTACCATGCTGTTTTAATCTCTGTAGCTTTGTAGTATAGTGTGAAGTCAGGGAGCCTGATACCTCCGGCTCCATTTTTCTTGCCCAATATTGCTTTGGCTATTTGGGGTCTTTTGTGTTTCCATACAAATTTTAAAATTAATTGTTCTAGGTCTGTGAAAAATGCCATTGGTATTTTAATAAAGATTGCATTGAATCTGTAGATTGCCTTGGTAGTATGGTCATTTTAACAATATTAATTCTTCTAGTACAAGAACACGGTATCTCTTTCCATCTGTTTGTGTCACCTTTAATTCTTTCATTGGGGTCTTATAGTTTTTGGAGTACAGGTCTTTTGTCTCCTTAGGTAAGTTTATTCCTCAGTATTTTATTCTTTTTGATGCAATAGTAAATGAGATTGTATATGGTGCTAAAGAACGTTTTTGTTTCATTCTTTTACATGTAGCTGTCAAGTTTTCCCAGCACCACTTATTAAAGAGACTGTCTTTTCTCCACTGTGTATTCTTACCTCCCTTGAGGCAGATTAATTGACCATAAGTGCGTGGGTTTATTTCTGGGCTGTCTGTCCTGTTCCACTGATCTATGCTTCTGTTTTTATGCCAGTGCCATACTGTTTTGACTACTGTAGATTTGTAGTGTAGTCTGAAATCAGGGAGTGTTTACTGTTGGCCAATAATTGTAAGCCATTTCCAATATATGCTCCCATAGCACAACTTGTACCTTCTGTACTCTGATACATATTACCTGTAGTCAGTTGAATAATGCCTGCCCAAAGACTTCAAATCCCAATTCTGGGAATTTGTAAAAGTTACTTGGGGAAGAGAGTCTTTGAAGATGCAGTTAAGTTAAGGATCTTGATAGGAGGAGATTATCCTGGATTATCTGGTCAGGCCCTACATTCCCTCATATAAGATGGGTCCTTGTAAATGAGAGACACAGAGGAGAAACACGTCAAAGAGAAGTCAATGTGATATGGCCTCAAGCCATGAATGCCGGCAACCTCCAGAGCCTGGAAAAGACAAAGAATGGATTCTTCCCTAGAGCTTTTAAAGGGAGACCAGCTCTGTCAACATCTTGATTTTGAACTTCTAGCTTCCAGGACTATGGGAGAATAAATTTGCCTTTTTGTAAGCCACCCATTTTGTGGTAATTTGTTACAGAAGCTACAGGAAATTAATATATAGCCGTAGCAATGATTTGTTTAATATTTTCTCTACTAGGCTGAAAACCACAAAAACCTGGGTTATCTGTCTCATACACTTTGATAACTTCAGCACCTAGCAGAATAGGGCTTGGCAGTAGTTGGTACTTTTAGGATATGTGCTGAAGGAATGAATTCATAGGCTATGATCCGTACATCACTCATAGTTTACTAACTGTACAAAATTACTGTATTTTTGGTTATCTGGCAAGGGAACTGAGAGGAAACTCTAAGTTTTATTTCTGAGAGAAAAGATGAAGTTTTGAGGGTAGTTTTGCTAGTCAGTGGACTTAGAATTTGGATTTCGAGATAAGGAAGAGTGGATGTTCTCTGAGGAGGAGGAGGTAGGCCAGGAGAGCTGGCGGGTGGACATCTGAAATGGTGCTTCCCTGACACTATCCTCTAAGTTTCAACTAATTTCCAGGCTGGTCACTGCTGTGGTTCATGCAGCTTCCCTGTCCTCTCACTGCACATTGGTCTTGCATCATAAGGCAATGAAGGATTATCCATGGAGCCCAGTGTAGAAGAAGAGATGGCTCAAGATGTTAAAGGAGAGAAATCAGAAAGGTCTGAAACCTAGTGAGGACCCACATGCATCACAGATAATTT
Source organism: Lipotes vexillifer (assembly GCF_000442215.2). Lineage (NCBI taxonomy): Eukaryota > Metazoa > Chordata > Mammalia > Artiodactyla > Lipotidae > Lipotes > Lipotes vexillifer. The sequence goes on along the minus strand of NW_006782310.1, from coordinate 3,052,139 downwards.
GTGAGGGAGCACTTCAAATTTAACAAAGGTGGAACGCCTGGCTGTTTGGCCATATATAAAACTTAATGTATATAGTTATTTGAATATCCTGCTTTAGGCACTGCTGCTACTGAGACCTATTGTAAACCAGAAGAAATAAATAGATAAAATAAAAACCAAACTAACAAAAAGCATCAGGTGATTTGCTTTCAGTTTTGCAGTAAGCTCAGTCTGCTGGCACTACTGTTCAAAGAGGCTTTTGCCATTTGATTCATTGACTGCGTAATGATTTTGCTCAGGTTAATCATCTTCTTGTGTTGTATGCCAGCATCTATGGAACTGTCATGTTACTTGAGGTTATGCCTCAAGGTCTGACTAAGAACATTGTGTGAGAGTGTGTGTGTGTGCGTGTGTGTGTGTGTGTGTGTGTGTGTGTGTGTGTGTTTGCAAGTAGGAAACCCTTTCATTTCAGAAATGAAAATGCATCTACTGTGTTGTCATCATTAGACTAAGGGACAGATGGGTTAAAGGTTAAAAATGGGAGCTCTAGAGAGTATCTAGGTGTTAACTTTGGATCCTCCACTCAGAAGTAGTGAATTCATTCATGTGGCAGCCATGTAAGATTAAATTTATCTCTTATCTCATTCCAAACTTATTATTTATTCTTCTCAGTCATGTACGGAAACTTTTGGCTCTTTGCTGTCTTTCCCACTGCCATGACTTATCCCCTGCTTCAGCTCCCACCTATGTCAAATTCTGTTTCTTGCATGAAGTTGCTTCAGTAGAAGGTGACATCTTTATTCTCTGAACTCCCCTACTGCTTGACTATATTTTTATCATGATCATCAAAATGGCAAAAGCCACCACTTATTGACTGTTCACTATATGCCAAATATTGGGTTATATCCTTTACATACATTATTTCATTTAATGACTACAGGTCTGCGAAGGAGGTTCTATTATCCCTATTTTATAGGTGAGAAAACAAATTTCGAGATGTTTAAAAGATTTGCACAAAATGCACAACTTCTGAGTGGATGATCCAAAGTTCACACCTAGATCATCTCCAGAGCTCACATTTTTAACCTTTAACCCGTACTCTCCCTTAGTCTAATATGGATAGCAGAGTAGATGAATTTTCTTTCCTAGATTGTATGATATTAAGGGTAGAGGTTTCATATTATTTCTTTCATTTCTCTAATCACAATGCCCAGTACCCAGGGACACAATAGATATTGATTAGATAAGAAATCAATATCTAGAAGAAATTATTACAGCAAAAAAATTACTGGACCTTAATAATGTATTTCAGAGTAATTTAAGAAAGTTACACTGATGGTTACAACTAAGTCATTTTAAAATTTAAAAGATGGCATTAATGGGTAAGCGTGATTGACTATGCCAAATATCTTTTTTTCATGTTTCTTAAAGTTTTGTATGTAAATAATATATAAAATGAGATATTCAATCATAATTTTTTGAACTTTACTATCTAGATGATTTGGATCAGTTTATTAAAATGTTTTTGTCTAATGAACTTTCTGTGTCAACCTTATATATTAAATACATATTTCCATATTTCTTTATTAATCTTGTGCCTTTTTTTTTTTGGCTTTGTTTCCAGGATGGCGTAGGGGTAGATGAGAAGCTATCTTTGCGGCGGGTAGCTGTGGTTGAAGATTTCTTTGACATTATCTATTCAATGCATGTGGAAACAGGGCCAAATGGAGAACAAATTCGGAAACATGCTGGACAAAAGAGAACTTACAAAGCAGTAAGTTAAAAAAACAAAAAAAGAAAAGAAAAAGGCATGCATTTTGAAATTTGATATTATATGCTTATTAAATATTGTTTAAATAGCTATGAGTATTCTATCTTCAACATAAATTAGACTATATCATGGTCACACCCAACATTTAAACTATTACTATTGAATTCTATTTTGGTTGTATGTTCACTAAGTCTATTGCATATATTGCTAGAAACCTGTTTCTAGCATTATCATTTTCTTTTCTTTAAATGTGCATAAAATGTGGTAGTCCCAGTCAAATGCCCACAAATGGGAAGATTAGTTGTGTTATATATTCAATATATAATATGTGTTCAAATCATAATATATAAATTATCTACTGGAACATATGAACTTTTGTACTACCACTATTGTCTTAACAGTCCTTCCCCTTCAAAACATATTAATATGTTCAGGTATTTCTTATTTAATACTTATAGTCACATGAATAAGAAAATTTTATGTGCTTTTCTTGTGTTACCTTATATTAAATACATTTGCCCTGAAGGGTATGCCTTTCTTAATTTTCCAGTATAAGTTATTTAAAGATATGTGTTATTTTCATAGGCCTAGTGCCCTTGAACATTTAAAAATGAAAATATATAATGCTTTTATTGTAAATTATCTAGAAAACAGATGTAACTGTTAGATATCGAATATATATTGTCAAAATGGAGTTATATATTATTTCTAAAGTTTTTAATTATACTTACTGTTCGATCTAGACACTTTAATCTAGTTTTTTATTTAATTAAACATTTTATGAAATCATCTTACTATAGATAATTCATCCTTTCTAGGAAAATTGAAAAGTAAATTATTCTTTTCCAATATGAGCAAAGTGTACATCAGAAATACTTTATCAGCAATCAGAATAATATCCTTTTTTAAAATTTTTATTGAACTTTGCTTTTGGCTACCTTTATATTAACTGTTTTCAGCTATATTTATACACAATATCAGTCTGGATCCATTTTTTTTTCAGATACAGAAAAATGTGTGAAATGCTCAAAGTTTCAAATACAGGTACATATGTTTGAAAATTAGCTACTGAGCATAAGAAATAGCTTCTTTTCCATAACTATTTTTTGCTATATCTCCAGGGTCATATTGAATCTTTATAGTTGCATAATAACCCCTAATACATGTTGTATTTATCTCTCCTTCTCTATGGTTTTGTTTCTTGGCTGTTTCCAAATTGCATGGTTTGTGGGCAGGCACTATTGTAAGTTTCCTTACATAACTCTGCCACATAAACTTTCTTTTGACTTACATATCTGAGGAGACATCTTTATCATGACTAATGATAATGACCTAGCTTCTTAAGATACTTTTGTGTAGACTAATGTTACTGAACATACTCATTTTGCCTGCCTCCTAAGCCAGGGTTGTATCTCTGGATACTAATAGGGAAAAAAACTGTATATTGATCTACTAATATCACTAACTGTGTACTCTTATGATAATTCATTTTCACAAAATAGCTACCTAAACTTGATAGGACTTTGTAAGGTAGGAATACATAAGTTCAGTTGTATTCAATGAAAACAAACCAACAAAAAACAAGTGGCTTCACTGTCAGGAATAGTGTGGCAGCCAAATCTATTTAGGTGCCAAAAGCAATTTAAAGTGATTTAATCTTTGAAATCCACTTATTAGAGACCTTTAATTAAAAGAGAAATATGACATAAACCCAAGTCTCTCACCTGGTGTTTTCCTAAATGCAATGTAGAGAATCTGATCCACTGCCATAATGCATGCTAAACACTTCCAATAAATTGGTAAACACATTTCCAACATATATCATTTTGCATTAACATTTTGAAGATGTTTTCTGCATTTTGGGGTAGGGCTGGATACCAACTTTGAATGTATAAATAGTATCTGAAACATCATCCATTCCCTCTTGAGAATGTCCTATTTGAAGATTCTTTTCTTTCCCAAGTTTATTTTTTGTTTCCGCATCTAAAGTATTCTCACCTTTTCCTAATATCATGAAGGTTTCTTCTGGCCTCACCTTCTGCCTTCTGGTATTTCTCAACTGAATCCTAACTAGAAAACATTTCCATTTTATGGAGTAATAATAGATTGTAGGAAAAAAAAGAAAAAAACACTGCTGCATTGCCAGCAGAACCGTGCACATGACGCCACAATGAATTTAATTCTAATGTTAATATAAATGTTCAACTAATGGGGCATAAAACTAAATGCAATTTGAAATGAAATGGTGTAGTGCTATTAGGGCCCTGGACTGTTGGGTCAGAATTTAGTTCTCAATACTAATGCTGGAATTGGCTAGTCACTGGTAGAATTAGCTAGATACCTATTACAGTTATAATGGTTCCCATTAAGATTAATATTTTTTTCCTACTTCTAACACATTAGCTCATAGAGCATGCATGATTATTGACTTTCTTTTTCTCCCTTATCCTACATGACCAAGAAACCATACTTATACAGCTAATCATTAAAACGTGTCATTTTGTCTTAATAATATTACCAATAGATTTAGCGGTCATTTTATTTACTTTGCCTTTTTTGCAAATCTTTCTATGTTTTCACTCTGCAGGAAATGGTGGTCCTTTAATATTGGATTAACTTTTGAATGCTATTTGTTTTTACCTATCTGCAGTATATCATTCCTTGAAATATCTAGTCGTTATACAACTTAAATTTTATTGCAATCTGATCTGACTAGAGAAAAAAATTGGAGGGTGTATATTCTGTTACTCATGAGCTCTTTTTAAAAATCCACATAAAATGACACATTTTAGGAATAGGTAAAGGCTATCCTAAGTAATTTTTTTTAGTCGTTGAATTCTAGTGTCTTTTAGGTCTTTTCTTCCCCCCCTTCCTTTGTCCCTGTGTATATATTAACCTTTACTGGTGCACTGAATGTGTTTCCTTCAATATTTTTGGTTGATTTTCTACATTAACAGTGGAGGCGAAGTGTGAATCATTCAGGTATCACTTATCTTTGAACTTAAATATATCTTTCTACTGAAAATTGAATGTAAGTGTGCTTAGCAATTTGGAAAGTGACTTCAAAATTAATGTGGTAGCATTGTTTAAAAAAAAAATCATGAATGCAGGAAGTTGTCTTCTAGTCCTTAACTGTTCTCAGCTATTGTCTGAATTCTACCTTCAGGGAATATATGACTCTTCTCTAGTTGTCTTTTATGTCTTGCATTTCATCACAGGCTAAAGCACAGCTGCCTTTCCAGAAAGGTTTCTTCAGTTATGGTCCGATTAAAGATAAAGTTTCAAAACTCTTTCTTGCTACGTGTAAAATAAAAGTAACTGGTGGAAATCCAGGAACTAGCAGGGAAAGTCAGTGTTTTCAGTGGAGAGAACAGTCTGCATATATATGTGTATATGTACACACACACACACACAACTTGTGGTGTGATACAGTAAGTTTACATGTATTACTCACATACATAGCTGCCAATAATTACGTTCATTTAATTCCGAGTGGAGAGCATATGCTATAGCTAAAAGAAAATAGGCTAGAAGCCAGACAAACTCAGTTTCAAATTTCAAATCTAGTACTTCCTATCTGTGTCACTTTTGGCCAATTATTTACTTTTTTTCTCCTCCTGTTTAGAAGGAGATAATGATATGCATGGTGTGGCAAAATAAATGAGTTAATATGCATGAAGTGCTTTCCTTATGGTCAACTTTTGAATAATGTTTTTTCTTCTTTATCCAATCACTAGTCATGTTCCAGGTAGAAGGACAAACGGGACAATCAACATAGTTCCATTGTTGCCCTAATTATAATTATGGATATAATTTCCTCTGCTTGCCCCAACGCCTCCGTGTTGGGAGAGAGATGAATAGTAATAACTTAGGCATTCTCTTATGTACATCTTATAAATGTCACTGTCTCTGGCAGTCCACAGTGTAACTGTTCTCCAAGCTTTGACCGGGCTGAAGGGAAGCATGGAAGAAGCCAGGTTACCTGTGTTTAGGAGCTCTCCTGCTAGATGAAGTTTATGAGAATTTCAGTTATTTCATTTGCTTTTACCCAAGTTTCAGTCTTACGTTAATTTTAAATTGCTTTTCTGAAAAATTTTAAAATTGGATCTCTTTAAAGAATTTGCTTTCAATATGAATAGAATATTCCTTTCCAGGGACATGCTGTAGAAAAATAATATATTAGGCAGAATGTCTGTATCCCTACTCTGAATGTTAAAAAGGAAAAGTCTTTATTCTAGCAGGTCTATAACTCTTAACCTTAAAACTTCAGTTAGTGTCATTTTATCCTGTTCTGTTTTATTAATATCTATTGGTTCGGTGTCTCTACTGCTAAATGGGTTTTTTTTAACTTGCACCATTTGGGCTAATTTGCTATATCAAAATTCCCAGAATTCTTGTCAACTTAGAGTGAGGCAAATGACCAAAATTTGCAGCCATTGTGTTGTGAAAAAAAAACGCTAAATTAAAACTCAAAAGTCCCTAGCAATTAATTTACCCTCTTTTTGACTTAGGCCACAGTTTTTGCACATATAAAGTGAGGGGGCTATATTTCTGTTTTTTTTCCCAGCTCTGAAGGAATTACAGCAGTTTTCATGGTGTGTGTGGAGCCATTACTGTGGAAGGGACACAAGGAAAATAGTAACCAAAGTGAGCAAATAGGTTGGCACAAGAAATGTTCAAACATAGGGAAATGCCTCCTGCTCTTGGAAAAGTAGATTGGCTGATGAGCAAAGCAGAGAGATAGAAGATTTTGGCTTCATAATCATCTAGAGAGCTCTCCTATAAATAATAATAATGATGATGGTAATAATCACGAAAAGGATCTGTAGTCATTAGACTTCCTATATCTAGGATTTTAAAATAGTGATATAAGAAGAAAGGCCATAAAAATGACTCTCAAGTGTCAGCAGATTTTCACTGCTCTCCATTTTTGTTAAAAATTTTGCAGTAATCTGAACCATGTTGTCAACGGATGGCTACGTAAGTTATAATGTGATTTTAAGCGGCAGTGCAACAGATGTGACCACACCTAAAATTTCGTTGTAAACATAAATGATCCTGTGAACATCACTGTTGCTTGTCTTATAGTCCTATAGTCTGAGACACTGTTGAAATAGGGGGTTATATCTATTTCTGTGATTAGTACCAGGAACACCGTGCTCTCTAAGTACATTTCCCTTCCCTATCACAATGACTCAAGGTTTACAATTAGAATTTAATTTCTTTAGATTAAAGTGTTGACCTATATATCTTTATATGGACTTCAAATATCCTTGGGCAAGAGAAGCTAGAGAATAAATTAGGCTGATAGCAGTCACTGACATTTTGTATGATCATTTTGTAAATGTGTTTGTCTCTCATATCTAGCTGGGTTTAACTCAAGAATAGATAGGAAAGAAATGTGTGTCATGCCATACATAGACCTACTGATGTTCCAAGTAGCATAGCATCGTCCTGATTTTTGTGTGAACCCCAGTGTGGCATCATGAGTAATAGCCTTTGGCATGTATCTTATAGAAGTTGAGAACTCGTGTTATCAACATGAATTGATACTGGCTCATCAATATCTTGAGCTTTGGCTCAAGATGAGCCAAAATATTGGCTGTATTCCCCATATTGTACATCCTTGAGCCTGTCTTACACCCAGTAGTATGTACCTGCCACTCCTCCACTCCCATATTGCTCCTCCCCCCACAACTGGTAACCACTAGTTTGTTCTCTATATCTGTGAGTCTGCTTCTTTTTGTTATATTCACCAGTTAGTTGTAGTTTTTAGATTCCACACATAAGTGATATCATACAATGTTTGTCTTTCTCTGTCTGACTTATTTCCCTTTGCATAATGCCCTCCAAGTCCATCCATGTTGCTGCAAATGGAAAAATTTCGTTATTTTTTTTCTTTATTTATAGCTAGGGTCAAAGTTAAAAAAAAATCTTGTAGTCCCTAATGGTGGGGGACCATGTCTGTTTCTCATATTACTGTATAATCACGGCTTAGTAAAAGAACCATCTCATGGTAGAGTATTCCATAGATACTTGTTGAAGGAAAAAGATTTACCTCGTCTCTGTGAAGTCCTAGGCTTTTTGATACCAACTAAGTAGATGTTACTATAAATAGAGATAATGAAATAAGATCAGAGCTGTAGACGGTGGCTGTAAAGACCCTGCACTACACAACTCATGTTTACCTTGAACAGCACCCTGGATTTCTGCAATTTTGCAGGCTATGAATAAGGTAAAAAAATTATTTAACACAAGTGCTTCCCCCTTGCTTTTCAGGGAAAACTTTGAGGCTGCATTAAATTATGCTATCATCTTAGAGGCAGGATATAAACACATCACTTACATTTCCATATATTGGTTTATTTCTTACCAGATGCACACCCATATCCACATATCCCCCCACACACATAATAGGTTTTATAAAGGTGATTATTACTAAATATTGAACAGCTAGTAAACACAGTACACATAATATTAAACCTACATTTATGTAGGAACGGTCTCATTGTTTTAGATAACTAAAAATATTATTCAGACTAAGAAGTCAGATGTGTAAAATCATCTCAGAAGGAAAAAATAAATCAGTGGCATGAGAATTAGAGTTATTAAATAACAATCTTAAAACAGAAGAATAGTGTTCTGCCATTCATCAAAATTGATTTATTTCTTATGTAGGTGTAGTGAGAATTATCACAGGTGAGCAGAGTAACAGTGCAAATCCTGTATACTCAGAACCTTTCTTTTAGGTAGTAGAGACCGTCAAAAGACATCACTCGCCCAAACCAGTTTATCACCAACTAATGTCACAAACCCTGTCATTAATAATTTTCGTATTATTATGAATAGGTATATTCCTTGAAAGGGAATTAACCTTCTGGAGAAGCAGCATTAACTCTTCATGTCCAGCCTGATAAATTGCTACTTTAGTGCACCCTTGTGGTGAAAATGTGCTAATGCAGCTTTTAAAACTACTCGGAAGATTAGTACCTACTAGTGGGTGATTCTTCTTCAGATCCAGAGGTTCCTGGGTACTGTGATGATGAAATAAATAATATCTCTTGAATTTCTTACAGTATATGCACCTGTATAAATACCTATATATGTATTTAATTGGGATAAAATATAATAGGAAAGAGGGCTATGACATGGGCTTTTGGTATGATGTAACAAAAAGAAAATGGTGCCAGCTTTGATGTCAGCTAGACTTGGGTTCAAATCCTGATTAGGTAAGTTCTATATGTGTGATTTGGGTATGTGTTATTTTTAGGGCTGCTTTGAGGCTCATAAGTAATGTATGTAAAGGTTTTAACTTAATAATTGCTTCAAACATATTATGATAGTGAGGTAATGTGATTTTTTTAAAAATATGGCATTGTTTGTGGGGTAACAGATGCTATAAACAATTTTTTTTCTATTAACTAGATATTGAGAGGTATATTTCTTTCTTTGTATCATCTGTGATCCCCAGTGGCCCAAGGATAACACGCACCCATGTCTTCATTCATGACTTTTCCAGAATTGAAAGTGTTATTCACTAACTTCATCTGCTGCAATTTTAGTCAGTTCACCATAAGTAAAGAGTGACGAGCCCTTACCTGTTTTTTATGTTTATCTGCTCTACTCCTCATCCTCTCCTCTACCTTCATTTTTCTGGGAATGTCCTCTCCCACATCACAGCCATATTTGAGCATTGCTCTGTTCCTTAACCCTAGCAATCGGAAAGGAGGTGAATCATAAAAAAAACAGATTTTGAGAATTTGGAATTTGGACCAAGAAATTTCTGTCTTGGTGTGTTTTAATTCTTCAGTGGAGAACATATGAACGTGATATCTTTTGCTATATGTATCCATTAGTTGCATAGTTATTTGTGTAGTCTAAAGCAGTATTTCTCAATAGGGCACTATAGACTTTGGGGTCAGACAGTTGGCATTGCCCCAAGTACTCAGAGCTTTATCCTTAACCCCTGGGGTCTAAGTTTCAGCAACACAAGTCGCAGTTATTCCGTTTTCAAAAGTCACCTTGTTACTGAACACAAGTTCATGTGCCCAACACATGGTGAGGCCAAATAAACCAAAACGTTGGAGTTGGGAGCAGAGAAAGGTTTATTGGAAGCCCATGCAAGGAGACAGGTGGCTCGTGCCCCAAAACCCCCAAACCCCTGGAAGGGTTTCAGTAAAGCACTTTTAAAGGCAAGGTGAGGGAGGGGTGTGGTTAGTTGTTGCAAACTTCTTGGTGTCGGATTCCTTTGTTCTTGTAGCGGTCCCCTTAGGTCAGGTTACCATGTTTCTGCAAACCTCCAACAAGACGAATGCTATGCTCTGCGCTGCAACTTTTTATCTCTATATGAATGGACTCTTAAAGGCCAGAGCCTTGAGGATAGGCTATCCTGTATATTTCAGGCTATAGGCAACATTCTTTTACTAAAGGCCCAAGGCCAGCATGACCAAGCACCGGCAACAGAGCACAAAGGTTAAGGTAAAAGGAGCAGATCTAATATGGAGCCAGACTTGTTCTTCCCTATTGTAACCTCTAGAGCAAAGTAAACAAGCAGTCTTTTTTTTTTTTTTTCTTTCATAAATTTATTTAGCGTTTAAAATTTAACAATTTAATATATATATAATTGCTTTACATGGTGTGTTAGTTTCTGCTTTATAACAAACTGAATCAGTTATACATATACATATGTCCCCATGTCTCTTCCCTCTTGCATCTCCCTCACTCCCACCTTCCTTATCACACCCCTCTACGTGGTCACAAAGCACCGAGCTGATCTCCCTGTGCTAGGCGGCTGCTTCTCACTAGCTATCTATTTTACGTTTGGTGGTGTACATATGTCCATGCCACTCTCTCGCTTTGTCACAGCTCACCCTTCCCCCTCCCCATATCCTCAAGTCCATTCCCTAGTAGGTCTGTGTCTTTATTCCTGTCTTACCCCTAGGTTCTTCATGACATTTTTTTTTCTTAAATTCCATATATATGTGTTAGCATACGGTATTTGTCTTTCTCTTTCTGACTGACTTCACTCTGTATGACAGACTGTATGTCCATCCACCTCATTAAAAATAGCTCAACTTTGTTTCTTTTTATGGCTGAGTAATATTCCGTTGTATATATGTGCCACATCTTCTTTATCCATTCATCCGATGATGGGCACTTAGGTTGTTTCCATCTCCTGGCTATTATAAATAGAGCTGCAATGAACATTTTGGTACATGACTCTTTGAATTATGGTTTTCTCAGGGGTATATGCCCAGTAGTGGGATTGCTGGATCATATGGTAGTTCTATTTGTAGTTTTTTAAGGAACCTCCATACTGTTCTCCATAGTGGCTGTACCAATTCACATTCCCACCAGCAGTGCAAGAGGGTTCCCTTTTCTTCACATCCTCTCCAGCATTTATTGTTTCTAGATTTTTTGATGATGGCCATTCTGACTGGTGTGAGATGATAACTCATTGTAGTTTTGATTTGCATTTCTCTAATGATTAATGATGTTGAGCATTCTTTCATGTGTTTGTTGGCAGTCTGTATATCTTCTTTGGAGAAATGTCTATTTAGATCTTCTGCCCATTTTTGGATTGGGTTATTTGTTTTTTTGTTACTGAGCTGCATGATCTGCTTGTAAATTTTGGAGATTAATCCTTTGTCAGTTGCTTCATTTGCAAATATTTTCTCCCATTCTGAGGGTTGTCTTTTGGTCTTGTTTATGGTTTCCTTTTCTGTGCAAAAGCTGTGCAGTATCATTAGGTCCCATTTGTTTATTTTTGTTTTTATTTCCATTTCTCTAGGAGGTGGGTCAAAAAGGATCTTGCTGTGATTTATGTCATAGAGTGTTCTGCCTATGTTTTCCTCTAAGAGTTTGATAGTTTCTGGCCTTACATTTAGGTCTTTAATCCATTTTGAGCTTATTTTTGTGTATGGTGTTAGGGAGTGATCTAATCTCATACTTTGACATGGACCTGTCCAGTTTTCCCAGAACCACTTATTGAAGAGGCTGTCCTTTCTCCACTGTACATTCCTGCCTCCTTTATCAAAGATAAGGTGACCATGTGTGCGTGGGTTTATCTCTGGGCTTTCTATCCTGTTCCATTGATCTATCTTTCTGTTTTTGTGCCAGTACCATACTGTCTTGATTACTGTAGCTTTGTAGTATAGTCTGAAGTCAGGGAGCCTGATTCCTCCAGCTCTGTTTTTCGTTCTCAAGATTGCTGTGGCTATTCGGGGCCTTTTGTGTTTCCATACAAATTGTGAAATTCGTTGTTCTAGTTCTGTGAAAAATGCCAGTGGTAGTTTGATAGGGATTACATTGAATCTGTAGATTGCTTTGGGTAGTAGAGTTATTTTCACAATGTTGATTCTTCCAATCCAAGAACATGCTATATCTCTCCATCTGTTTGTATCATCTTTAATTTCTTTCATCAGTGTCATAATTTGCTGCATACAGGTCTTTTGTCTCCTTAGGTAGGTTTACTCCTAGGTATTTTATACTTTTTGTTGCAGTGGTAAATGGTAGTGTTTTCTTGATTTCACTTTCAGATTTTTCATCATTAGTGTATAGGAATGCCAGAGATTTCTGTGCATTAATTTTGTATCCTGCTACTTTACCAAATTCATTGATTAGCTCTAGTAGTTTTCTGGTAGCGTCTTTAGGATTCTCTCTGTATAGTATCATGTCATCTGCAAACAGTGACAGCTTTACTTCTTCTTTTCCGATTTGGATTCCTTTTATTTCCTTTTCTTCTCTGATTGCTGTGGCTAAAACTTCCAAAACTATGTTGAATAAGAGTGGGGAGAGTGTGCAACCTTGTCTTGTTCCTGATCTTAGTGGAAATGCTTTCAGTTTTTAACCACTGAGGACGATGTTGGCTGTGGGTTCATATATGGCCTTTATTATGTTGAGAAACGTTCCCTCTATGCCTACTTTCTGGAGGGTTTTATCATAAATGGGTGTTGAATTTTGTCGAAAGCTTTCTCTGCATCTATTGAGGTGATCATACGGTTTTTCTCCTTCAATTTGTTAATATGGTGTATCACATTGATTGATTTGCATATATTGAAGAATCCTTGCATTCCTGGAATAAACCCCACATGATTGTCGTGTATGATCCTTTTAATGTGCTGTTGAATTCCGTTTGCTAGTATTTTGTTGAGGATTTTTGCATCTATGTTCATCAGTGATATTGGCCTGTAGTTTTCTTTCTTTGTGACATCCTTGCCTGGTTTTGGTATCAGGGTGATGGTGGCCTCGTAGAATGAGTTTGGGAGTGTTCCTCCCTCTGCTATTTTTTGGAAGAGTTTGCGGAGGATAGGTGTTAGCTCTTCTCTAAATGTTTGATAGAATTTGCCTGTGAAGCCATCTGGTCCGGGGCTTTTGTTTGTTGGAAGATTTTAAATGACAGCTTCAATTTCAGTGCTTGTGATTGGTCTGTTCATATTTTCTATTTCTTCCTAATTCAGTCTTGGCAGGTTGTGCATTTCTAAGAATTTGTCCATTTCTTCCAGGTTGTCCATTTTATTGGCATAGAGTTGCTTGTAGTAATCTCTCATGATCCTTGGTATTTCTGCAGTGTCAGATGTTACTTCTCCTTTTTCATTTCTAATTCTATTGATTTGAGTCTTCTCCCTTTTTTCTAGATGAGTCTGGCTAATGGTTTATCAATTTTGTTTATCTTCTCAAAGAACCAGCTTTTAGTTTTGTTAATCTTTGCTATCGTTTCCTTCATTTCTTTTTCATTTATTTCTGATCTGATCTTTATGATTTCTTTCCTTCTGCTAACTTTGGGCTTCTTTTGATCTTCTTATCTAATTGCTTTAGGTGCAAGGTTAGGTACTTTATTCGAGATGTTTCCTGTTTCTTAAGGTAGGATTGTATAGCTATAAACTTCCCTCTGAGAACTGCTTTTGCTGCATCCCATAGGTTTTGGGTCTTCGTGTCTCCATTGTCATTTGTTTCTAGGTATTTTTTTATGTCCTCTTTGATTTCTTCAGTGATCACTTCGTTATTAAGTAGTGTATTGTTTAGCCTCCATATGTTTGTATTTTACAGATCTTTTCCTGTAATTGATATCTAGTCTAATAGCGTTGTGGTCGGAAAAGATACTTGATACAATTTCACTTTTCTTAAATTTACAAGGCTTGATTTGTTACCCAAGATATGATCTATCTGGGAGAATGTTCCATGAGCATTTGAGAAAAATGTGTGTTCTGTTGTTTTTGGATGGAATGTCCTATAAATATCAATTAAGTCCATCTTGTTTAATGTATCATTTAAAGATTCTGTTTCCTTATTTATTTTCATTTTGGATGATCTGTCCATTGGTGAAAGTGGGGTGTTAAAGTCCCCTACTATGACTGTGTTACTGTCGAATTCCCATTTTATGGCTGTTAGTATTTGCCTTATGTATTGAGGTGCTCCTATGTTGGGTGCATAAATATTTACAATTGTTATATCTTCTTCTTGGATCGATCCCTTGATCATTATGTAGTGTCCTTCTTTGTGTCTTATAATAGTGTTTGTTTTAAAGTCTATTTTGTGTGATATGAGAATTGCTACTCCAGCTTTCTTTTGGTTTCCATTTGCATGGAATATCTTTTTCCATCCCCTTTCAGTCTGTATGTGTCTCTAGGTCTGAAGTTGGTCTCTTGTAGACAGCATATATATGGGTCTTGTTTTTGTATCCGTTCAGCCAATCTGTGTCTTCTGGTGGGAGCATTTAGTCCATTTACATTTAAGGTAATTATCGATATGTAGGTTCGTCTTCCCATTTTCTTAATTGTTTTGGGTTCGTTATTGTAGGTCTTTTCCTTCTCTTGTGTTTCTTGCCTAGAGAAGTTCCTTTAGCATTTGTTGTGAAGCTGGTTTGGTGGTGCTGAACTCTCTCAGCTTTTGCTTGTCTCTACAGGTTTTAATTTCTCCATCTAATCTGAATGAGATCCTTGCTGGGTAGAGTAATCTTGGTTGCAGGTTTTTCTCCTTCATCACTTTAAATATGTCCTGCCAGTCCCTTCTTGCTTGCAGAGTTTCTGCTGAAAGATCAGCTGTTAACTTTATGGGGATTTCCTTGTGTGTTATTTGTTTTTTTTCTCTTGCTGCTTTTAATATGTTTTCTTTGTATTTAATTTTTGACCGTTTGATTAATATGTGTCTTGGCGTGTTCCTCCTTGGATTTATCTGTATGGGACTCTGTGCTTCCTGGACTTGAGTAACTATTTCCTTTCCCATATTAGGGAAGTTTTCAACTATAATCTCTTCAAATATTTTCTCAGTCCCTTTCTTTTTCTCTTCTTCTTCTGGAACCCCTATAATTCGAATGTTGGTGCGTTTAATGTTGTCCCAGAGGTCTCTGAGACTGTCCTCAGTTCTTTTCATTCTTTTTTCTTTATTCTGCTCTGCAGTAGTTATTTCCACTATTTTATCTTCCAGGTCACTTATCCGTTCTTCTGCCTCATTTATTCTGCTATTGATCCCATCTAGAGTATTTTTCATTTCATTTATTGTGTTGTTCATCATTGTCTGTTTCATCTTTATTTCTTCTAGGTCCTTGTTAACTGCTTCTTGCATTTTGTCCATTCTATTTCCAAGATTTTGGATCATCTTTACTATCATTATTCTGAACTCTTTTTCATAGTTCCCGTTGTTTTTGGTGTCTGTCCCCAGTGGCTAAAGTTGGTTCAGTGGGTTGTGTAGGCTTCCTGGTGGAGGGGACTAGTGCCTGTGTTCTGGTGGGTGAGGCTGGATCTTGTCTTTCTGCTGGGCAGGTCCATGTGTTGTGGTGTGTTTTAGGGTGTCTGTGGATTTATTATGATTTTAGGCAGCCTCTTTGCTAATGGGTGGGGTTGTGTTCCTGTCTTGCTAGTTGTTTGGCATAGGGTGTCCAGCACTGTAGCTTTCTGGTCGTTGAGTGAAGCTGAGTGCTGGTGTTGAGATGGAGATCTCTGAGAGATTTTCGCTGTTCGATATTATGTGGACCTTGGAGGTCTCTTGTTGACCAGTGTCCTGAAGTTGGCTCTCCCACCTCAGAGGCACAGCACTGCCTCCTGGCTGCAGCACCAAGAGCCTTTCATCCACACGGCTCAGAATAAAAGGGAGAAAAAGTAGAAAGAAAGAAAGAAAGAAAGAACAAAGAAAGAAAAAGAAAGAAAGAAAAAGAGAGAAAGAAGGAAAGAAAGAAAGAGGGAAAGAAGGAAGGAAAGGAGGGAGGTAGGAAGGAAGGAGGGAAGGAAAGAAAGAAAGAAAAGAAAATAAAGATAAAATAAAATAAAGTTATTAAAATAAAAAATAATTATTAAGAAAAAAAATTTTTTAAAGAAAAAAAAGTGGATGGATAGAACCCTAGGACAAATGGTGGAAGCAAAGCTGTACAGACAAAGTCTCACACAGAAGCATACACATACACACTCACAAAAAATGGAAAAGGGGAAAATATAATAAATCTTGCTCTCAAAGTCCACCTCCTCAATTTGGGATGATTCGTTGTCTATTCAGGTATTCCACAGATGCAGGGTATATCAAGTTGATTGTGGAGCTTTAATCCGCTGCTTCTGAGGCTGCTGGGAGAGATTTCCCTTTCTCTTCTTTGTTTCCACAGCTCCCGGGGCTCAGCTTTGGATTTGGCCCCGCCTCTGCTTGTAGGTCGCCAGGGGGCGTCTGTTCTTCGCTCAGACAGGATGGGGTTAAACGAGCAGCTGCTTCGGGGACTCTGGCTCACTTAGGCCGGCGGGAGGGAGGGGTATGGATGCGGGGCGAGCCTGCGGCGGCAGAGGCCGTCGTGACGTTATACCAGCCTGAGGCGCGCCGTGCGTTCTCCCGGGGTAAGTTGTCCTTGGATCCCGGGACCCTGGCAGTGGCGGGCTGCACAGGCTCCCCGAAAGGGGGGTGTGGAGAGTGACCTGTGCTGGCACATAGGCTTCTTGGAGACGGCAGCAGCAGCCTTAGCGTCTGATGCCCGTCTCTGGGGTGCGCGCTGTTAGATGCGGCTCGCGCCCGTCTCTGGAGCTCCTTTAAGCAGCGCTCTTAATCCCCTCTCCTCGTGCACCAGGAAACAAAGAGGCAAGAAAAAGTCTCTTGCCTCTTCGGCAGGTCCAGACTTTTCCCCGGACTCCCTCCCGTCTAGCCGTGGCGCACTAACCCCCTGCAGGCTGTGTTCACGCCGCCAACCCCAGTCCTCTCCCTGCGCTCTGCCTAAAGCCTGAGCCTCAGCTCGCAGCCCCGCCCGCCCCAGCGGGTGAGCAGACAAGCCTGTCAGGCTGGTGAGTGCCGGTCGGTCGGCACTGATCCTCTGTGCGGGAATCTCTCCGCTTTGCCCTCCACATCCCTGTTGCTGCGCTCTTCCCCGCGGCTCCGAAGCTTTCCCTCTCAGCCACCTGCAGTCTCTGTCCGCGAAGGGGCTTCCTAGTGTGTGGAAAACATCCCTGCTTCACAGCTCCCTTCCACTGGTGCAGGTCCCGTCCCTATCCTTTTGTCTCTGTTTATTCTTTTTTCTTTTGCCCTACCCAGGTACGTGGGGACTTTCTTGCCTTTTGGGAGGTCTGAGGTCTTCTGCCGGCGTTCAGTAGGTGTTCTGTAGGAGTTGTTCCACGTGTAGATGTATTACTGGTGTATCTGTGGGGAGGAATGTGATCTCCACGTCTTACTCTTCCGCCATCTTCAGGAAAAATTTTCACCTCCATTTTTCTTCCGTTTCCTCTCATATGGCTAAATCTTGCCTGCTTTAAGTGACTGTGGCAGCAGTATTCTTGGCCACCTGTTGTAAAAGAAGTGCTGTCTTCCCACTGCCTAGCAGGTCTTAGTGAGGGTAACGTTTAACCAAGGAAGCTGCAGCAGGAGCCCAGGAAAACTTGAACATGCCGTTGAATTCTAGACCAGAAAGGCTGGATTCAACTTGTTCTCCCCTAAGCCCCAGAAAAAACACTAATATATCACAGAATATACATTCTTCAGGAAACATCAAGAGAAGGAGTCATTTCCCCACTCTTCCATGTGTGTAATTGTATATTTTAATATAGCTATTCATGCTGCAAGTAATTGTATAAATATTTGCTTTGCAGAGCCATTTTATTTACATGCAACATTTAAAAATACTCTTTATTTTACTATTAGGAAACACATATGAAGAAAAACTTTTTCAGTGCCCGTCTGCTCATTTTTTCATCTAATGTAAGAGTTCCCTGTTATGACAATCTGTTCCTTAACAGCCAGATATTCTAACATAAAAAGAGACACGAAAACATCACCCATAACTTTGGAGACATACCTCCAGATTATTGGACTCTCTCTCTTTTCGATATTGTCACATTTGCTCAGTTGATGACTATTTTAATAATTGTAAAATACAACTCCAAGTTAAAGATGTTCATCATTATAATGAAGATAAAACAATAGAAAATAAAGTTATTTTCTGCAAAGCAATATAGCTAAATTTGAAGTGTTATCAGTGGAGCAAAAACTATTTCTAATGAGAAGGAATTAGCTATAATTAACTTAAATCACGTTCTATTTCTTGTTTGCCTACACGTCGATGTACTAATGCATGGTGATGTGGTGCCCAATTCATACGATGTTGCCCTGGAATGCTGTTACCGCTTTCTGTTTTCCTCCTCTAGTTCCTTTTCATCATATAGCAGATTTCTGTGCCTTGGCCCAGGCTCACTGTCTTTGCCTCTTGCCTCGCGCTTTTACCATTACCCTATCCCTGGAGGATACAGACTGCACCTCGTTCACTTTTTATTCCTCTTGCTCTTCATTTGATGCATTTGCCTCAGATTTCCAACTTGCTTTTAGCTGTCTAAAATTTGACCCGAACTGTCTAAAAATAGTCCTGCCTGCTTTAGACCTCCTTTGAATTTGCAGCCTTCATTTTAAACTTGACCACATAACTACCATCTTCTGTCAACACCACAGCAGATATCTTTGGACTGACAGGCTGCATCCCTCTGCTTTAGACCAGTGTTTTTCACATTATGTATCACAACCCATTAGTGAGTTTTCAAGCCAATTTAGTGGGTTATGATAACTTTAAAAAATGAAATACAAGAAAATAGAAATGGTCTGTTTTATTGTTGAAATGTGTATATGTGCTGGTTTATGATATAAAATATATTTCTACCGGTGCTGTTGGTCTAAAAAGTTGGAAAATATTGCTTTCAATGGGCACTGTGATATCAGATTGCCTGCAGATGCCCAGTAATCACTTCCACCTACCCTGCTTCTCACTTCTGCTCTTGGTATATTCTTAGATCTTCCTGACATAACAATTTGTTCCAAATTTAAGATTATCTTTGGACTCTAACCCATATTTTCATTCATCTTAGATAAATGTACCGTATAAGGTTGTCAGATTTAACAAATACAGGATGCCCAGTTATATTTGAATTTCAGATAAATGATAATTTTTGATATGTTATTCCCAATATCACATGTTTATCTGGAATTCACATTTAATTGTGTGTGCTGTATTTTATCTAGGAACCTTAATACTCTTCAAAAAGCAACCCAAGATATTTCAGACTGGGCTAGGCCACCCCCTTCCCCCTTAACTAAATGAAAAAGACAAGAGGAGCTGATGAATGGGTGTGATGACTGAATATACAGAAAGTACTCAGAGAAGAATGAAGGGAAATAGTAGACAGTGATATGAACTGAAAATAGCATGTTGGAGTAGGTGATAACAGTACCAGAGTGCAACAAAACAAGCAATACTTTGGGATTGTTAGGAGCCCAACTAAAACGTGAGAATCTGCCACCAGGGGGGCAGTGGCATGTTTGGAGCTGAAGTGCAAATCTGGCAGCATCCTAGTTTCAGTATTGGAGATATTGTTAAGGTACAGGAATTCATTTGGTTATTTATCAGGTGTTTAGAGGTCAAACAGATACAATTAAACAGGAAGTGTTTCTGAAATAGTAGTTAGGGTTTGGAAGCAAAAATTGTTGAGGGTCAGAGTAAATGCAAATTTGATTAGGCAGGCCAAATGTCTGGCTTTTTGTTTAATTGATTATTGCTATGAATACACTTTTTAACCTAAGAGTATTTATGCTGAGTCCTGATCAAAGCATTTTTCGGAATCTCTTCAAACTTAACCAAACAATTACCAACAGGTGATTCCAATAATTTGATATAGCTGGGCCCATTAGTGGTGTAGAACCATATCTCACAGCCTTCAGGGATAATTATAGTGCCTATGCACTTAATAGATATTTGTTCAGTAAATAAATGTTTAGATGAAAAATGTCTTCATCTGTGTAAGACTGTTTCCACGTGCAACTCCCCAGATTAATAAATTCCTCTGTAGAAGTATAATGATGTTCGCTGCTTACCTTTTCTCACGCATGCAATGGGTAAAAGAGAATCCATATAAATATAAGAGAAAACCATTGGCTGGACTTTTCAGTTTTGTAACACATCTCTAAAAATATCTGGGGCAAATGTTATAGTGTTTGTAAAGCTTTATATGTATATGATATGGGTGTGTGTATATATATATATATATGTATTTTTTTTCCTAATTCCCTCTCTTCAGATGTATTCAAAAATATACAATGTATAAACCAGGTAAAGACACAGTGGCCCTTGTTGAACTGGAGATAGTCCCCATAAACAAGACTTCCCTTCCTTAGATAGGGGTCTCTCTGGACTATGGTGTCTTTGTGAATCAGGACATATGAGGTCTTTAATAGCGTTTGGATTTATAGGTTCTGTTCAGTTACATTTTAATTTTATTAGTTTTTGTTTGTTTTTTGTTTTTCGTTTTTGCGGTACTTGGGGCTCTCACTGTTGTGGCCTCTCCCGCTGCGGAGCACAGGCTCCGGACGAGCAGGCCCAGCGGCCATGGCTCACGGGCCCAGCTGCTCCGCGGCATGTGGGATCTTCCCGGACTGGGGCACGAACCCGTGTCCCCTGCATCGGCAGGTGGACTCTCAGCCACTGCGCCACCAGGGAAGCCCCTATTTTAATTTTATTAGTTTTTAAAAATAAATTTCTACAGCTTCGTTATCCAGTTATGTACATTGCAGGTGGTTTGTGATAGTATATCACAGTATTAAATATTAAATATCACAATAGCGATGTGATAAACAAATTTCATTAGGAGACTATTTCTTTATTCATAATTTCAAGAGTTTCACAAGAGAAAAATGTTAAAAATTTGGCCCTGAAGGCAAATTCTTCCATGAGTGTACTGCAAGTTATTTGGCAAAAAAAAAAAAAAAAAAGTTTTAATG
>NW_006782310.1:3021079-3031161 GCF_000442215.2 Lipotes vexillifer | reverse complement strand
GAAAAAAAAAAAAAAAAAAAAGTTTTAATGTTATTATTCCAGTGAAACAAAGGTGTTATTTCTATTTTCTAAATTCACTTTATAGAGCAAAGGTGGAGAAGGTAATTTAAAAAATAGTGTGATTAGACCAACTTTATTTTGCTCTAAACTCGGTGTCTGAAATGGAGCACACTATAGACAAAGGCATCAAGCTGTGGAGGAATGTTACTTATAATGAAATTCAGCACTTGCCTGCTGCTTTTCCAAATTACTAATATTTAGTAACATTAATTATGATTTTTCCTTTTGCTAAGACCTTAGGGTACTTAGGACAAAATGGTGTGATTTTGGTTGATAAATCTTTAGATTTTAGCTTTTTCTGCTTTGCTAATGCTCATGATTTTTACCCATGTCATGTGATGTCTCTATTTCAGCTCATGTGTTAGGTTCAAATCTTAAAGCAACAATAACTTCTCTACTGGTGAATTTCTTTGAGCAATTAGAAGTCTTTTTCCTTTAGAAATAGTTTACTTACACTCCTTCTTGTATATTCTATTAAAAATGGAAGTCCTCTGCATTTAGTTCCTGGTTGTTACAGTGTTATTACAAAGCCATTACTTTATTCATTTCTTAAAATTAATTTTTATTGGAGTATAGTTGCTTTACAATGTTGTGTTAGTTTCTACTGTACAGCAAAATGAATCAGCCATACAAATACATACGTCCCCTTTTGGATTTTCTTCCCATTCAGGTCACTACAGTGCATTAAGTAACGTTCCCTGTGCTATACAGTAGGTGGTTCTCATTAGTTATCTATTTTATACATAGTATTGTATGTATGTCAATCCCAATCTCCTAATTCATCCCACTCCCCCCTTCCCCCTTGGTATCCATACATTTGTTCTCTACGTCTGTGTCTCTATCTCTGCTTTGCAAATGGGATCATCTATACCATTTTTCTAGATTCCACATATATGTGTTAATATATGATATTGGTTTTTCTCTTTCTGACTTACTTTACTCTGTATGACAGTCTCTAGGTCCATCCACATCTCTACAAATGACTCAGTTTCGTTCCTTTTTATGGCTGAGTAATAGTCCATTGTATATATGTACCACATCTTCTTTATCCATTCCTCTGTTGATGGACATTTAGGTTGTTTCCATGTCCTGGCTATTGTTAATAGAGCTGCTATGAACATTGGGGTGCATGTATCTTTTTGAATTATTGTTTTCTCTGGGTATGTCCACAGTAGTGGGATTGCTGGGTCATATGGTAGTTCTATTTTTAGTTTTTTAGGAACCCCCTACTGTTTTCCATAGTGGCTGTATCAACTTACACTCCCACCAACGGTGCATGAGGGTTCCCTTTTCTCCACACCTTCTTCAGCATTAGACAACCCTCAGACTCGGAGAAAATATTTGCAAATGAAGCAACTGCCAAAGGATTAATTTCCAAAATATACAAGGAGCTCATGCAGCTCAATATCAAGAAAACGAACAACCCAGTCAAAAAATGGGTGGAAGACCTAAATAGACATTTTTCCAAAGAAGACATACAGGTGGCCAACAAACACATGAAAAGATGTTCAGCATCACTAATCATTAGAGAAATGCAAATCAAAACTACAATGAGGTATCACTTCACACCATTCAGAATGGCCATCATGAAAGCCATTACTTTAGCAGTCAGTTCTGCCGGAACAAGACAGGTGGTCAGTTAATTTCCTCCAGGTGGAGCTCTGTATTGTAACTGCACAGTCTGATGTGCTTCTTGTGGAACTCTGTAACCTGAGACAAGGTACAGGGCCCTTGACTGGCCTTGTATTCAAAAGGGTCACCTCAAACCAGTCAGAGCATTTTATACTTACAAAGAATCTCACACCAGGGAACATTATAAACATTTTGGTATAATTAAACTATGCTGTAAGGTGAATATTCCCACTTTTTTGGATGAGACAGTCTCTTTCCTTTTTAGTACTGATGACCAGGAGAGGCTATAAAATATGGTGATTAAAAGTGAATAAAAGATAGGCTCTGAAACCAGATTATCACATGAGTCCTGTCTCTTCTTTGTTTGGCAAATTATACAACCTCTCTGAAGCTTAGTTTCCTCATCTGTTAAATAGAGATTATGATGGTGATGATAGTAATCTATTCTGGGACTGATGTGAGGATTAAACGATAAAATCCATATAAAATTCTTACTTGGCATAATTATTATTAAGCACTCAATCAATGGGAAACAAACACACGTATACTCTTTTAGGAAGCATTTCCTTTTGTGTAAAACAGCCAAAGCAAGTAATAGTTGTCATACAGTTAATGAGAATCCTAATTTAGAGAACTGTCAATTTTCTACCATTTCAGGAGCCAGAGAATTGCAGGTTTATGGACAAGCTGAGTTTATTTTGAGGGCCTTTCTATTGAAAATGTTCAGAAATTAAACACTGTTAAATTTAGAGGGGAAGCATGCTTGGGACTGAGGAAGTGGGACAGGACAAACAGTCCTGTTTCAAAATTTTTGTCTATTAATTTTGCTCATAATTTATAAAACCTAATGGCTCAAGTTAGTAAGATACACTTGCATCATGTAATTGTGACGCACAGTCTGGAAATGTACAGCAAAGGAACAATTTGTTATTAAATTATTTTGGTTAATTAATTTTTAAACTTTTTTCTAATTTTATATTGCTTCATATGTTCAGATCCAAGTAAGAAAGGAGACATTTCTGGAGATAAAACTGTGCTATTCAAAAGTAAATGTAAGAAAACTTTAGGAATTATATATATTATCAACTTTATAAGATGAGATTTGCAAACTAACTTGACTGCGATTGATTTTTAAAATATCAGTTCTTTTGAATAAGTTACAGTTTTACCTTAACCAAGCTGTTGAGGGGAAGGTGAGTGGCACTTGAGAACTGCCAGAATTTGGTTTTATAACTGTAGTGTTTAAAAAGCTACTGTTTCTTCTTCCTTCAGAAGACAGGGACATGGCAAGGTAAAAATGCTCATCCTCCTTTCAACTATAATATTTGTCAGTAAACTTTTCAGAAATATATTCCCATTAGTTTTTAATTTTTTAAATTTTAACCTACAAGTGCAAGATCAATAGCAGTGCTCCTTATGGGATTTAATCATGATACCCTCTTCAGGTGGATAGGTTTATCATTAGATCACTAATATCATACTATCTTTGCTGTAGATGCTGATTTGGCTTAGTCCATCAAAAGATGCTGCAGTCCAATTATTTTTATGTGGAAGTATTACCATATTATTTAATTGGAGAGGTGATTTCTACTTCTAATTTAGGATGATAATGCAATTTATTATTTCTGCATTACTGATGAATTCCAGTCTTAACAGACTTAGAATGTAATATTTTCATGGAAAACGGTATCAATGTTGTCTAATACACAGTTGAATTAAGGTCTTTAGAAATAATAAGCAATGAAAAAATTGTGTTGTGCTACAGCATTTCCACCCCTCAACCATAGCTAATTCAAAGTTAAAAAATAGCAACAACAACAAATCTCCAGCCACAACTCAAGTTTAAGGAATATTTAAAATAGATAACCAACAAGGACCTACTGTATAGCACAGGGAACTCTGCTCAATATTCTGAAATAACCTAAATGGGAAAAGAATTTGGAAAAGAATAGAAAACATAAATTAATTGAAAAAACTTAATATGTGTATCATATAGAGCTTTGTAGCTATAATACTTATTATAATAAAAAATAACAGGAATAGCAGAAAAAGAAGTTGTTCCCAAGTCCTGACTTTGGTAACACTTTGATACTTTGGGTTTTTTTTTTTTTGAAATACCAAAGTTTAAAAAAATCTATTTTGATGTTCCTGCTTTCCTTAGACCCTACGCATTTGTCTAATCTGTCTGTTGGATGAACCCATCATGGTCCCTTCAATGTATAGAAACAGACCAGGATTTGAGAGATCCAGGTTCAAGTTCCAGCTCTTTGCTTTGCCCTCTATTGTGTAACAATGGCAATTCATTTAACCTCTTTATACCAGTGGATCCCATTGTCAAAAAATTACTGTAAAATCTATTTTAGCCACTGTCTAAAATAATGGATGCAAACCCCGATGAAAACTATTATATAAATCTAAGAAAACAAGTCTGGATTCCTAGAAAATAACATTTCTAGGAAAGGGATGCCTCACAATTATTTACATGATAAATAATGTGAGATCGTTGGTGTATAAGATTCAATATGGCTATGTTCTAGTCCTTCCTTTGGATGTTTATTTCTGTTACAGGCAATATATGTGGCTTGTCTCATGGCAGTTGTTTATTGTTTGTTTGTTTTAGTGTTTAATTCAGAAGGAGCGAGACTAATAGCCATTCATGTGATGTTTTGTTTCGTATTACTCACAAGATGCAGCATTTCTGTGTTGATAAACCATTTCTAAGGAAATACTCTCTATCTTTCCCAAATATAAAGATATTTCTAAGAATGCGTTTTTCAAGTGAATATTATCCTCACTAGTGTTCTAGAAATGTTCTGTACTGTATATTCAAAGGCCGATTTCTGTCTTAGAAACACAGAAGTGTTTAGATTTGAAAAGTGGGTCAAGGAAATAGACGTTTATGAATGACTATAGCATTTTATATCATTAATTATAGTGTTAGTAGAACGGTGTTTCAAGTATCTGAATCAAAATGTTTTGCAGTTTCTGTCCCTTCTATATTTTATTTGCACCTGCTTTTACATGTTGTATAAAGAATGTTAGGACTTTGATGAATAGACAGCCTAGAAGAACACGTCCCTGATTTTATCACCATTTATGAACATCTATTTAAAGTTGATTTAGCATTTCAGACACTCACAGAAACAGACCCTTTGATTAGAGCAAGAGCCATAGGAGCATTTAGCTCAGGCCTCAAGTTCGAGAGTCTTCATGTAGGCTTTCGGTATAATCTCTGAATGGGGTCATGGAAGGATTCTGACAGGACCGACCACAGTATTTCATTATGGGCTTTGATTGTGAAATGCAATTATTCAAATGCACCATAATTTTAGAACTTATAAAGGACACCTCATTGTTTAAAAATGTTCTGAGAACTTCAGCAGTGAAGGTTGCCCAGGACCCTTAATTTCAAAGAGGCTGGTGAGGAAAGAGCCTAGATAAAGAAAAAGGAATCGTTTTCCCTCTCCCCCTCCATGGCAGGAGAAATATTGTTTCAG
The DNA here is from genome assembly GCF_000442215.2 of Lipotes vexillifer. Taxonomy (NCBI): domain Eukaryota; kingdom Metazoa; phylum Chordata; class Mammalia; order Artiodactyla; family Lipotidae; genus Lipotes; species Lipotes vexillifer. The sequence goes on along the minus strand of NW_006782310.1, from coordinate 3,025,972 downwards.
AAATGAGTGTGAGACTTTCTGAGGGTCTCTTCTCCCTGTGCCTAAGAATACTCTGAGATCCTTGGGCCCCAATGAACATGAGGTGGGGTAGAAAAGGTCTGATGAGAGTGGGGTGTCTCAGCAGGTCTCCCTATAAGTGGGTTCTGAACACCAAGATAGTACCCCCAAGTAAGGGATTTTGTCCACTTATATAACATATGGTGCCCAGAATAACACCACAGAGAACAATGTGATATAATACTTAGTAAAAAATCTTTTCTAAGATACAAGGTGGGACTTTATATTATTTCATTCACACAGGTACACGTAGCATATTTATCCACTTACATAACATATTTGTGGTCAATACAGGTACCTGTTTTTCAGAGTAAAAGTGTAAAGGAAATATAATATGATTAATGATTCCAAGAAAAAATTGATTTGGAGCTAAGTAGTGCTAGGACAAATAATACAATTGAGTCAGGTCAATGATAAAGCTCTCTAGAAGGGATTTCTACATAAGTGCTTTATTAGCACTGAGAAAAGGGCAGATTGTGGAGAGCATCAGGACTGTTGAAGCAAATGCAGCATCTCTTTAGCTCCACCAGTTGGCTATTTTTTTTTCAATTGAAGGTTTCTCTTTTATATAAGGAGAGAAAAGCCTTAATAGAAATCCTCTATGAAAATCAATGGAGCATTCTTCTCAAATCCTGTTTGTTAGTGAATTTACTGGTCAGCTCTATTAGTTCCCATGGATTATAATTCCATGTGAGTTAAAATATGAAGTATCAGACTGGGCATGAATCAGAGACTTAACTTCTGAATAATTGTAAAAAAGGTTTTCAGACAGTCAGAAAAAATGATCTCTAATCAGATAAATAAATCAGATTAAAGTGTTAGTTCCCTCTGTAAAAATAGATGAATAGGAATCAAATTTGTGTGTGTGTGTGCGCGTGTGTGAAGAGACAAAGAGAGTGAGCGAGAATGAATGAACATTTATGTTGCATTTATGTATTTCTTTATTCAATAGCTAATATAAAATATTTTGATGAAATACTTTCAAATTGCTCTGCTTCTTTTCTCCCGCAATTCCTTGTATAGTACAAGGAAGTTTGTTTTTTTTTTGAAAACTGGACAACACCTTAATTTACAAATGATAGTTATATTAAAAATCAGTTTCATATTCCAATCCCAGTGGAGTTGACTGTGGATTACCTATGTATGAATCATCCATGGCAGATTTTTAATTGTAGACTTGTTCCTTCTCTTTGACATTCTTACGGCTTCTTTTCCCTGAGAGTCAAAGAGATAGGCTAAGTGATGTGAACTGATTTTCACATGAAAGTCAGGGAAAAATATGCTTTACAATTTTGGATTTTAATATGTGAGGTTTCCTCGATGCTGTGCTCCAGCAAAAGTTAACCCCATCACCATTAATGGAATTGGCGCAGATTTGCATTCAATTATATGCAAGGTGCATATTTTCCTTCCTTCTACAAACTTAAAATACATCAACGTTCATAACAGCTCTGCATGCACCTGAGGAATCGTCTATGGCAATTATGTCTAATTTACAACTCGTTTATTCCTTTTGCTTACCTCATATTTCGTCACCAGTGTCAGTGACAGTATGGTGGAAAACTAATGCCCTGCATCAGACTTCTTAGCAGCACCGTCAGCTTTTATTTAGAGATGTTTAACAATCTGTCAGTTTCACTTTAGAAATCTTTGCTTTCTTGAGAGAAATACCTTGGTTTTTGAAAAGTTAATATTTAAAGAATCACTGACAAGAGTATTGATTTCTAACTTAATTCTGGATCATGGTTCTGAAAAGAGAAGCTCTGTATAGGGCACTGGAAAAGCTGGCTCTGACAATCAATGTGAACTATTGTGGACATAAATTATGAAAAACTGACATAAAATAACAACTGAAATAGGTGGCCAGAATGAATTCCAAGTGTGTCATTTTCTGTGGAAGGGATGATTCACTGCAGTAAATAGATACATGAGTTCTGTTCAGATTATTTTTTATTTTTCCTTAAAGTACTTTGAAAAGCAATAATGAAGAAATGCTTATTACTGCAAAATCCAAAGTTTACTGTTTCACCTTGGGGCTAAATTTAAAAAAAATATATGTAAAATTGGATTAAATTTTAATGGTGCTAGCAATAAGTTTAATTGCCAAAATAATCGTGAGCAAATTTTCATAAGGAAAATTCACTAGAGTATCCATACACTGGGATTATTTTTCCTAAAAGAAATACAGAAATATAAACAGATCTCCATCCAGATGTGGTTGATTTTTTTCCTCCACATTGCATTATTAGCGATTATTAAGAGACATGCAATCAAGTTGGATAGATATTTCTTGAAATGATGCATGGTATGCAGTGCATGCTTTCATTGTGCTTCCTGCCATTATGGAATAATGCGTCTTATTTGGAAATACAATGATCACTTCTGTTGAATCATGCCCAGTCAGCTTATATAATAACACCTCTATTTTGTGAATCATTTCAGATTTCAGAGAGCTATGCCTTCCTACCAAGAGAAGCGGTGACACGGTTTCTAATGAGCTGCTCAGAGTGCCAGAAAAGAATGCATTTAAACCCAGATGGAACAGATCATAAAGGTAGCCGCAGTGTCAAATAGTGAGATTTCAAGTAATTTTATTCATAATGGCAGTTTATACCCCACATTTTTATAAGAATGTGGAAGACAGAAACAGTTTAACAAGTCGGATCGTCTCATGTATTCAAGCAGGAGACAGTGAATGTTGAAGATGCACTACAAAACAACTCAGTGTCCTTTCTCAGAAGAAAAGCAGTTTTGACTGTAGCAAATAACTTTTTTCCTATAATAATGTTTAATTTTCATTTATTGTGTGTATTTCATGGTATTTTAGATATTTTCAGCAAGGAAATTGATGTTCCATCTGTGTTCTTTTAAATCTACCAATTTCTTATTTCTAAAAGTAATGAATAGTGTGGAGTTCTTTCACTGAAAATTTTTAGAGAAAAGTTATAATTTGGCTTTGGCTTTCATTAAAAATTATTTGGATTATTTTCCTAATGTATGAGTTTCTCTCAGAGATTAATCTCAAAGATACATTTAGGCTAGCCTATTCCCTTGTGTTGGAGAATGGGTGGAACAGTAAAAAAATAAAAAGTAAATTTCCTCTTGCGCTCAAGTAGTCCATGTAGAAAGCAAATCTGGGGACTTCCCTGACAGTCCAGTGGTTAAGACTCACTGCAGCGGGCACGGGTTTGATCCCTGGTCAGAGAACTAAGATCCCTCATGCCACACGGCATGACCAAAGAAAAAAAAAAAAAGTAAGTGTGCAGCAAAGGAGAAAAATACAAAAATAGCAATAATTTTGTTTAATCACTCTGTTAGTTTCACTCATTATTAACCAGGATATCAAAAATCTCCCCTTGTAGTTAGAAATAACAGATTTATCCATAGCGCTAATTTGTCCCCAAACACCTTTGTTGAATCTTACCAGTTATTTATTTTTTCTATGATCCATCTCTAATGCTACCAATCTCCTAAACACTTGGTATCTAGAATCTTATTTCAATTTGAACAAATTGGATCATTCTGAAATTACAGGTAGAATGCAGTATCACTTTCATTACCCATTAAAAATGTTTTATTACAGATAATGGAAAACCTCCCACTTTGGTGACCAGCATGATTGACTACAACATGCCAATTACCATGGCCTATATGAAGCACATGAAACTGCAGCTGCTAAACTCACAGCAAGATGAGGTAAAATGGAAACATCTACACTTATATCACAAGTCAGAATGAAGTTTAATAACCATGACTATTGTGTTAAGCATGACGGCATTTTGAAGATGGTAATTTATTTATTTTTAATGAAAAGAGTGTCACTAGGACTGCACAGATAGAGAAATATGCAGAAATTTCCAGTGCTCAACAGAGATACCCTATCTTACCACTTCTGCCTTAGTGCTGTGTGGGAATTTGCTCATTCCCCAGAAAGATTCATTTTCCTTAGTAGCCCACCATCGAGCTAACCTAGGTAAAGTGCTAGAAAGTTCAGGGGAAAGTATTCCAAATCTGTATCTAGGGAAGTTTTAGTACTAAGGCTATTTTACCTGGAAATCAGAAAGTTCAATTTCATAGGTATTTCAAATATAACCATTTCCCCACCATCCAAATCTTGTGTATATTTTAAAGTTGTTTTTCAGTTAATCATTATCCTAAGTATTTGTTTGTCTGCTTCTCTGCATTTTCTACAATTTGTGCTGATTCTTCTTAACTAGAGATTTTTTGATGTTTCAGATGATTTAATTTGTATAGTAAGAGTCTAGCAATGTGCTTGTTGGTATATATTAGATACTAAATGTATATTTGTTAAATATTCTTCTCTAAAATATTAATTAACTCAGGGAGCAAGTTATATATATATATATATATATATATATATATATATATATACACTGTGTATATTCCCCAAAACACTTCTAACAATATGGGCTTAGTAAATCCTTGTTAACTAGTTACTAGCCATTAATTAATATACACATTCAGAGTAACTATATTAGGAATAGTTTCTCAGGCTGATACATTCTCTCCTTTTTGAAATTTCTCTAGAACAGGAAATGTGGTTAAGTATATATTTTTAAATATAGCATTATTTGGTGAGATATTAAATTCTTTTTTTTTTTTTCATCTTTATTGGAGTATAATTGCTTTACAGGGGTGTGTTAGTTTCTGCTTTACAACAAAGTGAATCAGTTATACATATACATATGTTCCCATATCTCTTCCTCTTGCGTCTCCCTCCTCCCACCCTCCCTATTCCACCCCTCCAGGCAGTCACAGAGCACTGAGCCGATCTGCCTGTGCTATGCGGCTGCTTCCCACTAGCTATCTACCTTA
>NW_006782310.1:2993736-3020535 GCF_000442215.2 Lipotes vexillifer | reverse complement strand
TCTGTATATCTTCTTTGGAGAAATGTCTATTTAGGTCTTCTGCCCATTTTTGGATTGGGTTTTTTTTTTTTTTGTTATTGAGCTGCATGAGCTGCTTATAAATTTTGGAGATTAATCCTTTGTCAGTTGCTTCATTTGCAAATATTTTCTCCCATTCTGAGGGTTGTCTTTTGGTCTTGTTTATGGTTTCCTTTGCTGTGCAAAAGCTTTGAAGTTTCATTAGGTCCCATTTGTTTATTTTTGTTTTTATTTCCATTTCTCTAGGAGGTGGGTCAAAAAGGATCTTGCTGTGATTTATGTCATAGAGTGTTCTGCCTATGTTTTCCTCTAAGAGTTTGATAGTTTCTGGCCTTATATTTAGGTCTTTAATCCATTTTGAGCTTATTTTTGTGTATGGTGTTAGGGAGTGATCTAATCTCATACTTTGACATGGACCTGTCCAGTTTTCCCAGCACGACTTATTGAAGAGGCTGTCCTTTCTGCACTGTACATTCCTGCCTCCTTTATCAAAGATTAAATTCTTTTACAATTACTTTGTTAACTTTGTTCATAAAACACAAATCAAATTTTTTTTTTTTTTTTCGGTACCTGGGCCTCTCCCCACTGCGGCCGCTCCTGCTGCGGAGCACAGGCTCTGGACGCGCAGGCTCAGCAGCCATGGCTCATGGGCCCAGCTGCTCTGCGGCATGTGGGATCTTCCCGGACCGGGGCACGAACCCGTGTCCCCTGCATTGGCAGGCGGACTCTCAACCACTGTGCCACCAGAGAAGCCCAGAAATCAAATTTTTGATTTTCCTCTTTATGTGAGCAGGTTTAATCTCAAAACTATGTTTATAAAATTGTTTTATCTCAAGATTTTATGACAAGTACACTCTGTAAGAATATCTGTATTAGTGCAGCGGCAGTATCAGATTCCATATTATTAGATAGCTGTATATAAATGATTGAATAACTAGTAATAAAATCAAAGACAGGAAAGACAATTAAGAAAATATTACTGTTTATCCATCCCTGAGAATAAAAATATTATGCCCATGAGTCATCACAATAATTGAAAATCTTTTTAAAAAACTCATAAACTAGTTAGAGCTGTCAAATTATTTGTAGAAAACTCGTTTAGATATTGATCTGTTTATTTCTAGACCAAAAAGTAAGATCAACTTTGTGCCGACAGTAGGGTCCACATATGCTAAATCCCTCTGGCTTCTAAAAAATCCTAAGTGTTTCACGTAAGAGAGACAGATCCTTTTAAATTATAACTGGGTTAGGAAAATAACTCTTATCATTACATTTCAAAAATGCTAACTTGGGTGTACACTGTCTTAAAACTATTCAGATAAATGATGAGTTAGATTATTTATGAAATTTTGGAAATTGTGATTATTGAAAGAAAGGAAGGTGGTTAAGTAAGATAAGTCATGTTAAAATGGAAATCAAGTAAGATATTCCTTTGTGATGAGTTAAATTTTAATAAATGTTTATTCAGTTACTTCAATCAATATTTATTGAGTACCTTCTCTGTAACTGTCACTCTTATAGGTAATGGGGATAAACAGTGAATAAATTGACAAAAATCCTTGCCTTTATTAAGCTTATCTTCTAGTGGTAGTGGGGGAACAGACAATAAAGGAAGTAAATAATGAAAGTATGTATATAGGACAATACTAAATGCTATTCAGAGAGATAAAGAAGGCCAGGAATGGGAATCCCTTTAAAATTACAAAATACTGTATCCAAAGTAAGGTCAATTGACCTTCTTACAAACTGTTGATGAGAGTTTAAACCATAACAAACTTTCTGGGGGAGAGTTTGGCAATAATTATTTTAAAACTTTAAAAAGTTATTTATATGCTTTGACTAAAAATTTATACTAAGGAATTTGTTGCACAAAACAATTTAAGTGTTAGGATGTTTATTGTTTTGCTAATAGTGATGGTTGGAAATATCCAACAGTGAGGAATGTTGAATCTGCTCTGTCCAACATGGTAGCCACTAGACATACAGGGATATTTAAATTTAATAAAAATTAATTCAAATTAACTAAAATTAAATTGTCAGTTCTTTAGCCACACTAGCTACATTGATTAGCCATAGTGTGCAGTTTGTGTTAACCATTCTATAGAACAGAGACTGAAGCCTCAATCTTTGTGTCTAGCTCTTCTTAAACATACACACACATAGCCTCACACACATAGCTTTTACACATAGACACACACATATATATACATATATCTCAGATGGTTGTGTGTGTACGTACACACACATACACATACCATGGAAACAGTATTTTACTAGATTACATCTAGTTAGCTCTTTGTACGGTATATAATAAATGCTTTTATAAAGGCTATGTTCATATAGTATCCACAGCTACTTTATAAACACATATTGATCATCTTTACCATTACATTTATTTTTGTATGTGCTCATATAATAAATATGAATCTATATACTATAGAATTTGTTACATATTCTATATAACAATATCAAACAGTTTTGTGCTTATTATGGATCTGACGTTGTTTTAACTACTTTAGATGTATTATAGCCCCTCAATCATTATATAGCCCTATGAGGTTGATACTATTATTTCTCCCGTTTTATCGGTGAGGAAACTGAGGCACAGAAATGTTAGGTAATTTGCTTAAGGAGACACATCTAATAGGTGGCAGAGTATAAATCTGAATCCAGGCAGTCTGGTTCCAGAGAATGTGCTCTAAAACACTGTGATATTACAGACACTATATAGCGTGTATATAATGGATATCTATATCATCTAGCTATGTGTGTGTATATATGTACATATAGGTATATGGTACACATTGATAACATGGATGTGTGCACTGAATTCTGTCATTTTTCTTCTCTTTTGAACATATATATTTAATATTTCAGATGCTTTGGATTTTCTTAGAATTTAGAATTGGAGATAACATAATGTACCGAGAGTGCACGTGGCTGGGAGAAGTCTGTGTGGCTGATTGCCCAGAGGCCTCCCAGGGTGGCATTTCCTCGCTGAATTAATGAAGAGCTAGTGCTACTCAGTAGACCCAGACACAATCAGACCTTAGGTAAGGGAAGAACACCCAAATCACCTGGGCCTGACCTAGGGATCAGAATGCCCGTTGTAAGTCTGCTAGAATGCTCTTGTACCTTAACCACAGCAACTTCTTTGCTGATACCAAGATGTCATTTATGAAGCCAGGGGAACTCTTACTATTCAAAGAAGCTCTTTTCTTAAGTTTGGGAGACATCATAATGAATCCCAGTTCTGGTATATAATAGTATAATAAATTACTTAACAGCTCTGTGCCTCAATTTCTCAATCTGTAAAATTGGGTAAATGCTGGCACCTAACTCACAGGCTGTGATGAAGATGAAGTATGTAAGCAAATATAAATTTGCTACTGCTACTGGTAATCATTACATTGATGTTAGACTTTCAGATCAAATGTTTACAAATTGAAGTTAAACCTGGTGGTTTCAGTTAAACATTTATGATATTTTACACAGGTTTCTAAGGCCTTCCTGCCTACATAAGCAGAGCATTTGTCCAAAAATCAGTTCTCCAAAGCAAAAAAGGAGTTTGCTTCAAGGAAATGACTATAGCAACATAGCATAGATTTGGTTTAAGTTAATATTTGACAGATTTTGATGAATTGACCATTTGGCAAATTTGCCTTTTGGTAATTTAGCCATTTGCTGATCTGGCTTTTGGTAAATGGATCTTGCACACTTTTACCTTGAACTTTTTGTGGTTGCAATGCCATTTATATTCCCTTGTAAAGAAAGAAAGGTTGTGCTAAGATTAACTTGTTTTCCAGCAAATGTGGACTTTGAATCTAGCCATGTAAGTTTGTCTGTTTTTAGATTCCATTTTCTTTACCAACGAAAAATTTTTAGTTAAGATTTTTATTGCAGTATCATATTTTTGCTTATAATATTTTATTGTCATTTATTTAAAAAATTAAAACATGTATTTCTTTTTATGCTATGTTTTGTGATTGACTCTATTAGGAAGTTTTTTACTAATTAAAAAAAAAATCCATTCTTTCACTATTCAGATAATTCCTCAACTATGTCCTTTCTAAATACATTATTTTATGTTTTACATCTTTTACATAGAACATTGAATCTTCACACGTTTTCAAATTTCTTATTTGTTATTTCAAGAATCTATTCATGTGTAACATTTTACTGAGTTCTGTAAAAGCTTACTAACTGGCTAAACTTTAATTGACCCTATAGATAAAATGGTCATTATCTGAATGTATTATATTTTATGATACTTGATGATATTTTAAAACAATTTTCAGGATGAAAGTTCAATAGAAAGTGACGAATTTGATATGAGCGATTCAACACGGATGTCAGCTGTGAACTCTGACCTTAGCTCCAATCTTGAGGAAAGGATGCAAAGTCCCCAGGCTCTTCACGGCCAGCAGGATGGTAAGGCTTTCAAATTGAGCAAACAAACAAGTAAACAAAACAAAACATTAACAAAAACCTGAATCAGAAGTTGTTAAAACAACTTCTTCTTATTCTTGTGTTAATTTTTTATCTGTTTCCATGGAGACTTTTTTTTCTGTGCACTCAGCTTATATTATCCGCTTCATTATCTTTAGATTCAAGTATCAATACTTGGTTTAAAACTGCAAATACTGGTTATAAAATCCAGGCTTGCCCATGTTTTGCTGTCTGAACTTAAAATGAGTTCTATCAATGTAGTTTGGGTTTCTGTGATATTTTCTGGCTTTGGTTCCTTGGGCCATTATTCTCCTGACTGAATTAAGAGTTTAAAAATGGTCAAAAGATTAATTTGGATGTTTTAATTTTACTAAAAGACAAAGTTTTGGCCAAAAACAATTGCTATAAAAGGACAGTTTTGCCATAGGGATTTTGCTGGGTAAGAAGATTTTTGCTGCGATTTTGAGCTATTTTATTCAGCTGTAAAGGAAGGACAGATTGTGATCTTTTATTCCTGGGTCCATTGAAGATTCCTGAGTCATCCCACTCTTCTTGATAGAACAGTTAATTAAGGTAGAGAAAACTGGACATGTAGAGAAAGTAGACTTAGCAGTTAACACTTTAGGTCTAATGTATCCAGAGATCTTTTAAAACTATCTTTGTAGATTTTTGTCCTTATAAATATAAAATTATGTATGTAAATATAAAATTATGTATGCAAGTAAATGTACCTTACTTGGGTAATTGTGGATGAAAATTCAGGGTTACAAATAGAAGGAAATTGTCCAGTTTTATTCAAAATTAGTTTATTATTCCTGTAATTAGCAAGTTTAAATGAGCTTTCTGGCTGTGTATTTTTGTGCCTACATCTGTTGAGAACAAAAAAAGATCTTTCCTTGCTTTCTCTGACACTTGCTGTTAAAAACTGGTTACAAAAGATTGCTGCATTTCTAGCTGCTGTTTGTGTTCGTATGTTGTCAAATTAGAAATCCCTAATTTTAAGCATACAAAAAGTCTTTAAAAAGGCGAGGGGGCTTTTGTTCCCACTTCAGATGCGTCTAAAAGATGTTGGTTCCTTGTTGGCATGAGTTACGAGAAAGAGGCAGTACATTGATCATCAGCGATTTTAAAATCATATATTATTCACTACATAATAAAATAGCTATTGCAATAGAAATGACATTTATTTGGGAAATTTCTAAGTATGTAGTTCTTCTGGTGTGGGTATAAATTACTTTTTTTCTTCTAAAATATTAGTAGATCTTCAGATTTTAAGTTTTAATGGAAAATGTGTAGCACCAGGATGATGGAATAACTCCCTCCCTCTCTCTCTCTCTATGTGTGTGTGTGTGTGTGTGTGTATATATATATATATATATATATACACACATATATATAAAACACTGTAACTATGTAACTATATAAAAATAATAACTATATAACTGTATATAACTAATAACTATATATATATCACTCTATTAATATTTATCCATGTATTTTGCCTGTTTATACCATCATCTTTTTTATTCCTTAATTTTGAGGACCATAAATAATAAGAGGATATCTCTTATGACGGAAATTCTTTGTTTTCTTGATTGATTTGTCTATGGTGGATCTTTGGCTAGGGGACAGCTGATGTGATATAAGTCTATATCAATAAAATGCAGTGGAATAATGTCAAATATTACTTCCTCTTAGGAGAAAGCACTTTCTCATCGTACATTGATGTATGCCTCAAGGATAAGGACTTACCTAGCTGTTCCTTCTCCAACCTAAGCCTAAGCCTTCCCTTACATGTTCAATGACTTCTCTTCACACTTCTCCTTGAGAAGGAAAGTCTAGGAAACACTGCTCAATCAACTTTCTGAGATTGTGGAAATGTTCTGTATTTGCACTGTCCAGTACCGATAGTCACTATGGCTATTGAGTACTTGACATCTGACTAGTACATGGAGAGACTAATTTTGATTTTATTTGACTTAATTTTAATTAATGTTGATTTATATTTCAATAGCCACGTGTGGCGGGTGGCTACTTTATTGGGCAGCGTAGTCTAGAGCATTATTTTATTTTGACTTGGCAGTTAAATTCCTTCCTCTGCAGCCTTGGATTAGATGTGTCTGAAGTCTTTGGAGAAATTGTAAGAGAAATTCATATTTTAACAGCTGAAACTCCAGTTTAATATTCATAAAATATGAACAATATAAACTTTTGAAGGTTAAATTTAAATGTTCTATTTTCATTGACACTAAGTGATTACTGTTAAGATATTATTATAAAGAAATTGAAATAGCATATTGTGATTTTTTAGGAATCCTTCCCACTAATTATAACACAAGTAAGTATAACAATGTGTTATTGGACACATATTTCTATAAAATAGAAAAAAACTTTTTCAGTGTTCATCTCACTATGGTTATAAAAGATCTGAAATCTATTCAATACCAAGGGAAAGAAAGAATATAAAATATAGATCATTTCGGAAATATAATTATCTTATGCATATTGGGGAAGGGGAGGAAAAGAATGGAAATATCTTGCCACCAGGCTAGATAATTCGGTAAAGGTGAAGAAGACACAAACCAGAATGAGGAATTTGGTAAACAGAAAAATGTGTCAATTGATGTATAATATTCAGCTTCTTTTGCTTATTTTAACTTTATAATGCTCCCCTAACTCAATGAAAATATGAAGATAGAAAATGCACAGAAACTTTGAATCTTTGCATAGGAAGCATTTTACCCTCATTTAAAAAAATTGAAATCGAATTTACATAGAACATCATATTATTTTCAGATACACAACATAACAATTGGAAATTATCACCACAATAATTCTAGTTAACATCCATCACCACATATAGTTACAATTGTTTTTTCTTGTAATGAGAACTTTTAAGATCTACTCTCTAAGTAACTTTCAAATATGCGATACAGTCTTATTAACTCTATGCTGTACAATATAGCCCTAGGACTTATTTATTTTATAACTGGAAGTTTTTACCTTTTGACCACCTCACCCATTTTTTGAGTAAAATATATTATGCTATTTAAAACTTTTTTGCAGTCTTAAAATAATGCCTTTAGTTTAAAATCATTTAAAGATTATATAATCATTTGCGTTACTCATGAAAGCGTGAGTTCCTTTAAGCTGCGGTGGAATATAAGGGGCTTACTGTGAAAGAGGCTCTGCTCTGTAGTGGCTGGGGTCGGTGGAATTCCAAAAAGCGCTCCTGGTTCAAAAAGCTTAAAGGTGCTCTGTACTCGAATGTTCATCAGTTTGTAAGTGTTCTTGTTCTGTCATCCATTTCGATGGATGATAAGTAGGAATACTGTCACTTAAGACTTCTGTCTTCCAATCTCAGATCCTAGAAATTTGTGGAAACATGGATTAGCTCAAAATAGTTTTCTTTTTTCTTAATCAATTATTTATTCTGAATTTGTACAATCTAAAAACAGCTGATTTATTTTTTGTTGTTGTCTTAGGTTGTTTATTAAAAGATGTCTGGCAAAAGTGTCAGATTTAGAAACAAAGATTCAGTGCAAAATAAATATTCAACTTCTTCTGATAGAGAAATAGTTTTCTAAGAACCATTTTAATTGCTTTTCTGAGTTAATAGCATACTGTATACTATTGATATTTTTTATAAGGGAGTATGTGTGCTTTTTTTAATATATATATTTTTTAAATTTATTTTATTTATTTTTGGCTGTGTTGGGTCTTCGTTGCTGTGTGCGGGCTTTCTCTAGTTGCAGCGAGCGAGGGCTACTCTTTGTTGCGGTGCATGGGCTTCTCATTGTGGTGGCTTCTCTTGTTGCGGAACATGGGCTCTAGGTGCATGGGCTTCAGTAGTTGTGGCACGTGGGCTCAGTAGTTGTGGCTTGCGGGCTCTAAAGTGCAGGCTCAGTAGTTGTGGCCCACAAGCTTAGCTGCTCCGCGGTATGTGGGATCTCCCTGGACCAGGGCTCGAATCCGTGTCCCCTGCATTGGCAGGTGGATTCTTAACCAGTGCGCCACCAGGGAAGCCCCTATGTGTGCTTTTTCAAACTCAAAAAATATTATTAGGTTATTACCAGCAAAGGATTTCTGTATTTTTAAGTCACAACAAATTGGATTTTCCCTTTTGCCAATTTTTTTAAGATTATAGGAATACAAAAGGAAGTCGAAACCTTCAACTCTTTGCACATCAGCTTAATCAGCTTTAAAAGTAAGGGACTGCAATAGAAAAAAAAGTATACATTTCTTTTTGGCCCTCATTTTGTTTTGCTTTGGTTGTGACATTACAGGATATATATCCCTTAGGAGAATGTGTTGAATTTGCCTTGTCTCTCGACTCAATGAAGTTATGTAGAGATATATTTTAACATAAGTTTTTTGCAATATTTGGTACTTCACTAATGTATCAAACAATGACTTGTTTATACATTGAAAATTAACAATGTTCCATGTGCCAAGCAAAGTGTTGTAATGTCTAGAAACAACAAAAGAGGGAGAAAGACTTGAGAGTTGAGAATTCTCTTAAAGCATTCATCAACATTTACTTGAATTTCTACCCGTGATGGACCTGTAAATAATGTATTTAAGACAAGTTTTTCATTCAGAGATGTATTTGATAATTCTAATATCATTTAGAAATGCATAGTTCATTTGCCAGAATTTGAAAATCTCCCTCTTTCTGTATAATGTTTGTTTTCTAGAAATGTTTTGATATGCTTCAATTAGTTAGGCCATTTTTGATAAACAGGAAAAAATGAATTGGAATATATTGGCTAATGTGCATACAAATATTAGAATACTGTGTGTGTGTATATATAATCATATATATATATATGTCTTACGATAATGCTTAATTATAATAGACTTAGAAGAACTTTAGGTCTTACTTCACTGCTAAGAGCAGGTAAATTTTTTACATAAATATCAGTTTAGTGAAAATTAAGTAATAATTCATATAAGCTATTAATATATTATAGGTAATTAAATACAGCCACGCCTCATTTTATTGCTCTTCAGTTTATTGTGCTTTGCAGATTTTTTTTTTTTTTTTTTTACAAATTGAAGGTTCGTGGCAACCATGTGTCGAGCAAGTCTATCAGTGCCAATTTTCCAATAGCATTTGCTCACTTTGTGTCTCTGTGTCACATTTTGGTAATTCTTGTAATATTTCAAACCTTTTTATTATTATTATATTGGTTATAGTGATATGCAATCAGTGATCTTTGATGCAAAAGCTCAGTGGTCGATGATATTACTATTGCAAAAAGATTGACTAACCATAGGCTCAGATGACAGTTAACATTTTTTAGCAATGAAGTATTTTTAAGTTAAGGTATGTACATTGTTTTTTGAGATGTAATGCTATCGCACACTTAATTGACTGCAGTATCGTGTAAACATAACTTTTATATGCACTGGGAAACCAAAGAGTTTATATGACTTGCTTTATTACAGTATTCATTTTTACTGTGCTGGTCTGGAACCGAACCTGCATTATCTCCGAGTAATAGGTAAATATTTTGAATTCTAATGTCCAAACATGAACATGATGTATTAGGTTGAACCATATGAACTTGCCATATTGACTGAACCTAATAGTTTAAGCTCTAGAATAACTTAAAATAAAATAGAACATGAAAATTATGAAAGCAAAATGTTTCTGAAATTGGGATAGATTTCAAAATATATTGTTTCAGAGCAGTGATGCATGCACATGTACAGCAAACACTGTGTATCTTGACTAGTACACTTTTAAGATGACCATAGTCTTGTTTTGAGTGTAAACATGGAAGGGAGTTAATTTAAAAATAGCAATTTATAGTTGGGAGGTAAATAACTGGGTAAAGTGATATTGGAGTGGCCATTGCACTTTTTTTTTTGTCCTTGTTTAGATTATACGCTAGCTGACAGCATAGACTCCTACCTGGGGAACTGATTTGAAAAATACAGATCTGGGGGACCCACCTCAGATGGGATGACTAAGGTGTGGGGAAAAGGGTGGTGCCGATGTTCCAGACTATACTTTTGAAGATACTCCTCCCATTTCTACCTGGCAGTTTTGGAATGTGTAGATGACAACAGATTTGAGTCAGGTGGGTGGTAGTTCAGATGCTCAAATGCTGTTTTTGGTCAGTGGTACCTTCTGAGTCACTTTCTGAGTGAGGATTGTGCAAGTTTCTATGGGTTTCAGTTAACACTGTTTTCTTCATTATGAAAGTTGCTCCATACTGCATTTTTTATTACTTTTGAAAACATCCTTCTACTAGTCTATTATGTTTTATAGTGTGTTTGCAGTCTGATCTATCTGAATATTGTACACCTTGGACTTAAGAAAACACACACACACAATACCTTTTTACTTCTCTGTGTACATGTTAATACAATTTTAGTAAAAATATGTTTGTGACTAAAACTGCATCGAATTTAGCTGAATAGAATAGTTTCCGGTAATTATTAAAGTATACAAACCAGCAATAAAACAACTACTATTCGCCATTTAATTTAGTTGGAAAATCTAATAAAACATGTTTTTAATAAAAATGATGTAAAACAGTATACATAATAGAAAATTAAATTTAGTAATTAATTTTTAATGATGGTGAGTTTTAAGTAGAAAAGCTCTTAAAATTTGTTCAGACTGAACACTAAATTCCCTACTGAGGTTGTGTTGTCTTGTGTAAGTCATTTCATTTTCTTTGTTCTACAACTTTATTTTCTTTTAACTGTTTCTAATTGTTTAGGAAATTTTGCATAAAGCAAAAATGGTCAAAAGAATGTTGATTTATTTTCTTTTTACGTAAGTGTAATAAAGTTTTTGACTTCCAAATTTCAGTCTATTCTTAACACTGCTACTGTTCTCAATTTTTAAGCTGAATACACTTATGGACTTAAAATACATGAAAATGTTACAGTGCTGCTGTTTTTTCTTAGAACAAGTTGTTCTAATGCCTGATTAAAAAGTAATTCTCATGGTAAATTTATTGAATTAATTATTCTGGGTTGAGGTAGTTAAGCTGATGAAGCTTTTAGAGAGCTTTCTCTTCATTGCAGTTGCTCTATAAGTAATTATTATTATAATTTGCAGAAATATAAAGTATTATTATAAGCTAAATAAAGAAAATCAATAATTAATTATAAAGAATGTTACTATGAGTTAGAGGAAATTTTGATTGCTAGATTTTTTTGTAATATTATGTATGCCTGTGTTTGCGTGTGTGTGTGTGTGTGTGTGTGTGTGTGTGTGTGTGTGTCTTGGTGTTTGTATATTTAATCATTTGAAATTGCTTTTAAGTAGTAATTCTCTATTTCCAAAAGCAGAAGAAGAAATAGCAAGTTGACTTACATATAAAGCATAAGTATGGAAAAAAGATGCTGAATTATGCATTTATTTAGTATACTTTTGTGGGGAATGTTATTTTCTTCTTGCATTTAGCATCATATTATTTGAAAGTTTACTTTTCTCTTAGGTTAAAACTCTGCTTTTTGATTCTTGTATTACTTAAGTGATTTTTTATATAAGTTAGTGCTTGATAGAAATTTAGCTTACTGATTTCAGTCTGAAGTTTGCACACCCCAGAGACCAATCCAATCTTAGCTAGGTCCTGGGTCTCTGGAAAATCAGGGGAAACTGGCTTGGTTCCAGGCTTGCCTTGGAGAGTCTAATCTGATCATTAAAGGATGGCAACTTAATTTGGAATTTTACTTCTGGGTTTTAGTTCTTTGTTTTCGAGTATTGCTCTTGTGGTTTGTCATTTTCTTCATGGTAGTGATTGTTGGTTCATGAATGTGTTGACCTAAAACAAATAGATTGCCAGACAAATAGATTGCCAGATATTTCTCCAGGAAAGATGGGTTTATTCCTGATTAGCAGAGAATTGCAATTTGGGGTCTGCGATCATGGTGAGACATACAAAGTAGCAATAAGTCCCCTAGTGGCAAGGGAGGGAGAATGTTTTTATAGAGGGGAAAACAAAGTTGGGAGGGTTATAATAAACAAAGAGTCCATGGCTTTTCATTGGCTGAGTCCTTCCAAGGAAAGAAGTGAGGTATTTCTTCTTCCATTTGGGTTCTGTTGTCATTGCAGGGCATGAGAGTTCCCCCTTCTTTTCTCCCAACTCTATTTAATTGAGGTTTCTATTTATTTTTTTCATGTCCCCCTTTTGAAAAAGTTCTTTCTCTGAGCGCATCACTGATCAAGCGTAAAGTTTTCTAGTTTTAGTGGCTTTTTGTTCCTCAGTTCCAAGAAGGACCTTTCCTAGGAGTAATGTTTCATGTCAGAGGGAAAGTGCACCGTTTAGAAAACTATTGAGGTCACATTTGAATAATGAGGAGTGGTAGTAGGGGGAACTCTCAGGCACATTTTATCTAAGGTCCATATGTTATCAAGATCATAGACATCATATATCATCTGAAGTGTTATGTCACCATCAAAGGTTTGGTCCAGATATCTTCCAACAGGCTTGGTCCTGATATCTTAGGAAAGTTATTCTATCAAATGTCACCTGCTTCAATTCCAGGAAATCTTTACTTTCATGTCACCAGATGATGTGTAGGTCCATTCAGGATTCGGTGCTTTCTGTAGGTGTGTCATTTGAATCTAAGAATCTATTTCTTGGAGTTTGGTGGGACAGGAGTTAGTTAGAGGTACCTGATAGGGACATCTCTATCGAATTTGAGGAGTTCTTCAGGAGGTGTTTTTTTCCAGTAGATGAAATCTCCAGGTTACAAGGTGCAATGCATAAGGTCTTCACCTCCTGATAGCACACTGTGAAAAGGTTGCTCCAGAGGAGTTTCCTGTAAATCATCACGAGGAGTCAGGAGGTGATTCATCAGTGCTAAGCAGTTGTGAGGGACTTCATCAGTGACAGAGGGGAGGCAAGTAGTAGGGTTAAGGTTGCTACAATGTAAAAGAGTTATGTGAAGAGCAGTTAATAAAAGGACTTCATAGGAGGTGAGGTGGCTGAATGAGAAATGAGTGTGATGAGAATTCAGGAGCGGTACAAAAATAGTACAAAAATGCATGAAGTACAGAAATGGTGAAAAGAAATCCCACAACAATTTTCTTAATGGTCTTAACCAAATGAACAGTGGTGGTAATGGCTCTAAGACAAGGGGAGTAGCCCTATGTGGCAGGGTCCAGTTGCTGATTGTAATACCCTATTGGGTGGATGGTGGTCTCTATGTTGTTGGGCAAGTGCTCCAAGGGCATTTCCTTCCTTTTCATGTACAAAACGAAAAAAAGGTCATCTGATAATTGGGCTGCCCAAGGGCAGATAGGTTCCTCAAACTCTCCTTTAAGGGCTGTGCCATTCAGTTACTCCCATAGAATTGGATCAGGGTTGTTGTTCTTTAGTAAAACATATGGAGGTTTGGCCATAAGAGAGAAATTTGGAATCCAGTTTCAGCAATAACTAACTGTCCAGAGAAAGCCTTGCAGGTGGCACTGAGCTTTGGGTTTAGGGAAGTTTAGGACAACTTGAAGCCTGTCTGCATCTAGGTATAGCCCTTGTTCTGATATCAGATGCTATACTGAACCTGGGTTTGGAAAAAATGCAATTGTTTTGGCAACTTATGTCCCTTTAAGGCTAAAAGACCACATGGGTGTGGTCTTCCTATGAGGAGGCTTGAGAATGAGAGCAAAGAAGCGAATCGTACACATTTTGCAACAAAATAGAACCTCTAGAGAACTTTATATCATCCAGATCAGCCTTCAGGATTTGCAAGAAATAAGGACGACTCTCAGTAAAACCCTGAGGCATTACTGTCCAGGTGAATTGTTTTTCTTCCCAGGTGAAGGCTAAAAGGCATTGACCAGCTTCATCAATACTGGAATACTAAAGAATGCACTGTATAAATCAATTACAGTAAAGAATTTACTTCCGGTAGGAATGAATAGGTATTAGTAACCTAAGAGGATTAGGAACAACAGAGTGTAGAGGGTTAACAGTATCGTTTATTGCTTAGAGGTCCGAGATACACCTTCCCCCTCAGCCCTTAGGTTTTCGCACCAGTAAAATAGTAGCACCAGGGGCTACTACAAGAGATAATGAGGCCTTAAGCCTTGAAATCTTCTATTATGGGTTTTATGCCTTGAAGGGCTGCTTTACTTATAGGGTATGGATTGATTCTGGGAAGAGGTTTTGAGGGATCTATTTGAATTTTGATGGGAGGTGTGCTGTGGATTTTGCCAATATCATTTGGAGATTTTTCCCATAAGGAGTATGGTAGCTAATTCAATGGGAACAAAGAGTGTTTCCAGAATCAGCTCTAGTACCATCAGAAATGGAACAAATGAAATATGCCAAAGTGTTATTTAATTCACCTGGTTGGTTACTTGATGACTACTGTGAAATTCTAGAATGATTTACCCCTTTTGGGAGAAAAAAAATCCCAGCATGTTACTTCCCTAAGAATTCCCAGCCTAATAAAGGTATAGGGACTGAGGGACTAAAGGGGAAAAAAAGGATGTATATTTCTCAAAGGGCCTAAACAAAAGGGAGTAGGTTCAGAGACAGCTTCATTAGAAATCCCCACTAGAACTGTTCCAGTATTCTGAGACAGGGGCTGCTTTATAGCAGTGTGTTTGAGTACGAAGAATGTGGCTCCAGTGTCAGTTAGGATTGGAAGAAATTCATCCTGAATCTGGAAAAATCTTTCTCCAAGCCAGTTAAGAGGGAGGATTGGGGGCTTCCCTGGTGGCGCGGTGGTTGAGAGTCCGCCTGTCGATGCATGGGACACGGGTTCGTGCCCCCTTTGAAATGATAGCAGAAACTAAGAGGGTTTTGGTTTCGCTTAGGAGTCTTCATTTGCTGGATGTGAAGATTAAGAATTTTGGTGGTCTTCCTTTTAGGTGACTTATCTAGGGTGTGAGAGAGCTGTTTTTCTAGATTAACTGAATCTGGAGTGGACATAGCTTCCCATTCCATCCTGTCCTTTTCACTAGAAGGAAAAGGTCCTGGTTCAGCCCTTTAATAAGCACAGAGTTAAAAGCAATCTGGAAGGAACCAACATCTGAAAGAAGACCAGAATTTTCTTTAAAAATCTGACGTCAATTGTGAAGTCACGAACAGGTTCATCGGATTTTTGTTTGCAGGCCTGAATCTTGTTCCAATTAACAAGCTTTGGAAAAGCCCTGCAAATTGCCTGATGAAGTTGCCTAACAATTGTTCAAGCCTGATCCTATATAAGTTAGCAGGCTGGTCTCCCTATTTTAATTCCAGAGACCTTTTAGGATTTTCCCAATTAGTGGTTTTCATCCAGTGCTGGGCCTGGCCTTTACCAACAGGCTTATGATCTACTGATACAAATCTGAGAAACCAGGTTGGTAAGTTTAAATGACTATATTAAATTCCTCAGCAAGTCTGTGAAGATCTTTGGTTACTTTAGGAAAATTTTTGGCTATGGCTCGCCGTTAAGCTTTAGTCCAGGGAATATAAGAAATTAAGGGCTTAGCCTCTGGATCCTCAGAGGGTTTAATTCTAAAGGGGCAAATCCTGGTGAGTGTAGAGAAAAAGGGAGAGGAAAGAGCTTCAGAAAGAGGGGGAAGTTAGGAGAGAGAATTGGTATGGGGGAATTGAGGGCGTAGAGGAGGCATAGTTGTAGTAGGAGGGAAGGAGGAAGATGGTGCTCGAGGTGGAGTCTGACCATGAGCAACTGAGGGAGAGAGGCAAGATGGCACCAGAGGCCGAACCTGAGACAAACAATTGAAGGAAGGAGAGCCTGAGGCTTTGGGAGCCATTTTTCTTTCTTTAATCATTTGTTTGCCTCAGTTAATCTTAAAACCTTAATTTTCAGAGAGACAGTTTTAGACCCCTCATAATGTTAGAAAGCCTGAAAATACCAATCAAAATAAGTATTCCACTCAGTTCTGGAAATTTTTGAGTTATGTAGTCCAATTCCATTTTCAGGAAATTAAGTTTGGTAATTTCCAAAGTTCTCCATAATGGCCTTCGATACTCTAAATTGTCTTTGGTCGGGTTTCCCTGGTGGCGCAGTGGTTGAGAGTACACCTACCGATGCAGGAGACACGGGTTCGTGCCCCGGTCTGGGAAGATCCCACATGCCGCAGAGCGGCTGTGCCCGTGAGCCATGGCCGCTGAGCCTACGCGTCCGGAGCCTGTTGCCCCGCAACGGGAGAGGCCACAATAGTGAGAGGCCCGCATACCGCAAAAAAAAAAATAAATAAATAAATAAATTGTCTTTGGTCAAGTTAGTCCATTTAATTATAGATGTACATGGGGAAAAACCGTGGTTTTCAAGCATAAATTTGGCCAGAGTCTGGTGGAGGCACCCTCAAAATATTTAGATAACTGAGATCCCATTTCTTAGAGGTTTTTTTCTAGAGTAAAAGAACACTTTTCAAACAGCTTAAGTAACCTACAGCTTAAACACCTCAATTCAGACAGCTTCCACCTTAAACAGTTTCCAAATTGAATAGCCTTTAAGGCCTAACACCAGCTAATCTAAGGAAACAGCACTGTCCTGGAGGAACCAAAGGCTTTCCAGCCAGTTGCCGGAGAACAGCCTCTATTCCAAAAGAATGGGCCAGCAGGATGGCTGAACTTTCACAGTTTTAGTGAAGCAGCTCCTGTTCCCAAAGAAATGGGCAGATGGCTTCTCAGCCAGCTTTGGTTGAAACAGTCTGATCTCAAAATCAGACCATAGCACTGAGTGAGTAACTCACATACAGAACAAGGCCTTAACCAGATAGACAAAAACCGTAAAGTAGATCCCAGATAAAGCCTGGAGAGCTTCAAACACAAAGAGGTTGTGAACTCAGATCTAGGAGAAAGACATACCTTCAAACTTCAAGGTTGGCAAGAAAGCAGTGAGGAACAATGGGCTCAATTATGGATACCACACTCATTTGCCCACCAGCCCAGGAGCCTTCACGGGTCTTCTCTGGTCTCTGTACGGCCACCAAGATGTCGACGTAAAACAAATAGACTGCCAGATATTTCTCCAGCAAAGATGGGTTTATTCAGGAACAGCAGAGAATTATACAATTATAATTTAGGATCTTTAGCCATGAGGAACCTCACACAAGTCCCCACATGCAAGGGAAGGAGTACTCTTTTACAGAAGGGAAAAGGGAATTTGGAGGACTATAGTACACAAAAGAGTCATGGGTTTTTGTTGGCTGAGTTCGTGCCAGTAAAGAAGAGGTATCTTTCTTCTTCCCGTTAAGTGCTGCTATCATTGCAGGGTATGAGAGCTCCCCTTTCTGGTCTCCCAACTCTATTTAATTGAGGTTTCTGCTTATTAATTTTTTTACACATGGATCCAGTGGTCAATGTTTCAGTGTCTCTGGGAGAGGCCAAAATTCTACTGGAATCAAGTAGAAGATGCTAGACCCATTAGTCCTTGAATATTGATTTTTGTTTTTGAATATTGATTTTTATCTGTCTGATAATGCATAAATAAGGTCAAGAATTCACATGACAGTGGAAAGATGTTAGGAAGTACATATCCTTTGTGAATTTATTCAAATAAAATTTGAACCTATAAATCCACGAATCTTTACCATATTATAGAATCAAAACCACTTGAATTTTCCCAATTTGAAAGTCTTGAGCAACGAACTTTTTTTTCTAATTTTTTTTGTTTCCTTTTACTATTGCTTGGTTAGCCTTTATAAGCTCTCACTGTAAAGCCAACACCATGCTGTGTTTCTTTACAAATTTCTTGTTGCTAATGTGGGTCAGCTGGCTATTATATTTTTATAAAAGTTTTAGCCTTCAGGCAAAAATAATCTCAGTGTTGAGTAGGGCTTTGAAGCTGCTGTTGCAAGAGAGTTGTATAGAGAGATAAAGCAGTTACAAAATGGGCTAAATTGACCATAAAAAAATCTTTATTTACTAGGTTTACAAAGATCATAATTAGATGGTGGGTTGATAGAAGGAAATAACAGTTGGAGGGTATTAAAGAAAGCAGTTGAAAGGATATTTCATTTTATTCATTATAAATTTATGGTATAATGGTTTCCTTATCAGTCTCATTTTATTTGATGGGGAGCGCCTTGGGGCCAGGAAACAGAGTGTATCTTGTGCATCCTAGCTTACTGCCTTGGAGCCCAGCACAGTGTTTGACATATAGTAGAACGTAGTTTTTGAATTGAAATGGTGTTTTGAGATTTTTTCTTTGTTTGCTTACTTCTGTAGTGAAAATGTACTCAACTCTTAGACACAGTCTTTCTTGCCAAATATTGGACAGGAAGTTAGTTGATTTCCTTGCACGTGAATGAGTAGTCAGCTGTCTTTTTTTACTCCTTTCTTTGGAGTTCCTGATGCCTGTGCTGTCTGCCTTGTCTACCTCCTAAATCCTGTCAGGAGCAATGGAACAATAAAGTAACTTTGAGATCTGGAACTGAATTCATTCACAAGGCAACTCTTAATTTTAAATCTTGACACCTGATTTCTTGGCCCAGCTCTGCCAGTAACTAATTTTGCAGCCTTATTTCAGAACTGTTAACATATTTGGGCAACCATTTCTACATCTGAACATGAGAAGCTTAGATAAACCCTCTGTAAGATTCATTCTAGCCCCAGAACACTCTGAGTGTTCACCCTTTTAGGATTCTCCTTTTCATCTATAACGTTTTCTGTTGTCTTTCTCCTGACAAAACATTTTCCTTTAAAAAATAAACAGGGCTCCATTGTTTTCTCTGTGTCTCTAAACTGGTTTAAGTGTTTTGTCATGCTAGAGAAAAGGGATTAAAGAATGATGGAGACACCCCCATCCTTTTCCCAGCAGCCTTTCCCATCTTTAAAGAGCCATTTAAATTCCAAGATACACATATGATGAGTACTTAGAAAACCAGGGTGATTGCTGAAGGAGCAGACTTCTCACTCTCCCAGTTTTTCCTTCTTTCCTTGACTGCAGGAGTCACCCAGAATCATTCTCTGTCTTCCTTTTACTGCCAGTCTTCTGTGCCTTTGGTAAGAAACTGTGTTCAGCACAAAGACTCATGGGTATTGCTAAAATGTGAAATTAGCATTCCCTTCTTTTCCTCTTCTTTATGAACATCATTTGTAAGAAACCTTATTCCTATTCCTTCCCAAATGTATGTGTGTACATAAGCATGTGCATATATATGTATGTGTGTATATAGAGATGGAGAAAAGGAGGGAGGGAGGGAGGGGGAGAGAGAAAGAATGAGAGTTTTAGTGCTTTCAGCAATAATGATTGTTTTCCTTCAAGTGTTTTTCATAAAATTTGTCCTGAGGTCCTGAGGTACTGGAGGGTCTTGGGATTTCCTTCAACAGCAACATCATTCAAGCTTTGACAACTGCAAATGTCTATATACATTTCAGAAATTTTGAGTGTTTTGACAATCAAATATCATCAATCAGCCTATCTTTCAGTATGAAGATTTATCTCACTAATATATCCACTAACGTCTCATTATTGCTACGGTATAACAGCGTCTTGGAGAATAGATTCTAGCATCATAAAAACAAAAAATACAGCTCATAACTACTTAGCTCTGTCTTTATTCAAATCTGTGATAAGGCAATCAGGAAAATCAGGTTAGCATTACAGGTACGGGGGAGTTTAGTACCCTGAACCCTGAGGTCAGTGTTCTAAACTGGTGTCAGTGAGGACATGCTTACTCTCTTAATGCATGTCCACAGCATCAGTGGTTTATCTATCTAAAATGTCATGTGCATAATTCTATTTTAGAGTTGATGAAAAAGATCTAAATTCTCATCTGGATCCAACTATCTAAAAATCAGATTATTGTTTTACATATTTCCAAATGAAAGTGAAGAGAGATGATAAGGAGAAATAAAATGTCTTGACTGCTTAGTGTATGCCAGGCACTGTCCCAAGAATTAACTTTGTGGGTTTTCACAACAATCCTATGAAGTAGGGGTTTGTTATTTTGATGGCATAGATGAAGAAACTGAGGCTAAGTAACTGTCATTACCCAACTGTTAAGTGGTAGAATCAGGATTGGAACACAGGCATTCTGGATCTGGAGCCTACATTTTTAAAGATGAGTTTCCAAGTTGCCCCAAGCCCAGGTCTGTATTCATTTATTATATTCTTTAACTATGCTTATTTACATGCATTATTTTATGCCATGCATGCTCAAGCATCCCATCAAGTTCTTATTTCCTGGACAGAGCATTAATATTCTGACTAATGTTTCACTATTAGTTGTGCTTTATAATCTGTCTGTAATAGCTACTTGTAGATGTGTCCCCATACTTGCCTATTTTCATGCAGGTATCTTTGTTTCTTCATTGTTATGAAGAAATTAAGATATTATTTCTAGCCTTTGAAATATGTTGGTTTCACTTAGCTTTCTAAAATAGAAGTAGCAAACTTAAATTCTGTTTATTTCAATAATATCTCTTGCCAATAATTGCCCTATGTTTAAAATTCATATTTCCTTTTATCTGTTAAATATGTAATTGACTTTTGAAAATTTCTTTCATTTCCCCCGTTCTTTCCTTGTATGGAAAGGACAATGAGAATTTGTGATTTACCTCCTCTACTGCATTCCTTATTTAGAATCTTCTCATTTTATTTTACTGTGCTTTATTCTAAATAAGACGACCAAGGTTTGGCAGAAGGGGAAAAAAATATACGATTTGTCACTCATGCCCATCCACGCATGCCCATAATGACTTATTTTATCTTATAAGCTTTTTTGGGTAACATTTCAGCTTTGCTTTGTGTGAAATAACAATAAAGTGTACTCATTTTTGGATAAAGAGTACCATTTTCCTGCATAAAGCATCCAGGTGAATAGACTATTTTGAAATATAATTCAAACAAGTCATACTTGTTTATATAACAATAATAGTCATGTTAATGTAATGAAAACATTAAAAATGAATGTTAAAGGTTACAGAAAGTAGAAATTATCCAGATTAAGTGAAGCAGACTTGTATGACAGTGGGATATTCAGCCCTACCCAGATGTGAGCAAACTTTCAAAATAAAACAAACTATCAAACTTCAAAAGAAACCTTTTAATATTATAAATTAAAATTACTTGCATTTGCAAAAAGAATAAAAGTAGCCCAGTAAAATTTATTAGATGATTGTGAGAGCTTTTGGTTTTGAGAACCTATATTTGGTAAGTTGAGTGGCTAATAATAGAACCATTTACCACTTGGGCATATTTTTTGTCTAACAATTGTCAATATCCCTACATGTGTTCTAGGACTTGTCAGCCAGCCAATCTTTAAATAGGCTAGCTTCTGCTTTTACATTTATAGATAAGGGTATATTCCTGCTTTCTTAGAAAGAAGACTACAAAATGTTATTCTGGGTATGAACAATTTGTAAATAAGCTCCAGATACACTAGGTATTTTCACTTTCTTTTGAAAAACGTTTCTTACCCTTTTGTGGTGATATTATTATAATACTGTCATGCTGTTTAATAGTCAAAATAGTTTCTTGGGTTACATATTATTCTCATTGCAAAATTAAACCATGTCTTTTATTTTCTTTCCATTAAACCATACTGCTGTTTGCTACTAAAAATAATATTTTACCTTGTACAGCAAGCATTTACTAAGAACTCTTTATATACCGGATTCCAAACTATTATTGAAGATGACAGTGACAATGGACAAGGTTGTGGTATGACAGACAGAAGTGGACCAGGGTTCACAGGACCAAAGTTTAGATCCTGGTTGTGTGACGTGACCTGTGTGTCCTTTTACGTGCCATTTCACGTACAATTAGCCTAAGAGCCCTCCATTTTCAAGTAGGGGTAATGCTTGCTTTACAAATCAGAGTCTGTGATAGGAACCAATAAGATAATATAGTCATTTACAACAAAAATTTATTGACCATCTACTATGTGTGAGAACTGCTATATGAAGTGTTAGAAGTTCAGCAGTGCGCAAAGCATACAAGGGTTTTACGCTGTTAACATTGATATAGAGTCTAATGGGTTGGTGATATATGACTAAATTTATCATTACAAAGTATAACAACCACTATGAGGGGAAGGAGTATACTCCCTCATGAATACAGCAGTGGCACGGTTTTAACCTGACCATGGAGGAGCTGGAAATACCACTCAGAAGTGATCTAGATCCAGAAGATGGAAAGCAGTTCACAGGTGAAAAAGGACACAAGAGCACTTCAGACAGAAGCAACAGCATGTGCAAAGGCCATGTGTTTTGTAAATGTTAAGGTGTGATGGGGCAATATTTTGATGTTAAACTGTGTGTCCTTGGTGTTTCAAATCCTGCTTCTGCTAGCCACATCTCCTCTCAAGCAGAATCCAGGGCTTTCCCAATGAACTGTGCTCAGGCTAAGCATGGGATAGAAAGAATAATGAATCAATTGCTTGGCTTTTGAGTACTTCAGTAGATATTTTAAAATTAATGGCATAGATATATAGTTTTAAAACCATGGCTTTCACTGGCAAGATCCAAACATAGAATACAATTCTAAGAAATTGGCTTAAGATAGGAGCAAAAGCCTAGAGGTCTGAATGAATAAATTATAGAATGGATAAGAATGCATAATTACATAAGAACTGTTCTTTTCCTCCCCAAAGAAGTTAATGGTCCAACTATATATGGAAAAGAGCAATATAGAGGGATGAGCTGCAAGGTTCTCTGGGAAAAGTCTAGTGGCCATGGACAGGGTGGCAGGGTAATTGGAATATGCTTGAAGGATCAAAGAACAGAGTGAGTGTGGGTCTCATTCCCCAGGGTTTATTCAGAAAGACTGCAGACTTCATAGATGCCATGTGTCCAACATCACATCTGAAGAGTGCATTAACGGTAGCATGAGGTACTAAGATAATAGATTAAAGGAAAGTCTCACAGACACATGCCAGCATGAGATGGGGTGACAGGAAGAAGCAGGTGAAAGATCTATTGAGCTGGAAGAATCTCGTGGTTGGGATGAACAAGTCCTGAATTTATCACTGGTCATCATCAGCAAATCCAATAAGAATAGACATCTCATGAGATAGCTACTCTCCCATGGGGAAACAGTCAAGGCAGAATAAACTGGTCTCTCTTTTCTTCTCACCTACCCTTTCCAAGCTTCGTACAACACAAGTTCACCGAGGCTCTTAGGGAGAAGGGGCAGGGGTGCCGGTGGAGGTTAGAATCCTGATTAGTTTACAAGAGAGATTGAGTAGTTATACAAAAAAGACTGAGTTTTCACTGGAAATGACTGAACTACTTTCACTTGGCGTAAATGTCCCTCCCTGACCGGAAGTGGGGCAAACAAACTGAAATCAGTTAAAAAGGAAAATGTTCTCTTTTTTGTGCACTTGAGTTGGTGACCATGTCAGTAGTAACCATCATTAAATCTGGGACAAAAAGCCCAAAGTTAACATTTCTGAGGGACCTTCACAGTTACCTTAAATTTATCATCTTGATCAGTTTCCCTCCTTTTGAAATACTTTGTAGGAAATTGGATACCAGTACCAGGTTCATTTTATGCCTATGTTCTTTTATAAGTGATCACTCGGCATTTTATTGCTAGAAATCCTCCTCCAGATCAAAACATGTTTTAAAACTATATATTTTGATCCCAAGAGTAATCACCGAATTACTGCTTTTCATACTGGCTTGTCATTATGTACACATAATTATCTTGAACATGACTTACTAAATGTTTTGTCTTCTCCACTTACCTTTTTTAAAAATATTTATTTATTTATTATACAGCAGGTTCTTGTTAGTTATCTATTTTATACATATTAGTGTATACATGTCAGTCCCAATCTCCCAGTTTATCCCACCCACCACCACCACCCCATCCACTTACATTTTTAGAATGAATTATTTGATAATATGTAGCAAAGGAACACATTCTTGTGGGAGGTAATTGGTTTGTTAAAGTGTGGTATTGAGGCTGTGTGGCATTGTCTCCTGGGAGTTGTTCTGTCTCTACAACATCTAGTGTCACCCGAAGAGTGCTGCTGCTTCAAGATAGCTTTTGCATTTTGCCAACTGTCTATCAGTAAAGGGCAGAAGACATCATTAATAACAATGACTTAAATTTAGAGGAAGGAAATTAACTTCACCTGAGGTATTTTAGCTTCAATTAGAATCCGATTTATGTCCGCCTAATGTGAATTTCTGTGATCCGACCAATGCTGAGAGGTTTATAACCATCATCTTCCAAAATTGACATTTATTTCATTCTAATATAAAGAGAAAACATGTATTTATTGTCTCCCTTATAAGTAAAACCATGTATTCATTGTTCACATATTTAAACTTAGACTAAAGTATCTTGGCTTCAAGACAATGCTAGCATATTTCAACTATCTGTGATGAAAAGAAATAAAACACAAATATGCATTGGATTCCTCTTTTCATGGAAGTTATCTTGTGATAAGAAAGATAAATATCTGGATTTTAAAACATATCAAGGCATTTTTCAAGGGTAGCAAGATTAGAATGTTTTTATTTGGTAGTTTGTAGCCAACCTAGTTTGGAAGTTAGTTTTATTTTTTATATTGTTTTTCCAAAGACATGAAGAGATATTTGCTACTGTTTGCACTATTACCATGGAAGGTAATATCCTGGAACACTTGAACACTTTTTGTTTTATGCTGAGAGAGGCAGTAATGGAAAATAGTAAAATTATCAATTACTCTAATAACCACTAGAGGTCTACTGATATCAAATTTCTACCAACATTCTTCATTTCTATAAATATTTAAAATTATGTCATGAATTAAAGTGATTTTCCTCTTCTTTGTTACATATCTTTTATTCTGTGGACTTTAATTCCACTTAAAATTGAGGGTACTTGGCAGTATTTTTGTTTTTGTTTGAATTGTGTTTTGTTTTGTTTTTCTCTTGTGTTTAAATGTTATATAATGACTATTAACTTTTAGGGAAACTTAATTTTGAAGTGATTGGTTGGCATTGGATACTTTAAGTATACACACACATATATGCATGTGTGTATATATATATATATATATATATTATAACAGTTAAAAAGGAGTATATCTTGCTTTTTATTCAGTAGACTGTATGAATTCCATTTGATTCAAGAAAGAACTTACTGTCTGGTATAACACATTTTCACATTGACTTGTGAATACACCTCCAGGGAATTTGCAGTGTACATTCCAATCAAGCATAAGTAGAGTTCACCATTCAAAGACTTATGTCGTAGTCAATCACATTGCAAAAAATAGATGCTTTCTATTTTGTTAGAAATAATAAATTGACTAGCCACCATTTTGTAGAAAATGTATGTCTGAGAACACTGCAAGTGTTAAATGTTACTGTACTATTCAGTGGGATTTGCCATTTACATTATTTTATATAAAAGAAGGTAGCAAATCAAATCTGCATGAAAGAATTAAGGAGCTCCTCTTTGAACTCTCGTGCTTAGGAGAAGCTCAGTTAATGCTGTTCAGGTGACTTTTCTGTCTGCCTGTAGTTGAGCACAGGTGAATATTTGAACTAAGAAACAGCCTGTAGTCCAGGAGTCCCCTGCACCTACAGCACTTTGAAGAGTCCCAGCTAGCAAAATTTATTGCAATCTGCAATAAAGAGAAAACCATCTGAATTTAAGGAAATATCACATCTACATTTTGGGGGGCCATTTAGTGAACTGAATTTATTTTCAGACATCACTCTACCTAAGAGGCAGGGGCAACATTATGAATGCAGCAGAAGGGTGACTTTCATTCAGTCCAGTTAGCCAGCACTAATTGCCTTTTGCCACATGTTTCTGGATAATCATATTTTACAGTATCCAGGATGATCTTTTGAGTAAGGAGAATATGCTACTGTTGATGTTAAGGATATGGAGGATGCCAGAAATGGCTCCCCTGGGCTGCTGTGTTTGGGTATGAAGTGATGACCTTTGTGCACTTTACAAAGGCTGCTGGCCATGGGGTGAGTGAAGGCTGATTCCAGGTTGTGTTTGGCTCTGCCAAGCCAAATGTGCTGGTGCAAGGCTTCATCTGCCCAGACGAATGGGCATCTTTTTAGAATTCATCTGTCAAGAGGAAGCGCCTCTTGCAAGTAGCCAGCCTTTCTGTAGTTTGCTCAAGGAACCCCATGTGCATGCTACTGCCTGCCCCTACTAAAGTATCATCCTCATTCAGCTATCATGGTGTATAAGATTTTACCATTGTACTTTTGGTTTCTGGAGGTTCTTATATTTTCTCCTTTATCAAAATTAAAATATACAGCCCTCAAAGTGAAACCTTTGCAAATATGAATGACTGTCCAAATTTAAATTACCAAGTTCTAACTGGGAAGGCTCTACGGTAACTTAAAGGCTTTTTTTTTTCATTTATGGAAAAACTATATATGTCTTTATATGTATATTTTATATATATATATATATATATATATATATATATATATA
>NW_006782310.1:2962992-2993687 GCF_000442215.2 Lipotes vexillifer | reverse complement strand
AAAATATATATGTCTTTATATATATATTTTATATATATATATATATATATATATATATATATATATACACACACACACACACACACACACAAAGTGCATAAAATATACACAAAAATTTCAAACACATACGCAAGTAGAGAAAGTACTCATCCCCTGGCTTCAAAAGTTATTCACTTGTAGACTGTTTAAACTGGGGGAAGAAGAGCACTGAAAGAAAACATGCTTTTGACTTTACAGAATTTTTCATCACTTCAGCCATGGCTCTTGTGCCGTGCCACGATCATGGTGGAAAATATATGGAGATTAGTCCCTTCTCTCCTTTTGTTCAGTTCTGAGCAACATGATATAATGAATGAAAAAATTTATTTCACTTACTACTTCTGGAAGCATTTAATAAATATGATTGAAAGGACTTATAGTTCTTAATATAATGACCTTAAAATAATTTACCTATTCCTTAGTTATTAAGCCCTTACTATGAGCCAGGTACTTCTTATTACTAGGAACATAGCAATGAACAAGACAGCATAACTTGTTATCTTGGAGTTTATATTCTAACAAAAGAAAACCTAATTATAAGATATAAAATAAAACACTAAGTCCTGTATATGAGAGGAAGTATGGACCATTAAAACTACTTTTTTAAAGAAAATCAGAAATACAAAGTTTCTCTTTCAAGAAAGTGTTTTATTAAAATTGTTTAATAACTAAGAGGAAAGGTCTGAAAAAGTACCTATATGTTTGTTGTACTGTGCTCCACTGTTTTTAAAATTCTTGGTACCTGAGAAAAATCAATCTTTCCTGAGCTATGAAACTTGTACTCCTCCGTACTCTGTTATAAAATACACTTTAATGATTCTTCATGCTTGAGTTACTTTCGTAATTTATAAAATATTGCTTATAAAATTAGATATGCCATAAAAGAATGATTACTGTAAAAACTTGTAATTAAAAGTTTTATCAGTTGAGATAAGTAAAACTGTATAAGAACTTGGGTTTCTTATGTTTCATAGAGTACATTCTTTTCAAAACTATAAAAAAAAACACCATGCACTTCCTATGGGTAATGGGAACATGACTACTTCCTATTTTCCTGCTGCAAAAATGAAAGATAAAATGGTTTTGCCAATTCTTTTCCCTGAAAACCAGATACAAAACTTTATCTTTTGTTTCTTCTTTTAAAAATATTTTTAGAGCAGTTTTAGGTTTACAGCAAACTTAAGAGGGAGGTACAGTGGTTTGCTGCACACCTTCTGCCTCCACGCATACATAGCCTCCACATTAGAAAAATCATTCACCAGAATGGTACTTCTTTTTTTAACCAAAGATGAGCCTACATTGACGCATCATAATTACCCAAAGTTTATAATTTACCTTAGGGTTCACTCGATGTTATACATTTTATGGGTTGGGATAAATGTATAATGATATATATCCATCATTATAATACCATACAGAGTATTTTCACGTCTGTAAAAATTCTCTATGCTCTGCTTATTCTTCTATCTCACTCCTCACCCCTGGAAGCCACTGATCTTTTTATTGTCTATCTAGTTTTGTCTTTTCCAGAAGGCCATGTAGATGGAATCACTCTCTATGTAGCCTGTTCAGATTGGCTTCTTTCACTTAGTAATATACACTTAAGGTTTCTCCATGTCTTGGTAGCTCATTTATTTTTAGCACTGAATACTATTCCATTGTCTGAATGTACCACAGTCTATTTATCCATCCACCTATTGAAGGGCATCTAGTAACTTCCAAGTTTTGGCAATTACGAACAAAGCTGCTCTATACACCTATGTGTAGGTTTCTGTGTGGGCAAAATTTTCAACTTCTTTGGGTAAGTACTTAGTAGCAAGATTTCTGGATTGTGTGGCAAGATATGTTCAGTTTTTAAGAAACAATCACACTCTCTTCCAAAATGTCTATACCATTTTGCAGTCCCACCAGCAAAGGAGAGTTCTTGTTGCTCCATATCACTAGTATTTAATGAAGTCAGTGTTCTGGATTTTGGCCATTCTACTAAATATGTAGTAGTATCTCATTGTTGTTTTAATTTGTATTGCACTAATGACATAGATTTGCATCTTTTCATATGCTCATTTTCCATTTGTGTGTCTTCTTTGCTTAGGCATCAGTTAATGTCTTTGGCCCATTTTTTAATTGAGTTGCTTTCTTAATTTTGAGTTTTGAGAGTTCTTTGTATATTTTGGATAAGAATTTTTCATCAGATATGTCTTTTGCAAAGGTTTTCTCTCAGTCTGTAGCTTGTCTTCTAATTCTCTTGATACCATATTTTGCAGAGAAGGAAAATTTCATTTCATGAAGTTCAGCTGATAATTATTTCTTTTATGGATCATGCCTTTGATGTTATATCTAAAAAGTCATTACCACACTCAAGGACATGTAGGTTTTTTCGTAGGTTATCATCTAGGAGTTTTCTAGTTTTTGATTCATATTTAGGTCTGTGAACCATTTTCAGTTAATTTTTGTGAAGGGTTTAAGCACTGTGTCTAGATTCATTTTTTACACGTGGATGTCCATTTGTTTGAGCACCATTTGTGGAAGTGACTGTCTTTGCTTCATTGCATTGCCTTTACTCCTTTATCAAAGGTCAAATGACTGTGTTTTTGTTTTTGTGGGAGAAGGTGGAGGACGCAAAGTTTATTTATGAGAGGAAGTTTTTCAACCACATACAATTAAGGTAATGTGTGTACATCATGGTAGTACTTTGTTCTTGTTCAAGCCACTGTTTTGTGGTTTGAGTCAGTGAAACAAGTATGTTTATAAAAGACTACATTCTTAGAGGAAACAGTGTGATGTTATAGAAGAGTTTTGCGAAAATACTTCCTCCATCTTTTCCTTTTTTTAAAATTTAATTTAATTTTTATTTTTTTATACAGCAGGTTCTTATAAGTTATCTATTTTATACATATTAGTGTGTATATGTCAATCGCAATCTCCCAATTTATCCCACCACCCCCACCCCGCTTTTCCCCCTTGGTATCTATACGTTTGTTCTCTACATCTGTGTCTCTATTTCTGCCTTGAAAACCAGTTCATCTGTACCATTTTTCTAGATTCCAGATATATGCATCAATAGATGATATTTGTTTTACTCTTTCCGACTTACTTCACTCTGTATGACAGTCTCTAGGTCCATCCACATTTCTACAAATGACCCAATTTCATTCCTTTTTATAACTGAGTAATATTCCACTGTATATATGTACCACATTTTCTTTATCCATTCATCTATTGATGGGCATTTAGGTTGTTTCCATGACCTGGCTATTGTAAATAATGCTGCAGTGAACATTGGGGTGCGTGTGTCTTTTTGAATTACGGTTTTCTCTGGGTATATGCTCTAGGATTGGTGGGTCATATGGTAATTCTATTTTTAGATTTTTAAGGAACCTCTGTACTGTTCTCCATAGTGGCTGCATCAATTTACATTCCCACCAACAGTGCAAGAGCCTTCCCTTTTCTCCACACCCTCTCCAGCATTTGTTGTTTGTAGATTTTCTGATGATGCCCATTTGACTGGTGTGAGGTCATTATAGTTTTGATTTGCATTTCTCTAAATAATTAGCGATGTTGAGCAGCTTTTCATGTGCCTCTTGGCCAACTGTATGTCTTCTTTGGAGAAATGTCTGTTTAGGTCTTCTGCCCATTCTCTGATTAAGTGGGTTTTTTTTTTTTTTAATATTGAGCTGCATGAGCTGTTTATATATTTTGGAGATTAATCCTTTGTCCATTGATTCGTTTGCAAATATTTTCTCCCATTCTGAGTGTCATCTTTTTGTCTTGTTTATAGTTTCCATTGTTGCGCAAAAGCTTTTAAGTTTCATTAGGTCCCATTTGTCATTTTTGTTTTTATTTCCATTACTCTAGGAGGTGGGTCAAAAAAGATCTTGCTGTGATTTACATCAAAGCGTGTTCTTCCTATGTTTTCCTCTAAGAGTTTTATAGTGTCCAGTCTTACATTTAGGCCTTTAATCAATATTGAGTTTATTTTTGTGTATGGTGTTAGGGAGTGTTCAAATTTGATTCTTTTACATGTAGCTGTCCAGTTTTCCCAGCACCACTTATTGAAGAGACTGTCTTGTCTCCATTGTATATCCTTGCCTCCTTTGTCATAGATTAGTTGACCATAGGTGCATGGGTTTACCTCTGGGGTTTCTATCTTGTTCCATTGATCTATATTTCTGTTTTTGTGCCACTACCGTATTGTCTTAATTACTGTAGCTTTGTAGTATAGCCTGAAGTCAGGAAGTCTGATTCCTCCAGCTCTGCTTTTTTCCCCTCAAGATTGCTTTGGCTATTTGGGGTCTTTTGTGTCTCCATACAAATTTTAATAATTTTTGTTCTAGTTCTTTAAAAAAATGCCATTGGTAATTTGATAGGGATTGCATTGAATCTCTAGATTGCTTTGGGTAGTATAGTCATTTTCACAATATTGATTCTTCCAATCCAAGAACGTGATATATCTCTTAATCTGTGTCATCTTTGATTCCTTTCATCAGTGTCATGTAGTTTTCTGAGTACAGGTTTTTTATCTCCTTACATAGGTTTACTGCTAGGTATTTTATTCCTTTTGTTGCAATGGTGAATGGGATTGTTTCCTTAACTTCTTTTTCTGATCTTTCCTTGTTAGTGCATAGGTATGCAAAAGATTTCTGTGCATTAATTTTGTATCCTGCAACTTTACCAAATTCATTGATTAGCTCTAGTAGTTTTCTGGTGGCATTTTTAGGATTCTCTATGTATAGTATCATGTCATCTGCAAACAGTGACAGTTTTACTTCTTCTTTTCCAATTTGTATTCCTTTTATTTCTTTTACTTCTCTGATTGCTGTGGCTAGGACTTCCAAAATATGTTGAATAATAGTGGTGAGAGTGGACATCCTTGACTTCTTCCAATCTTAGAGGAAATGCTTTCTGTTTTTCACCATTGAGAATGATGCTTGCTGTGGGTTTGTTGTATATGGCCTTTATTATGTTGAGGTAGTTTCCCTCTATGCCCACTTTCTGGAGAGTTTTTGTCATAAATGGGTGTTGAATTTTGTTAAAAGCTTTTTCTGCATCTACTGAGATGATCATATGGTTTTTATTCTTCAGCTTGTTAATACGGTGTATCGCATTCATTGATTTGCATATACTGAAGAATCCTTGCATCCCTGGGATAAATCCACCTTGATCATGGTGTATGGTCCTTTTAATGTGCTGTTGGATTCTGTTTGCTAGTATTTAGTTGAGGATTTTTGTATCTATATTCATCAGTGATGTTGGTCTGTAATTTTCTTTTTTTATAGTACCTCTGTCTGGTTTTGGTATCAGGGTGATGGTGGCCTTGTAGAATGAATTTGGGAGGTTCCTTCCTCTGCAATTTTTTGGAAGAGTTTGAGAAGGCTGGGTGTTAGCTATTCTCTACATGTTGGATAGATTTCACCTGTGAAGCCATCTGGTCCTGGACTTTTCTTTGTTGGAAGATTTTTAATCACAGTTTCAATTTCAGTGCTTGTGATTGGTCTCTTCATATTTTCTGTTTCTTCCTAGTTCAGTCTTGGAAGCTTATACCTTTCTAAGAATTTGTGCATTTCTTCCAGTTGTCCATTTTTTTAGTATAGAGTTGCTTGTAGTAGTCTCTTATGATGCTTTGTATTTCTGTGGTGTCCTTTGTAACTTCTCCTTTTTCATTTCTAATTTTATTGATTTGAGTCCTCTCCCTCATTTTCCTGATGAGTCTGGCTAAAGGTTTACCAGTTTTGCTTATCTTATCAAAGAACCAACTTTTAGTTTTATTGATCTTTGCTATTGTTTTCTTTGTTTCTATTTCATTTATTTCTGCTCTGATGTTTATGATTTCTTTCCTTCTACTAACTTTTGGTTTGGTTTTTTCTTCTTTCTCTATCTCCTTTAGGTGTAAGGTTAGGTTGTTTATTTGAGATTTTTCTTGTTTCTTGAGGTAGGATTATATTGCAGTAAACTTCCCTCTTAGAACTGCTTTTGCTACATCCCATAGGTTTTGGATCATCATGTTTTCATTGTCATTTGTCTGTAGGTATTTTTTTATTTCCTCCTTGATTTCTTCAGTGATCTCTTGGTTATTTAGTAGCGTATTGTTTAGGTTCCATGTGTTTGTGTTTTTTATGGTTTTTCCCCCATAATTGATTTCTAGTCTCATAGTTTTGTGGTCCGAAAAGATACTTGATATGATTTCAACTTTCTTAAGTTTACCAAGGCTTGATTTGTGACCCAAGATGTGATCTATCCTGGAGAATGTTCTGTGTGAACTTGAGAAGAAAGTGTAATCTGCTGTTTTCAGATGGAATGCCCTACCAATATCAATTAAGTCTATATGGTGTGTTGTGTCATTCAAAGGTTGTGTTTCCTTATTAATTTTCTGTTTGAATGATCAGTCCATTGGGGTGAGGTGTTAAAGTCCTCCACTATTATAGTGTTACTGTTGATTTCCTCTTTTATAGCTGTTAGCAGTTGCCTTATGTATTGAGGTGCTCCTGTGTTGCGTGCATATATATTTATAATTGTTATATCTTCTTTTTGGATTGATCCCTTGATCATTATGTAGTGTGCATCCTTGTCTCTTGTAACATTCTTTATTTTAAAGTCTGTTTATCTGATATGAGTATTGCTACTCCAGCTTTCTTTTGATTTCCATTTGCATGGAATATCTTTTTCCATCCCCTCACTTTCAGTCTGTATGTGTCCCTAGGTCTGAAGTGGGTCTCTTGTAGACAGCATATATATGGCTCTTGTTTTTGTATCCATTCAGTGAAACTGTGTCTTTTGGTTGGAGCATTTAATCCATTCACGCTTAAGGTAATTATCAATATGTATGTTCCTATTACCATTTTCTTAATTGTTTTGGGTTTGTTTTTGTAGGTCCTTTTCTTCTCTTGTGTTTCCCACTTAGAGAAGTTCCTTTAGCATTTGTTGTAGATCTGGTTTGGTGGTGCTGAATTCGCTTAACTTTTGCTTGTCTGTGAACTTTGATTTGTCTGTCGACTCTGAATGAGATCCTTTCCATGTAGAGTAATCTTGGTTGTAGGTTCTTCCCTTTCATCACTTTAAATATATCGTGCTGCTCCCCTCTGTCTTGCAGAGTTTCTGCTGAGAAATCAGCTGTTAACATTATGGGAGTGCCCTTGTATGTTATTTGTCATTTTCCCCTTGTTGCTTTTAATAATTTTTCTTTGTCTTTAATCTTTGTCAGTTTGATTACTATGTGTCTCGCATGTTTGTCCTTGGGTTTATCCTGTCTGGGACTCTCTGTGCTTCCTTGCCTTGGGTGGCTTTTTCCTTTCCCATGTTAGGGAAGTTTTCTACTATAATCTCTTCAAATATTGTCTCAGGTCCTTTCTCTCTCTCTTCTCCTTCTGGGACCCCTGTAATGAGAGCGTTGGTGCATTTAATGTTGTCTCAGAGGTCACTTAGGCTGTCTTCATTTCTTTTCATTCTTTTTTTTTTTTTAAATTCTGTTCCTCCATAGTAAATTCCACCATTCTGTCTTCCAGGTCACTTATCTGTTCTTCTGCCTCAGTTATTCTGCTATTGATTCTATCTAGTGTGTTTTTCATTTCGTTGTTGTAATGTTCATCTCTATTTGTTTGTTCTTTAATTCTTCTAGGTCTTTGTAAACATTTCTTACATCTTCTTGATCTTTTCCTCCATTTTTTTTCCGAGGTCCTGGATCATCTTCAGTATCGCTATTCTGACTTCTTTTTCTGGAAGGTTGCCTATCTCCACTTATTTAATTGTTTTTCTGGTGTTTTATCTTGTTCCTTCATCTACTACATAGCCCTGTGCCTTTTCATTTTGTCTATCTTTCTTTAAATGTGGTTTTCGTTCCACAGGCTGCAGGATTGTAGTTCTTCTTGCTTCTGCCGTCTGCCCTCTGGTGGATGAGGCTACCTAAGAGGTTTGTGCAAACTTCCTGATGGGAGGGACTGGTGGTGGGTAGAGCTAGGTGTTGCTCTGGTAGGCAGAGGTCAGTAAAAGTTTAATCCACTTGTCTGCTGATTGGTGGGCTGAGTTTCCTCCCTGTTGTTTGTTTGGCCTGAGGCAACCCAGCACTGGAGACTACAGGCTCTTGGTTGGGCTAATGGTGGACTCCAGGAGGGCTCATGCCAAGGAGTACTTCCCAGAACTTCTGCTGCCATTGTCCTTTTTCCCATGGTGAGCCACAGCCATCCCCCACCTCTGCAGGAGACCCTCCAACACTAGCAGGTAAGTCTGGTTCGGTCTCCTATTGAGTCACTGCTCCTTGCCCCTGGGTCCTGATGTGCACACTACTTTGTGTGTGCCCTCCAAGAGTGGAGTCTCTTTACCCCACTCCTGTCAGAGTCCTGCAGTCGAATCCCACTAGCCTTCATAGTCTGATTCTCTGGGAATTCCTTCTCCTGTTACTGGACCCCAGGTTGGGAAGCCTGATGTGGACCTCAGGATCTTCACTGCAGTGGGTAGACTTCTGTTCTCCAGTTTGTAAGTCACCCACCCAGCAGTTATGGGATTTGATTCTACTGTGATCGCGCCCCTCCTACCATCTTACTGTGGCTTCTCCTTTGTCTTTGGATGTGGGGTAGCCTTTTTGGTAAGTTTCAGTATCTTCCTGTCCGTGATTCTTTAGCAGTTAGTTGTAATTCCAGTGCTCTCACAAGAGGGAGTGCCACTTGACTATGTTTATGTGTATCTATTTTTGGGCTCTCTGTTCTCTTTCATTGATCTATTTATCTAATCTTTGGCCAGTACCACATGGTCTTGACAACTGTAGACTTATAGTAAACCTTTCACTTGGGTAGTGTTAGTTTTTCAACTGTAGTATTCTTCAAGATTGTATTGATTATTCTGAGTCTTTTGCCTTTCTATGTAAATGTTATAACAGGTTGTCTATTTTCATAAAATAACTTGCTGGAATTTTGAATGGGATTAAATAGAATATATAGATTAATTTTGGAAAGCTGACAACAGTATTGAGTCTTCCTATCCATGAACATAGAGTATCTCTCCATTTATTTAGTTCTTCTTTGATTTTGTTCATCAGAGTTTTGCAATTTTTCTTAAAAAGAAATTGTACATATATTGTTAAACATGTACCTTAGTATTTCGTTTTGAGGGCTGGATATTGTATTTTTATTTTCAAATTCCATTTATTCATTGTTGGTATATAGGTATATGGGAAAACAATTGACTTGTGTTTTTTTTTTTTTTTTGCGGTACGCGGGCCTCTCACTGTTGTGGCCTCTCCCATTGAGGAGCACAGGCTCAGCAGCAAAGGCTCAGCAGCCATGGCTTACAGGCCTAGCTGCTCCACGGCATGTGGGGGTCTTCCTGGACCGGGGAACGAACCCGTGTCCCCTGCATTGGCAGGTGGACTCTCATCCACTGCACCACCAGAGAAGCCCGACTTGTGTGTATTAATCTTCTATCCTACAACCTTGCATAATCACTTGCATAATCACCAGAGAAGCCCGACTTGTGTGTATTAATCTTCTATCCTACAACCTTGCATAATCACTCAGTTCTAGGAGTTTTTTTGTGAATTCTTCAGAATTTCTACATATACAGACATGTCATCTGTAAGCAAAGAGAGTTTTATGTTTTCCTTCCCAATATGTATATATTTTACCTCCTTTTCTTCACTTATTGCATTAACTAGTACTTTAGGTATGATGTTGGAAAGGAGAGGTAAGAGGGGACATCCCTGCCTTGTATCTGCTCTTGTGGGAAAGATTTGAATTTTGCACCATTAAGTATGATGTTAGCTGTGTGGTTTTTGTAGGTAGACTTTATCAAGTTGAGAAAGTAACTCTCTATTTCTAGTTTACTGAGTTTTTATCATTAAGA
Organism: Lipotes vexillifer; assembly: GCF_000442215.2. Taxonomy (NCBI): domain Eukaryota; kingdom Metazoa; phylum Chordata; class Mammalia; order Artiodactyla; family Lipotidae; genus Lipotes; species Lipotes vexillifer. The sequence goes on along the minus strand of NW_006782310.1, from coordinate 2,983,820 downwards.
GGTTTTAGATTTTGTCAACTTTCTCTGCTTTTGTTGATACGATCATGTAATTTTTTCAATCTGTTGATGTGATAGGCTACATTTATTGACTTTGGAATGTAGAACTAACTTTGCATAACAGGGATAAATTTTACTTGGCCATGATGTACAATTCTTTTTATACTTTTTTTTGGATTTGATTTGCTGATAGTTTATTGCATCTGTGTTCATGAGAGAGATTGATCAGTAGTTTTCTTTTCATTTAATGCCTTTTTATGGTTTGGGTATAAGGATTATGCTGACCTCATAGAAAGAATTAAGAAGTATTATCACTGTTTCTCTAATCTGAACAAGATTATACAGAATTGGTTTCTTTTTTTCCAAAGACTCATATGTTTTCTTTTCTTTTCTATAGTTTTATTGAGATATGATTGACATACAACACTATATAAGTTTAAGGTGTACAACTTAATGATTTGCCTTACATACATCATAAAATGATTATCACAATAAGTTTAGTGAATGTCCATCATGTCATATAGATACAAAATTAAAGAAATTGAAAAATAATTTCATTGTGATTAGAGCTCTTAGGATTTACCCTCTTTACCACTTTCATATATATCATACGGCAGTGTTAATTATATTTATAATGTTGTACATTACTTCGCTAGTACTTATTTATCTTATAACTGGAAGTTTGTACCTTTTGACTGCCTTCATCCAATTCCCCCCTTCCCCCATGCCCTACCTCTGGGAACCACAAATCTGATATTTTCTATGAGTTTGTATCTTTTTTTGTTTTGAAGTAAAATTGAAGCATAACACCGTGTTGGTTACTGTTATACAACATAGTGATTTGGTATATCTTTACATTTCATAATGATCACCATAATAAATCTAGCTATGATATGTCACTGTACAAAGATATTACATGGTTATTGACTATATTCCCCACGCTATACATTTCATACCTGTGATTCATTTCTTTTGCAACTGGAAGTTTGTGTCTCTTAGTCTCCTTCACCTATTTCTTTCCACCTACCACCTGTCTCCCCTGTGGCAACCACCCATTTGCTCTTTGTATCTTTAACTCTGTTTCTGTTTTATTTTGTTTGTTCATTTATTTTTAAGATTTCACATGTAAGTGAAATCATTACAGTATTTGTCTTTCTGTGTCTGATTTATTTCACTTAGCATAATACCCTTTAGGTCCATTCATGTTGTCACAAATGGCAAGATTTTATTCATACACACACCCACACACACACACACGCACGCACACCCCCCACATCTTCTTTATACATTCATCTATCAGCAGGCACTTAGATTACTTCCATATCTTTCTTGGTTCTTGGAAATAATGCTGCAAAGAATATAGAGGTGACTTCATCTTTTTGAATTAGTGTTTTCATTTTCTATGGATAAATATGCAGCAGTAGCATTGCTGGATCATATGGTAGTTCTACGTTTAATTTTTTGAAGAATCACCATACTGTTTTCCATAGTGTCTGCACCAATTTACATTCCTACCAACAGTGCACAAGGGTTGCCTTTTCTCCTCATCCTCACCAACACTTGTTACTTGTTGTGTTTTTTATAATAACGATTCTGATTGATTGTAAGATGACATCTCATTGTGGTTTTCATTTTCATTTCCCTGGTGATCCGTGATACTGAGCATCTTTTCATGTGCCTGCTGCCCATCTGTATGTCTTCTCTCGAAAAAATGTCTACTCAGATCTGTTGCCCATTTTTAAATCTGGTTGTTTCTTTTTTTCATGTTCAGTTGTTTGACTTCTTTGTGTATTTTGGATATTATTCCCTAGTCAGATGTATTGTTTGCAGCAAGTATCTTCTCCCATTCAGTAGGTGGCCTTTTCGTTTTGTTGACAGTTTCCTTTTCCGTGCAAAAGCTTTTTAGTTTGATTTAGCCCATTTGTTTATTTTTGGTTTTGTTTCTCTTGCCTGAAGTGACGTACCCAAAAAATATTGTTAAGACCGATGCCAAAAAGCTTACTGCCTATGTTTTCTTCTAGAAGTTTTATGGTTTCAAGTCTTACATTTAAGTCTTTAATCCATTTTGAATTTACTTTTGTCCATGGTGTGAAAGAGTAGTCCAATTTGATTCTTTTGCATCATGTAGCTGTCCAGTTTTCCCAACACCATTTAGGTATAATTTCTTCATTAAATGTTTGGTAGAATTCACCATTAAACCCATATGGTCCTAGTGCTTTCTGTTTTAGAATATTATTAATTATTGGTTAAATTTCATTAATTGATGTAAGCCTATTTAGTCTTCTCCTTCTTGTTTGAGTTTGGCAGCTTCTATCTATCAAGGAATCACTCCATTTCATCTATGTTATTAAATTTGTGGGCATAAAGTTGTTCATAATATTCTTTTGTTATCCTTTTAATGTCCCTGGGACCTGTAGTAATGTCCCATCTTCATTACTGATATTAGTAGAATATGCCTTTTTTTTTTTCCTTAGCCTAGTTAGAGGCTTATTGATTTCATTAATCTTTATGATGAATCATCTTTTGGTTTCATTTTTTACTGATTTCTTATTTCCAAATTCACTGATTTCTGTTGTAGTTCTTTTTTCTTATTCTTATCCTTCTTCCTTTGGATTTAATTTTCTCTTCTTTTTCTAGTTTCCTAAGGTGGAAACTTAGATTATTGATTTTAGATTGTTCTTTCTCAAAATATTCATTTAATGCTATAAATTTTACTCTAAGCAATGTTTTCGTTGCATCCCCCAAATTTGGATAACCTGTGTTTTCACTTTCGTTTAGTTCAGATTATGTTAAAATTTCTCTGGAGGTATCTTCTTTGACCCACGTGTTATTTAGAAGTATGTTGTTTAATCTCCACATGTTTAGGTACCTTCCTGTTATCTTTCTGCTATTGATTTCTAGTTTAATTCCATTGTGGTCTGAGAGCATCCATTGTATAATTTCTCTTCTTTGAAAAGTCTCAAGGTGTGTTTTATGGTCCAGAGTGTGATCTATCTTAGTGTATATTCCATGTGAGCTTGAGAAGAATGTATGTTCCACTACTGTTGGATGAAATAATCTCTAGATGTCAGTTATATATAATTAATTGAGCAGTGTTGAGTTCAGCAATGTCCTTACCAATTTTCTGGCTACTGGATTTGTCCATTTCTGAGAGAGGGATGTTGAAATCTTCAACTATGATAGAGTATTCATCTACTTCTTCTTGCATTTCTACCACTTTTTGCGTCACATAATTGGACACTCTTTTGTTAAGAACATACATTTTAAGACTTGTTATGTCTTCTTGGAGAAGTGACCTCTTTATCATTATATAATGCCCTTCTTATCCCTGATAACCTTCCTTACCTTGAAATCTGTACTTCTTGAAATTAATATAGCTACTCTGCTTAATTTTGATTCTTATTAGCATGGTAATTTTCTCCACCCACTTACTTTTAATATATATGTGTCTTTGTATTTAAAGTAAATTTCTTACAGAAAATATACTGTTGGGTTCTGTATTTATTCTTAATTGAAGTATAGTTGACTTACAGTATTATGTTAGTTTCAGGTGTACTACATAGTGATTTGACATTTGTGTAAGCAACAAAATGATTGCGGGGACATGTCTAATAATTATCTGTTTCAAACACAATTACTACAATATTATTTTCTTACCATATTTCTTATGCTGTGTATTATGTCCCATGGCTTGTTTATTTTATAACTGGAGTTTTGCAGCTCTTATTTCCCTTCATCTGTTTCACCCAACACCCTATTCCCCCAACCCCAGCTGATAAACACACATTTGTTCTCTGTATCTATGAGTATTTTAACACTTTATTTGTTTCTTTCCTTTGTTTTCTAGATTCCACATACAATTAGGATCTTACAGTATTTGCCTTTCCCTGCATGACTTATTTCACTTAGCAAGATCCACCCTCTAGATACATCCATGTTGTTGTACTTCTCATTTCTGATATTGGTAATTCATGTATTTTTATTATTTTCATTAATAGTTATTCCAAAGGATTATGAATTTTATTAATATTGTCAAAGAACCAACATCAGCTGTGTTGCTTATTCTCTATATTTTGTATGCTTTCCATTTAAATTATTACCCCTTTTAAGTTTTAATGATTTTTTTCATTCTGCTTAGTTTGCATTTGTTTTTCTTTTTCTAGCTTCTTAATTTTAAACTCTTCATTGTTAATGTGAACATTGAAAACTATATATTTCTATTTAAGTGCAGCTTTAGCTTCTTCATATGTGTTTTGGTACATTTTGTTACATATTAATTAAGGTTAAAATATTTTAAAAATTTCCTCGCGATTTCTTATTTGACTCATGTTTTAACTAGAAGCGAGTATTCAGTTTCCAAATCTTGGAGGGTTTGTGTGTGTTTTTTTTTTAGATTTTTAAAAGTGTTTTTGTATGATGTTCATACTTTTGAATTTATTGAGACTTATTCAACAATTCAGAATACGATTTGACTTGATGAAAGGTTCACATGCACCTGAAAATATGAATATTCTGTAGTTGTTTTTGTGATATTCTATATATGTCAATTAAGTCATCTTAGTTAATAGTGTCATTCAAATCTAAATCCTCACTGATTTTTATCTACTTGTTTTTCTGTCATTTTACTTTTTACCTCTCTTTTTCTTTATATTTAAAATAGCTCTGTATGACACCATACTGTTAAATGTCCCCTACTGCCTTTCTCGATAGATAGACAGATCAATCGATCTAAGTATATATCTCCAGCCTGACAATATCTTTTAATTGGAGGATTTTTAGTTCTATTTTTAACTGGTTTTTGTGTGTGGTTATCTAGAAATTTCAATATGTATCTACCTTACTATAGCACAACTCGAATTCATACTTTACTGTTTTATTTTTAATGTAAGAATTTTAAAATTATATATTTCCAGTTGTTCCCTTTCTTTGTGCTATTGTTTTCATGTTTCACTTCATAATTTATAAACTCCATGTTCATAATACTATTTTTGCTTTTAATAGCCTTTTATAGAAAGTAAGAAATATTGAAAATAGTCATTTGTATTTCCTATATATTTATAACTTCTTTCAGTTTTCTTTTAGGCTGAGTTTCCATCTGGAATTATTTACCTTCATACTGAAGTATTTACTGTATTAATTTTGTTGTGTAGATGCTGCTAGTGACAAATTCTCTCACCTGTTATTTGTTTTATATATATATATATATATATATATATATATATATATATATATATGTATTTTGCATTCATTTTTCAAGGACAGTTTTACTGATGGTAGAATTCTAGATTACGAGTATTTTTCCCTCCAGGACTTTAAAGATTGTTGTTCTGGGCTGAATTGTTTATTATGTATTGTCAGCAATCACTCCTGTTCTGTACATTAGGTGGAAATAAATGAAGACCAACTAAATAAGAATAGGCAGTGGCTATTTATTCAGAACTTGTTATAGTAAGAGTCAGCTACCATCACTCATGTTTGACAGAGACTCAGAGGCAGAGAGAAGAGATGGAAAGCTTTATAATGAAAAAAAGGAAAGGCTTCAGATATGCCCTGATCGGAAGCTATTGGCATGTAGAAGCTGGAGGTGGGCTAACTAAAAGTGGTACATCCTATGAAAGTAGTTAGGGGTGCATAGGGCTTTCTCTGGTTGGTCCTAAGTTGGTCATGGGGACAAAAATTAGGGAAGCTGTCAGTAATTAATCAAGTCCTGGCCATTTTAAAGCAATTGTTACAAGGGTTTTTGTTTGACATCTTAGGCTGGTTGCTAGAGATAGTTGTCTGACTTCCTACAAGTCTGACTTATTGAAAGTAGGCTGACTTCCTGGTCTAGTTACCATAGAAAATAGGTTGGTTTCGTGGGATGGTTGCTGCAGATGTGGGTCAGAATTCTATTTTTGTATTTGGCCTGGCCATTGCCCATTTGAATGTTCATTCTCTCAGTTATGTGTATTTTGTCTCTGTCTTCTTTTAAGATTTTCTTTTATATTTGGTTTCCAGCAGTTTGCCTGTGATATGCCCAGGTGTGTGTGTGTGTGTGTGTGTGTGTGTAAGTTCTCATTAGGATTTGTTGAGCTTCTTAGATCTGTGGGTTGAGATTTTTCATCAGTTTCTTCAATTTTTATACTTTTATTTTCCAAAAAAAATTTAGTCCCATTTCCTCTCTTCTCTCCTTTTGATATTCCAGTTGTAAAATTGCATGTTACACTCATCCAAAGACACTGTATTCTCCAATTCCATAATTTACATTTGATGTTTTTTTAGAGTGTCCAATTTTCTCCTGAAATACACTATCAATCTTTTGCTGTAAATTTTTTAACATATTAGTAATGATTATTTTAAAGTCCAGGCATGCTAATTTCAATAACTGATTTATCTATGGATCTTCTATTTACTTTGCTTTCCCTTTATTATGGGTAAAATTTTCCTTCATATATCTTTTAAAGTTTTATTGTATTCTGGACATTGTTATAAAGGAGTGGTTGAAGTATACCATTTTATTGTTTTATTTCCCAGGTAATAAAGTCTCTTCCATTGTCTGGTGGTTAGGGTAAGGGGCTAGCCATTCCAAATTCCTCTTATGGCTGAGCCATAGTTTTAAATATACTGAGTTCATCTTTGATTTGTCAAACCCCTAACCTCCCAGGAGTTTTTCATCTTGTCAGTACTCGGACTGAGAGGAGAGTGTATTGTAGTCACAAGTATGTTTGTTTACTATTGGGTTCCAATTGCAAAGGGTTTTGGAATACAATTACTGCAAGAATGCTTAGGAATAAGTAATTTCTCTTTGCACTGTTTCCCCTTGACTGCTGCTCTTGGTAAAATTTGGGGAGAGGAGGAAGGCGAATTGACATACTAAGGTATTTTTTATATTTGGGGCTATTTTCAGTTTATAAAACCATTCTGCCAGACCAAATTGTCGTCTTGTCTTGGCTGATTTCTCTTCATCCCTGCGAAGTCTCTCCATCTGTAGCAGGTCTGCTCCTCTACTGTCCATCCACATTCATGTCCACTACCATGAATGGAAGCTGTAGTAGCTCTTTTCTCATCTCCTGGTTTTCCTTCTGTCTCACTGGCATTATTCTTAGTTCGTTCCTTAATTTTTTATTAGTTCTCCTATGTCATAAATTTGCAGTGCCTTGTATCTCAGTTTTTAAATATTTTGTTTTCTGTGTGCAATTACTCCTATGGTGATGTCGTCTAGACTTGTCTTTCCATATCATCAGTGCACTGATGACTCATAGTTAAATCTTCAAATCAGACTTCTACCCTGAACCCCAGACTTGTATTCCCAATAGCCTATTTGACATTTCCAGTTGAGTTCAAAATAAACATCTTAATACATCCAAAATGAAACTTTTCTCCACAAAATAATAAACAAACAAATAAATAAAACCTACTCCACCTGCAGTCTTTTCCACCTCAATGGTAATTCCATCTTTCAAGTTGCTCAGACCAAAATACTTAGAGTCATCTATTGCTTCCTTCTTTCTATAATACTCAGCTTGCTGTCAATCAGAAAATTTGCTGGTTCTTCCTTTCATCTTTAGATCATATCCAAAATCTGAACAGTTATCTCCATCCTAGTCCAAACCATCAACATCATTTGCCTGGCTTATTAAAGTAGCCGCAGACCTAGTCTCTCTGCTTCCATTCTTGTCTCCTTTCCTATTCTACATTATATTCTCAACCTGGGTGATCTTTTGGAAACTTGAGTCAGATCATGTCACTCTTGCTCAAAACCCTTCAGAGGCTTCCCCATCTCTCAGTGTAAATTTTAAGTTCCTTTGTATGTCCTAGCTATAATGACCTCTGTGCTGTACCTCAAACATGCCAGGTATACAAGGGCCTCGGGGTTCTCTGTGATTGTTGTTAACTTTATCTGAGAGTCTCTTATCTGCATTGCTTGCCCCATTGCCTCTTTTGAGAATTTGCTCAAATATCTTCCCAGTGAGGTCTTAAAAACCAATTTATTTAAATTGAAAATCCTATACAACTCCTCCACTCTATTTTTCCATGTAACATTATTTTCTTCAACTATCTATGTAACTTACTTTAGTATTTTGTTTTATTTTCTTTCCTCCCCCATTGGAGTATAAGTGGGGTAAAAGAGTTTTTTTTCCCTGTTTTGTTACTGCTGTATACATAGAATAATGCTCGACACATAGAGGTATTTTAAAATGAGTCTATGTTTTACTAGCTGTTTTTTTCTAACTTGGCTGTTGATTCATATTTGCCAACCTGAGTCTTCATACTGTGACAATCTAAAGATGAAGAGGTTTCGTTGCTTTACAGTGACCCCCTTGTCCCCTTCATATTATTATCTTATATTAATTGTGCTAGAGTTTGGGGGTTATTGTTACAGTTAGAATAGAAAAAGCAAACACAATTTTCTTGAATGAAGGTTAAGTGTTACCCTCAGAAAAGGAACATATATTGGTATTCCATCCTCAAAAAAACTGCTTTGTAAATGTTAAAGCACTTTTCAAATATAAGGAATTAAAATGTTTTGCATAGTAGACAGCTTTGGAATATTTTAGTACTGATTTGACACATCAGCTCTTCACTGGCAACTACATGCTGCTTTTAAATGTTGTGCGGTCTACAATGTAAGTTTGAACATTCAAATTCCATGTAAATAATTTAAGACTTTTATAACAATGTTCCAAAATAATTTTTCCCTTTATAGCAAATTCAAGGATATTTGAATTCATAGTAATACCTATAACCATATTTTAATCAGGTGTAAAGACTCTTAAATAATTGGGGGAAAAGCAGAAATTGAAAAAAAAAAAAAGAGTAACTGCTCATGCTTAAGAATAGTAATAAAGAACTTCGCATTTTAGTGTAATGAAAAGATAAAAATCTCTTGAGCGATATTTTGATAATTCTCAAGACAGACTCATCTAGAAAAAAATATTTTAATTTTGAAGTAAATAAAAAGGTTTGTCACAAATTTATCTTCTTTTTTAGATGAATTATTCACAACCATTATTTTAAAAATTTACACAGGCATTACTTTGAATCTCCATGTAAATATCTCAAAGCAGAGTTCAAAAATGTTATTTTTATTGTTAAAATATAGAGTTGAAATCAATTCATCCTGAGAGTCTGCCTATATATTTTTCCCAAAAAAAGTTTGTTTTTTTTTAAATTTACATTTTTAAAAACTGAGATATAATTGACATATAACATTATATTAGTTTCAGAAGTTCAACATAATAATTTGATATTTGTATATATTATGAAATGATCACCATAGGAAGTCTAGTTAGCATCCATCATCACACATAATAACAAATTTTTTTTGTTGTGATGAGAACTTTTAAGGTCTACTTTCTTTCTTCAGATATTCGATATAGTGTTAACTATAATAACCATGCTGTACATTACAACCCCATGACTTTGATTCAATATTAAGAAAAAAAATTATAACCCAAAACTGTATAGTGCTTATGATTTCACTCATCTGTTTAAATACATTTTGATATCTTTCTAGATTTTTTAAAAACATCTTTATTAGAGTATAATTGCTTTACATTGATGTGTTAGTTGCTGCTGTATAACAAAGTGAATCAGCTATACATATACGTATATACGCATATCCCCCTCCCTCATGCGTCTCCCTCCCACCCTGCCTATCCCACTCCTCTAGGTGGTCACAAAGCACCGAGCTGATCGCCCTGTGCTATGTGGCTGCTTCCCACTAGCTATCTATTTTATATTTGGTAGTGTATGTATCTCAATGCCACTCTCTCACTTCATCCCAACTTAAACTTCCCCCTCTCCGTATCCTCAAGTCCATTCTCTACGTCTGTGTCTTTATTCCTGTCCTGCCCCTAGGTACTTCAGAAACTTTTTTTTTATTCCATATATATATGTGTTAACATACAGTATTTGTTTTTCTCTTTCTGACTTGCTTCACTTTGTATGACAGACTCTAGGTCCATCCACCTCATTACAAATAACTCAGTTTCACTTCTTTTTATGGCTGAGTAGTATCCCATTGTATATATGTGCCACATCTTGTTTATCCATTCATCTGTTGATAGACACATAGGTTGCTTCCATGTCCTGGCTAATGTAAACAGTGCTGCAATGAACATTTTGGTACATGACTCTTTTTCAATTATGGATTTTTCAGGGTATATGCCCAGTAGTGGGATTGCTGGGTCGTATGGTAATTCTCTTTTTAGTTTTTTAAGGAACCTCCATACCATTCTCCATAGTGGCTGTATCAATTTACATTCCCAACAACAGAGCAAGAGGGTTCCTTTTCTCCACACCCTCTCCAGCATTTATTGTTTGTAGATTTTTTGATGATGGCCATTTGGACTTGTGTGAGGTGATACCTCATTGAAGTTTTGATTTGCATTTCATTGATGATTAGTGATGTTGAGCATCCTTTCATGTGTTTGTTGGCAATCTGTGTATCTTCTTTGGAGAAATGTCTATTTAGGTCTTCTGCCCATTTGTGGATTGGGTTGTTTGTTTTTTTAATATTGAACTTCATGAGCTGCTTGTACACTTTGAAGGTTAATCCTTTGTCAGTTACTTTGTTTGCAAATATTTTCTCCCATTGTCAGGGTTGTCTTTTCATCTTGTTTATGGTTATCTTTGCTGTGCAGAGCTGTTAAGTTTCATTAGGTCCCATTGGTTTATTTTTGTTTTTATTTCCATTTCTCTAGGAGGTGGGTCAAAAAGGATCTTGCTGTGGTTTATGTCATAGTGTATTCTACCTATGTTTCCCTCTAAGAGTTTTATAGGGTCTGGCCTTACATTTAGGTCTCGAATCCATTTTGAGTTTATTTTTGTGTATGGTGTTAGGGAGTGTTCTAATTTCATTCTTTTACATGCAACTGTCCAGTTTTCACTGCACCACTTATTGAAGAGGCTGTCCTTTCTCCATTGTATATTCTTGCCTCCCCTGTCAAAAATAAGGTGACCATATGTTCATCGGTTTATCTCTGGGCTTTCTATCCTGTTCCATTGATCTATATTTCTATTTTTGTGCCACTACCATGCTGTCTTGATTACTATAGCTTTGTAGTATAGTCTGAGGTCTGGGAGCCTGATTCCTCCAGCTCCATTTTTCTTTCTCAAGATTGGTTGGCTACGTGGGGTCTTTTGTGTCTCCATACAAATTGTGAAATATTTTCATCTAGTTCTGTGAAAAAGCCATTGGTAATTTGATAGGGATTGCATTGAATCTGTAGATTGCTTTGGGTAGTAGAGTCATTTTCACAATGTTGATTCTTCCAATCCAAGAACACGGTATATCTCTTCATCTGTTTGTATCATCTTTAATTTCTTTCATCAGTGTCTTATAGTTTTCTGCATACAGGTCTTTTGTCTCCTTAGGTAAGTTTATTCCTAGGTATTTTTTTCTTTTTGTTGCAATGGTAAATGGGAGTGTTTCCTTAATTTCTAGTTTCAGATTTTTCATCATTAGTGTATAGGAATGCAAGAGATTTCTGTGCATTAATTTTGTATCCTGTTACTTTACCAAATTCATTGATTAACTCTAGTAGTTTTCTGGTAGCATCTTTAGGATTCTCTGTATATAGTATCATGTCATCTGCGAACAGTGACAGCTCTACTCTTCTTTTCCAATTTGGATTCCTTTTATTTTTCTTCTCTGATTGCCATGGGTAAAACTTCCAAAACTATGTTGAATAATAGTGGTGAGAGTGGGCAACATTGTCTTGTTCCTGATCTTAGAGGAAATGGTTTCAGTTTTTCACCATTGAGAACTATGTTGGCTGTGGGTTTGTCATATATGGCCTTTATTATGTTGAGGTAAGTTCCCTCTATGCCTACTTTCTGGAGGGTTTTTATCATAAATGGGTGTTGAATTTTGGTGAAAGATTTTTCTGCATCTATTGAGATGATCATGTGGTTTTTCTCCTTCAATTTTTTAATATGGTTTATCACATGGATTGATTTGCATATATTGAAGAATCCTTGCATTCCTGGGATAAACCCCACTTGGTCATGATGTACGATCCTCTTAATGTGCTGTTGGATTCTGTTTGCTAGTATTTTGTGGAGGAATTTTGCATCTGTGTTCATCAGTGATATTGGGCTGTATCTGATCTATTTTAGAATCCCTAGTTATTATATAGTCACTTTGCTTTATTATATATTAACATCATAAAAATGATATGAAAAATATTTTTGTACATTGAGTACATATCCTATCGCAGATATTACGTTAGGAACGGGGGGACAAAGATGAGTAATATTTAGTCTCTGGCTTCCAAAGCCTAAAAAATGCCTAACGTTTAAGTAGAATTTTCTCTTGCTGGGCATTCTTATGAGAAATTTATGTATACTTATTCCTTGAATTTTTATAAGAATTCCATGAGATAAGTACTATTATGCTATTGTTTTCCACATTTTGAAAGGAGGAAACTGAGGCACAGAGAGATTAGTCATATAGTTTGTCATTGGAGTCTGTGCTCACTGTCCAGCTAAAGTCTATAGTCTGTATCTAAGCCTTTCTACAAAAGGTGGCTGCTTAGAAAAAAATGGATTTTGACCCACTCTTTGCCCACCTTGCCATGGGCTCTAGTGTCTTAGCCTGTTTCCTCAGAACTGCCTTGGTGTCCATCTTCAAGATGAGTTTTCAGAAAAATGCTCTCTCCCCTACTCTTCCCACCAGCTTTCCCTAAGACAAACATTGTTATAGTTTAACAGATATACTGATATTATGTTGAAAAACAGGGGCTCAAAAAATAATACAGTGGAGAAAATGATAAACTTCTAACAGTTGTGGTTGCTGGCATTCATATAAGCTTGGTTGGTTATAACTCGCAAAATTCAAATCTAAGTTGTGACACTTTCAGCATGACCTACTTTAAAAAACTTTTAAAAAATAAATAATATTGTCTTTTGGGGGCCGGGGAGCTGGAAAATACATAGCATGATTGATTTCCAGGTAGTTAGTCTTAAAGGAATAGCAGATGGTAAACATTAGCTATTAGAGCAGGAAATTATTTCTTCACCATATTTTTTTGAGCTAAGAGATTCTTTAGGAATAAGTAATTCTGGTTGGTTGATTTTGAAAGTAAACCATATGTTGTTTACGTGCTTTGGCATTTATCCAGTTTCCCTGAAGATGAGAGTGAAAATTAAAAAAAAACAGCCTCTTACTAATTAGATAATAATGAACATAATGAAAACAGGTGCCATAAGTTTTTGAATTATGAGAATGTATTTCCAGAACAAACTCTAGGAGTAGGATCCTGTGGGGGGGAAAGTTCTGCATATACCTATGAGGTGAGTACATATGTGTCCTGGAGATATATCCCAAGATACATATTAAACAAATTTAACTGTTATTTCTTACTATGTTAGAAATCAAAAACACAAATCAAAATGAGTTTTCAAATGCCCTGTTCATTTGATATGAATCACTAAATGTAAATATCTGTGTTATTTACAATATTGTTGTTCTTGTTAATATCTTAAAGCATTTCATACATATTTGGGTGATAAGCAAGAAATAACTAAAGACAGCCTGATGATTTTCCTGGAAAACCAATAGGACATTGAATTTTTTGAACCTGTAGATTCCCTCACCTCTGAGTGACAGCAACATCGGTAGGTCCTGTTTTCCCTCTTTACTGGAAAGAGTAGATGTAGATGATGCAGATTCTATTGCTTCAGCCACAAAGGGGAGTAATCACAGCTTCCTGTGGGGGAAGGGTGGTGCTTAGTAAGAGCTGCTCCTGACATAAAGGACTGAGAAATGGAAAGGATAATGGGGAAATCAAGGTGTAAAAAAGACAGTGTGGATGACTCCCTGGGTGAAATCCTCATTCACGGTGGTAGTAAACTGAACCTTGGCTGCAGAGGGGAAAACTGGCCCTGTGCCCTTTCCCTTCCAGTGAAGGAAATGGATGTGTTTGAATGTACAGGAATGTTTCTGATGGAAAATGAATATTCAAAATAGGGCACAATTAGGGCAATTCAAATGCATTAATGACTATTTAAATTATTTAATAATGTATATGTTAATTATTTTCCAAAAATATAACTGCTGTTTGAAAATGATATATAAATCTCATACAGTATGACCTGATACTAGATGTCTTCTGCTGTTGCAAAGACACTTAAATTCCACTGATGATTATTTTTCTAAATGATTGATGCTTATTGTGATTATTCTGTGGTTAATATATGTATGCAAAATGTAGCTGCAAAGATTTGCTTATGTTAGCATATACCCTCCCCCACCCTGAAACCTCAAGGCTCCAGACGTTATGCTGGAGAGAGAAAATGGATGTGTGTGTGTGTGTGTGTGTGTGTGTGTGTGTGTGTGTGTGTGTGTGTATCTACCCTTCAAGTTGATACAATGGTGCTGATATACAAACAACAAAAAAAGATAAAGCCTTCCCCTTGATAATGCCGTTCGCAACATACTAATATCATTTTAGAAAAACTTAGAGTAAGGAGGATGATTTAAATTTAAGAGAGGGCAGTGTTTTAAAAGAGCTATACAGAGCATTTAAAACTGGAAATTTAATATAACCAAGAATGGCACTTTTGTTAAAGAATGCTGTGATCTTCCAGCCATGCTCTTAACCAGTGATCACCCCGTAGCAAAATGCATAGATAATCAGCATCCTAGCCTGTCAGTAAACTTGTTGGGGGATTAAATCCTAAAGGAAGGAGCCCATAGCCCTGGAGGAAAACTGAGTGAATGTTTCCCTGAGTCTTTGAAGGCTCATCTCCGTAGTCCCACTGCTAGAATGTGCTCTGTTGTCATAGCAACACCATCTCCTGCTTCATGCAGGAAAGATTAGCTCTTACTGTGCAGAGGAGAGAATTTAGGGGAAGTCAGACTAATCCCTGGGTGCACTTGGAGAGAAAGGTTGGACCTCGCCTGAGGGATGCTGTCTCTGCCATGATAGAATTGGCCTGCCACAGACACTGGTATTTAAGTTGAAGAGCAGAATTCACAGTAAGTGTCAGCTCCTCCAGAGTAGGATATTGATGAATGAGGTTTGTCTAAGTCTTGTTGAAGATTGTCCCATGCAGCAGTAGAAGGACAGCAGGAGACTCTGATGAGGCTGCCAATGTTTTCCTAGTTTAGATGGTATTTAAAGGGTTGACCACATCAGGAACTTGAGGAAAAATTTTAAATTCTTTTGAAACGTCCATCTAAAATCCTGGGAAAAAAATATATATATATATATATGTATTATATGCTTTGGGCACTTTATTTACCCTAGGTTTTTGTGCATTTAAATTTAAAATTTCATTGAGAGAAAGAAAAAGAAACTCATGAAAAAACCTATATGTCTAAGCAGGTGTGTTTCTTCAACACTCAAAGTGATGAGAATTCATTTTAGGATTGTAAATGTTCTTTTTCTGTTATGCATACATTTTTTGAAAATATTTTTAGAAGCATACAAGTGGTAGAGTTCTTTTAAGGTAGTTATAAAATTATAAAAAGGTATTCATTGGGTAAGGTTAATTTATTTAAGATTAATTTATTTAGCTCTTCTGTTTGAGCTGCTACTTCCACTTCTCAGCATAAAGCATGTGCAGTGTGTAAATCTTTCAGGATTTTCTGTTGCTTGCCTCAAATGGATTTTGTTCTGGGGGGCTGTCTATATGGATTTATTTAGATTTTTTTCCCCCTTGGTTGAATTTGTACATTTTTAATGCAGTTAGTAAGGATTGCATGTATTCTAGCTAAAGTGCTGGGAAACCTTGTTAGGGATTTGAAATGTTTGATCTTGATAGCTATTGTGTAGATGCCCAGTCTTTCAAAAACTTAATTACTTCAAAGTACACTTTAATCCACATCCGAAAATTAAAATATTCTTTTCCAAAAATATATAGATTTTACATATGATATTACTAATATGTAAACTGAGTGGTTTTGACTATCAGTGTGTATTACCCTGAAAGTATATATGTTTTTTTATTTAAAGCATTCATGGTAAAAACTGTATCATGCTGTGTTCATCATGTTTTTCAGATGTTTTGATTGTGACCATGTATGTATAGTGTGTATTTAGAAAGTGAGTTTTGTTTCCCATGGACCAAATCCTAGGCCACTAATGTACTAGCACACTACAAGTACCATCACAGTCTATGCTAAATATAGCCATTATCATAAAAAATTTTTAATTGCCATTTGATATGTGCTGCTTTATCAGAATGAATGAGATTTAGGTGTTGCTGGAAAAGCAGAGCACAGATCACACATATACTGCTTTTCTTTTAAACTTAATGCTAGAATAGACTACATGCCTTAGATTTAAAGGAACAATTATATTAAAAGGCTACGTAACATTATTCTCTTCATATGTCAGGAAAAAACCACAAAACCATAAGTGTGGTACTTGGCTTAATAGCATTCAGCTTGTAACCATGCAGAAGCCTGGTGCTCTCAAGAAAATGGAGACAAATCAGGAAGTCAGGAACCCCTTTCATTAAAAGATTGCAAATTATTCCAACAACCTCTTTTCTATGATTTCTATCACTAGTTCAGGGTAGGACCCTTAAAAATCACAGAGGGGAAAAGCAAATCTGCTGTTCTCCCCCGCAACCCCTATCCTCAACGCCCAGCCCTGCTGAAAGCAAACTAGAGTTACTTATCTCTCTTCGTAGACTTTGGGCAAAAGTGAGCAAACCAATGAATGACCTTATGCTAAAAAGGGAGAAACTTCAGGTCCACTATATGATGCTAAGCTCAGAATGAATAGAACAGTACTGGGAAAGAAGAACGATGGCTCATAAAAAATGGGCACCATTTACTGAGATAACAGAATGAAATGCACAAATATATAATTGAATAATAATTGAAAAGTAAGTCAAGGATTTAGTCCATTCACGACCTTAACCAATGTTTTTGGAGAGGTATTCTTAACCAGTGTAAAGAAAAACCCTCAAAACTTGTTATATCACTTAGAATTTTCCATTTCCTGTGTTCTGTGTTTGTTGTTATTATCATCATCATCATCATCATTATTTTAGAAATACAGTAGTGATTGAACTGGACCCAGATGCTGTAGGTTGAAGACTAGTGGGAATTTGTCACATCCCTGAGGCAGGGTTTGCTTTGGGCTCCTAGTCTGTCAAGGGCTTGCTTGGAGAGGGAACAGGTCATCCTCCAAAGCCTAATTATTCCTTGAAAGGCACTGCTTCAGGAGTTTTTGAAAGAGCGAGTTGCTCCATTCTTGAACAGGAGCCAGAGGTTTGAAATGTCATTTGGAAAGTCCAAAAGTCAGTTTTAAGGATAAAAATCCTCAGGATGTAAAGGTCTTCTGAAAGCTCTGGGGTTAGTAGGCGATCTAGAAATGGTCTGAGCTTTTGCATGGGGAACCATAATACAGAAAAGAGAAAGAGGAAACAATGGCACAGGAAAAATTACAACATAAACATGCTGGAGAACTCAACAAACAAACCCACATGGGAGGCATTAATACATGATTTCCTAATGGTCAGTTACTATGTAAACTGAGGATAGGTTCCAAAACTACCCAGTATGGTTGATGACTGGCATGTGTATTATAGTAAATATTAAAAATAAAAATCTTCAGCACAAAAGGTAATACTGTGATATGAACACTTTTTGTATTTGCTTTTAAAAATCAAACTAAGGTTCAATTTGACTGTTTATGTAAGATTTGATTCTATGACATTGTCAGTTGGAAGGCCACTTGAGAACTGTGATTTAGCAATGATGCCTCTTCTCTTTTTAAAATTTTGGGACTTATGTTGATGTAAAAATATTCTCTTCAAATTTTACCTTAATTCTTTAAGTTTTACTTTGTATGTCTCGGGACAAATATGTAAGATGCTAAATTTATGTTTTCTTAGGGTTACATGTAAGCAAATGGGTGGCACGGTGCATAGTGTATGGGGAAGGTGGCTGTGGCAGTTGTTGAAATCCAGTTGTAGAAAGACCAGAACGTCAGTCTGGGCTTTGTGCTTTTGATGATACATGCTTTTGAGGGCAGTTGGAGACCAATGAGCATTTGTGAACCAAGAGTGAAAAATAGGAGCAGTTCTCTGTGAAGACGTATCCTACACATGTGGGG
Organism: Lipotes vexillifer; assembly: GCF_000442215.2. NCBI lineage: Eukaryota > Metazoa > Chordata > Mammalia > Artiodactyla > Lipotidae > Lipotes > Lipotes vexillifer. The sequence goes on along the minus strand of NW_006782310.1, from coordinate 2,965,764 downwards.
TAGGATGAATAGATGGTCTAAGTGATAGAGAAATGAATAGGATGGAGAGCCTAAGCTAGCATAGAAACACTGACAATTAAACATAGGGAAGAGATGAGAAAGAAATTATAGACATGTAGTCTATGGAATTTCATGTGTGAATTTATACAACAAAGGTTTATCTGACCTCTGCCAAGTGACAGGCGACCAGACAGATGGTAAGAATTACAGAGCAAAATGCTAAAGTTCAGGCATTCATCAAAACAGTCTGGTGAGAATGACTGTAAGATAGAAAATCAAAATATCTGTGGTAAGGGGTGTAATAAAACAAGCAGAAGATAGACTTGGCCAGTGATTGGATAGCATTAAAGAACCTTCAAACCCGAAACCCATGGGTGCTATTACTAGACAGAGAGAAAGTCAGTAGGAGGAGGGGGTTTGGGAAGAGAGTGGCGATGGTAATTGAGGCAGCTGTGAGTTTGATTTTGGACATCTTGTTTGATACATAAGCCTTAAAAACAAATACTGCATTTAATTATAGTAGTTATCTTGGTTTTTCGGTTTTTTATAAATTTATTTATTGTGTTTGTTTTTTGGCTGCTTTGGGTCTTCATTGCTGCACGTGGGCTTTCTCTAGTTGTGGCAATCAGGGGCTACTCTTTGTTGCGGTGCACGGGCTTCTCATTATGGTGGCTTCTCTTGTTGCAGAGCATGGGCTGTAGGTGCGTGGGCTGCAGTAGTTGTGGCACACAGGCTTCGTTGCTCCGCGGCATGTGGGATCTTCCAGGACCAGGGCTTGAACCTATGTTCCCTACGTTGGCAGGTGGATTCTTAACCACTGCGCCACCAGGGAAGTCCCTATAGTAGTTATCTTACTCATAATGTGGTTTATTTTAGAAGGTCACGTTACTACATGAAACTTCCTAGCATCTTAGCATTTATTTTACTACTCTCTGTACTTTGTTTCCTCTGTAATATTTGTATATAGCAATTAGAATATGTGAAAACTTGACATGTATTTTCCTTTCGAAGTACAACTTTTTTAGTGTGATCAAAAAGAAGTTTAACTTTCATTACTGGAGTCTAATAATTCTAAAATTTAATAGTTTTTAACTAGGGAACTTTTGTACTCTGCTCTTGGCATTAATATATGATAAAAATAAATTCAGTACGAAGGAAAAAAGTATATATTTAGCTGAATTTATGAGAAAACCACTTTTGTAGCTTACTCGATTAGCTAGGGACAGAAGTATTTTGTATTGCCTTTTTTATCTGGATAACTGGCAGAATTTTCTATTACTTGTCATCCTGAAATGATAATAATTGTAATGATTACGATAGCGGCCTCAACAATGAACATTTTTGGTACCTTATGTTTATAATTGTTGGGGAAATAAAAACAATCCTGCCCCCTGAAAGACCCCTCTATACCTATATAGAAGCAAGAGAGAAAACACAGTTTATTACAGAGTAAGGATGTAAGGTGACATGAAAGCGGCTACAGAGTCTGGACAATTTCACACATATTTATACAGTAATGTAGAATGAAAAACAGTTCCAACTTCTTTATCTCTTTGAGAGACAAACAGATTCATCTGTGATGTCTCCCGTTTGTCTTGTGAAAGCAAGCCCTGAGCTAATTCTGCATTTACAGTTTGAAGGGTCAGAAGTCCCAGTCTTACAAGGAAAAATCAACAGGTTTGTCCTCTTATCACACCTATATATTTTCAAAAGATGCCCTAAGGAGGGGATGGTGGGGAGGCAGCCACCTCTCTCCTCAAAGAAAATTCATTCTTTTATCCTTACAGAATGTACCTTTTTGCACACATTATGTCATTTAATTATCAAATACTGCCAGACACATATAATTTCTGTTATGTCTCAGTTTTCTGAATGAGGAATGTTAAGCTTAGAGAGGTCAAGAAATGTTTTTAAAGTTGTATAACTAATAGCATAGGATTATTCCAGTTCACTCTTTCGGGCCTCTTACTGTTGTGGCCTCTCTCGTTGCACAGGCCCAGCGTCCATGGCTCACAGGCCCAGCCACTCCGCGACATGTGGGATCTTCCCGGACCGGGGCACGAACCCGTGTCCCCTGCATTGGCAGGAGGGCTCTCAACCACTGCACCACCAGGGAAGCCCCAGTTCACTCTTTATCTCACATTCTTATTTCTAGGATGAATCATTGTAGAAACTTGTTTTTGGATGCTCCGTGGAGAAGTAATGATGAGGAAACAATTATTTTTATTGTCTTGTCTTGGGTTTCTATGTACACATAAGCCTTGTGTTATAAGTAAGCAGGCTATTGGACACAGTCTGGTCCAATTGTTATGTATAGTAACTACATCATGGAATTATTTTGGGAATTAAAGGAGATAACTAATGTGAAGAAACTTGCACCACACTTGGTGTTTACTAAATGATAGTAGTCACTTAAGATTACGGAAACTTATTCTATTCCAGGAAAAGGAAAATGATGAAGACAATTGGAGGGTTTTTTTGGGGGGGAGGGGGATGAAAATCATTTATTAACAATTACAATTACATGAAGTAAGTTATTAATTAAATTACATTGTCTAATATTTTGACAATTGGGGGTTTTAATGGAAAGAATGCTGTCATGAGATTCAGAAGATTCTTCATCCATCCATTCATTGATTCATTCATTCAACGAGCATTTAAAACCATTACTCTGGACATCTTTCTGCCTGGACACACTGCAGGAAAATGAAGATAACCATAGGCTGTGTCTCCCCTCAAATATGATACCACACTCTTTCTTGATATAGATCA
>NW_006782310.1:2958725-2962965 GCF_000442215.2 Lipotes vexillifer | reverse complement strand
CACTCTTTCTTGATATAGATCAGACTGGGGCTAGATGCTCTGCAAACATTAACTTCTTTAATCGTATCAGTTTTCATGTAATGTAAATACTGTACCTGTCCCTGTTGTCCGTATGAGAAAACTAAGGCTCAGAGAGATTATGTCCAAACCACCCAACTTGTAAGTGACACACCTGTATTTGAATTTATGTTTTTCTGGCTGCAAAACTCATTCTCTTAACCACAGTATTATTCCACCTATTGCCCAACTGTGAAAAGTACTGTGATGAAGGTTAGTGCCATTCAAGTGCTAACAGAAAGGAGTATGTGGCAACAAGGTAGGGGTGGCCATCTAGGAAGGCCTTAGCAGAGACACTTTTTCTTTAGCAGATAGAATTTTTCTCTATAATGACTATTTCAGGAATGGTTTGGGGAATTAAAGGAGATTAACTAATACACAGAAACTTGCACTGTATTAGATGCTTAATATATATGATAGCAATCACTCACAATCCCTCATCCACCAATTTAAGTCTCAATACTGCTCTGGATTTTCTTTCCTTTTTTTTCTTATTCTTACTTCTTTGATTGTTTCATAAACAGTCTGTGAATATACATGCTACCTCTCCTTTCACTTTACCTACAACTTTGGGAGATTTCTAATCAAAGATCCATAGACAGTTTTTCCAACATCTGATCTTCAGTGTGAATACACTGGGGTTCATAACAATTGGGATAGGAAATGGTGGAGATATTCCTTTAAACTTCAGAAAACACGATCATGTTTTCTGGCACACTTTTCTTTTTCAAACTTACAGAGAGAAAGGGGCTTGGTGGGAGGGAGGTCTTGGGAGCTTTTCATTTTTAAAAGTGAGGGTACCATTTGTAGCTAGGGAACTTGCTTCTCTCTCTAGGCAGACTTCATTCATAGATTTCACTGAATGTGTTGTAGAGAAGAATAAGTAAATTAGAGCCAGAGAAAAGAAAAGGTAGAGTTTATAATCAGATCTACAAAGGAGTCTGTGGGTCAATATCTGAGACAAAACATAAAAATATACTAAAGATATTCAAACTTTGTGACCTGTAGAAAAAGGTTGTCACGTTTTCGTCCTGAATGCATGTCTATGTATAATTTTATCCTGCAGCCTGATTCTATACTTTTAAATTGCATGCAAAACTTACTGCAACAAAGCCTCTTTGTTTCAAAGCCTTTTTGAAAACTATTGCTTTATCTATGACAGAATCACTGATATCCCATACCTCTTAGTAAGAGCTAACTATAGGATTGTAAAGTTTAGCCTTGTATAATAAATATTAAGGACAGCAATCCACATTTTACTATAGCTAATATAATGATTTGTGGAACAAACCTAAGGTAGATTTTGAAAGGAGAATAAGAAATTAACTTTGATTGATGCTATCAATGTCTTCCAACCTTGTCTAATAACAGTCACTCCTATTAGTTAAAAAAATAAGAAAAAGAATGAAAAATTATATATAATGCTTTTCTAATAGCTGGAAAGAAGTTTTCAAAATTTAGAAAATCCCAGAAGCCATGACTTTATTAGAGAATGCTACACCTGTATATCCTCTCTCTAGAGCAAGTAGGAAATTTAAAGGTGATGACTAATTTTTTTTTTTTTTTAACTGTAGCTAATAAGGTCCCAAGGGATGACTATTACCCATACCAGGAAGGAGACATGTGCTTCTCTTACCACCTGCAAAATAGAGAATATCAGGAATCTTCTTTGCCTTTAGTTTTCCTGTCTGTCATTCTTCACAGTGGAGAGTGGGGGAAAAAAGGCTCAAAAATGCGATTTTTTTTCCTGTTTATTTTTTATTACAAATCCTCAAGATATCTTTCCCAAGTTCTTCTCTTAAGGTTTCCTTAGAGCTTAGAGTTTTAACCTGTTAATTTAGCATTGTTTCTTCTTGATCCCAAGACTTAGTTTTCTTAGTGAACCATCCTCTCTTAAAATTTATATGATAGTTTTCAACTATGATATAGTTGAAACTATTTCAAGAGAAATAGCAGTGATGGGACTCACATGATATTATTAGTAACTCTTTTATTTTAAATATATTTTAAGTATTTGAGTTTTGGGGAATTATCAGTGAGAAGCAAATTATGCATTACTGGACGTGTGATAGAAAATTAGATTTGTAATCTGGCAAATATTTTCATTATGCTTTCTCCATCCTATAATAGTTTTGGTTATCCAATGAAATTATCCACAGTGCATTACATGATCCTTGCAAACTCAACATGGTCTCTGTACCCACATCTAACCTTTTAGAAACTAAATGGATCTCTTACTGATTTAACAATAACAGAGGGGAAATTCAGTAGATAGTTAAAATATAAAATATACGTCTGACCAAACTTACATGAACAATTTTGGTAGAGAATTCTGGGTTGTATCACTGTTACTGGTGCATGTCAGATATATTTTTTGTTGTTGTTTATCCACTCCATGTTACCTAAGTTAGAAAGAAAAAGGGGATTCCATTAAATGATACAATATACTCTTTTTTTTTTTTTTTTTAACAATATACTCATTTTTTATTGCCTGGCAGCATAGAGAAGTGGGAGCCATACAGACTTTGACATTGCATAGATTTCCCTTGGAATCTCAGCCCTACCTCCACTGTAGTTTCCTCATCTGTCTACTGAAGGGCTGAGAACCTGACTTGCGTGTTGTTTTATTTCAAAGTTCAATGGATAGAGTAACAGAAGATGTTAATAAAATGTTACACATTTGTTTTAAAATACATATTCATGAATAAAACATTTAGACTTTCTAGAATCACTTGTATTACCAATGTATTATTAATAAATTATGTATTCATTTAAATATACATTCATGAGAGAAATTTCCAAAAGTACAAAAATTATAAAGAAAAAGGAAGTGTCCTGCTATTTTCTACTCCTAACCCCCCGTGCTCCTAATGGATAATTTTTGTTAACAGTTTGTTATGTACTTTTCCAGCAAGATAGATAGATGAATGGTAGATTGTAGATATATCCCTTTTTTAAAAAATGGTAACTAAGATTTTGAATGTAGGTGTTTTTCATTTTTATCATTATTTTGAATTAGTGGTTGTAAAGAACATTTTGCCAGTGATTTGCTGAAGTTGTCATTGTTTTCATATTGTATTTATACGAGTTGTCGTATGCCAGCTTTTACTACCAAAGACCTAACAATTTACAGGCCAGAGCAAAGTGGGATAGGATTGACCACACACGTCTTTTGGGAACCGTTGATTAGTTGTGGCAGGGTCTCTGCTGGAATGACAATGAAATACTCATTTTAACGTTATAGATACTGAAAGGCAGGCTAAGCCAAATTAAAGACTAGCTCTTAAAATATTGGTCTGCAAATGTCTACAGAGCTGAAATATGTAAATTAGAGATTCACTGGAGTCTGCTAGCCAAAAGTGAAAACGAAAGTGCTTACAGCTCACTAATTAATGCCACATGTCCAATTTGATGGCAGAAAAAAGGAGCCACCCAGGCCTATCAGAGAAAGCAGTGGCCTGGGGGTCAAGAGAGCTGAGTCCCCTTCTGTTCTACTGAGTCCCCAACAGTAAACAAGACTGTCCTTTGTCATCAATGTAACCATTTAAAATAGGGGTCATAGTTACCACGCTGTTTTCTTCCCAGAATTGTGGTGGCAATAAAATGAGAAAAATAAATAGATCAAATTCCACAAAAACCATGATATACCTATAATTTATTGCTAAACTGCTAATGTTCAGATATCTATAATGTTTATATATTTTACTAAATTTTAATGAGTTTCTATCAGGTCAAGCTCTTCGAGGAGCCATTAGTGGACCAGTGTTGGTCTGCAAACTGTTACTGGGCCATGGCGAGTAGTGGATTTGGAACAGAGCAATTGTATGTCTGTGGAATTTAATCACAAAGAAATGGGTTTGTATTTTCTACGTTTCTAGTTTTTTAATTTTACAAATTGTTTGTCCATGAGAGACTGGAAATAAAAAGATCCAATTCTTTATCACAGAGAAGCACAGTACCCGGGCACAGGAGCTGTGCTAGGTAACAACAGAGAGTGAAAATGACCTAGTCCCTGCTCTGTCAGAGCTTGGGGTCCTGAGGGAGAACCACATATTAATCAGATAACTCTACGTGACTGTTACTCGTACTGAAATAAGTGTTCCTTCTCAACCGCTCTCTTCTCTTCTCCCCTCCGCTTTATCTCCCTGCCCTCCCCTCCCCTGCCATGACTTGCTTTCCCTAC
>NW_006782310.1:2936057-2958375 GCF_000442215.2 Lipotes vexillifer | reverse complement strand
TTTCCCTACTGCCCCCCTTCATCTTTCATTTGTTTTTCACCTTCTCTGATTCTTATATCTGAGAAACTTTATTCAGTAGAATCAATTAGTATCTTATTATCAATCATAGTCAGCAAAACCAGAACTATTTCAATATCCTGATTTTTGAAGAGTATTATATTCTCTCTCTGATTACCAAGGAGCATGTGCCTACCTCCCTTTATTTCTTCCTCCTTTCCTTCCTTCCTTTCATCCATCTACTGGGCGATTTATTTAGAACTTGTTGAGCCACTGCTATGTGGAAAGCATTGTGCCTTGCATCCCACTATATTCTTACCTCCTATTCCCTCTTCCCACCCCTAAAAGGAAAAATAAGCAAAAGTAGTAAGAGAATTGAAATTCAGGATTCTGTAGCTATTTAACCTGGGCATGAACTGTCTTAGTAACAGTTGTAAATAATAGCTGAAGTGATATGCATGTTGAGTAAATGTAAAATGTTGTCCTGGTTTAGTTCATTAATTTATTTTACGTTGTTATGTCACTATATTTACTATTACAGATTGGTTATTATACCTTGATGCCTGTAAGAAAAAGGTATATTTTTTGGAAAAAATGTTTAAATAGAGTAAAATAAAAAATCTATGTCTTGTTTTCTTTGGTCCAAAAAATAAAGCTCAGTTCATATCTACAAAGCACTCAAGCATTTTGTCAGAAAAATTGAGAGATAGAAGATAGTATCCTTTAAACAGAAAGTGTTTCTCTGCCTTCAGAGACAATCATGCCTAGCGTGATTTCTTTTATTTTTTAAATATTTATTTATTTATTTAGGCTACGAAGGGTCTTAGTTGCGGCATGCGGGATCTTTAGTTGCAGCATGTGGGCTTCTTAGTTGTGGCATGCATGCGGGATCTAGTTCCCCGACTAGGGATCAAACCCAGGCCCCCTACGTTGGGAGCACGGAGTCTTGCCCACCGGACCACCAGGGAAATCCCAGCATGGTTTCTTTTCATGGCTGGGGTTTGCAGCGTCACCAGAAGAATTAGGTGACATGAGATCATCCCCTGGAGAGGTATGGGGTGGAAAGAAAAAGACAAGGGCCGTGGAGTCAGCTGCCCCGAGTGTGAATCAGGCCTTGGCACCTATGGGACCTTGAGGAAGTCATTTAATCGAGATCCCAGAATATGCCCCTGTGACATTATATTACCTGGGCCTGCTTTGAGGAATAGATATAACAGAGTAAGTACCCAGCACATAATTTTTAATTATTTTTCGTGGTACATAGTAGGCACTAATTAAACAGTAAATATATTTGCATCAGTTACTTCAAATAATGAGGGCAGAAGGGAGATGTCAGTGTTTTTAAGAATGATGTGTCACAGTAAGAGAGACAGTGATTTAAGGAATCCAAGAACAGAAAGTATGGAACAGCCAGGCTGTGAATTAACTTTGATCTTACTGAGTTATATAGAGAGTTATCATATAATCTGTTGCCCAAACAGGAACACATTTGAAAGTTGAATGGGGCACAATTAGTAATTATGATGACACCATGTGAGGCCAACCTGCCACATAGTCCCTCTATTATGTACCTTTTCTCTGTGTCCCTCTGTCCTCACGCTCTGGCATCCTCTGCTCAATTCAGCTTGAACATGGACCCTGGTTCCCTCTTCAGCCCAGTGTTTCCTTGTGACTTTGCTTCAGCTGTGACTGCTAACCCAGTTAGGAGTTTGGGCTTCTGAGATTTTATTATGCACATGGATAGACTGGGAGTCTTGTTAAAATGCAGATTCTGATCCAGTACGTTTGGGGTAAGACCTGACATTCAGTGTTTCTGACAGGTTCACAGATGATTTTGATGCTACTCATCACTAGCCCACACACTGAGGAGAGAGGAGTTAGCTCAAATTCTGAGATGGAAACTTTTTGACCTAAATCACCTTTCTGGTTTGACCACACTGGTTGTGGTTTTGACCTTTTATGGTTCGATGGTTCTTTGGTCAGGTGCCTGCCTTGGCAGTATTGACCTTGGAGGTAATGTGGCTACCAAGACAGTAGGCTGTTGGCAGGTTTATTTGTTCCAGAAGGGAGTATGGAGAGGATGTCCATACACTAAAATGATGTATTCAGTGTAATTACTTGTCCTGTTTAGTTTCTTTGAATGGAGAGCCACTGAGAAAGGATCATGAAAATGTGCCATCAGCAATGAACACCCCACTAAACTGGCCATTCAGAGCTCAGTAAATGTTTCTTCTCTGGCTGAAATCAAGAAACTAGGGCTTTCAAACCAGAATCCACTGCGCTTTAGCTAAAGGACAATTTTATAGATGGCCATGGTTAAGTAATTTTGGTATAGTAGCATGGGGTTTGGGGGAGGGGGGTATATTTTGAGCAGCTCTTGGCTAATTAGAAATAATCACTTTGTAAACAGCTCTTATTTGGGTATAATTCAGAGAGTTTAAGTGGATACAATCAGTACAGAGACTTAAAGATATTATTTTTTAATGGTCAACCAAGACAGATGTTTTATTTTTGACTTGAGGAGAGTTCAGTGATTTATCATGATAGAAACAGTATTAATCAAAATAAACATATATAACTTCTATAAAAAGAATATTTATTACCTGAGAATCCTTTTAATTCTTCGTCGTTTTTATTTTTCTCAGACTCACTCGGACATTACTTTTTGACTGTCCTTTTACTGTAATAAATAAAACATCAGCAAAACCCCAAATGTTTTCTCTTCTTCTATTGACTTTTAAAAAATATCATATTTCTTCTTGGTGACTTGTTATATATATTACTTTATGCAAAGGAATGTTAAAGCAAGGTCCATAAACATTTGGGAAAATGACTTACGTGTGTGAAAAATTAGTGTATGATATAATATAAAATTTTTGAACTAGGAAAAGCAAGAATTGAGAAAATAGAATCAATGTGGTTTGGAATCAATGTAATTCTTGAGGCATTTGCTGAATATACACTCCACAGAAGTCGTAATGCTAGCTTCAGGGCACACAGCAAAGAAAAAAGTTTAGCCTTTCATTGTTTGTGATTTAGTAGATTTGGGCATCAGAGCAAGAGGAAGAGGCTATGTTCTTAGAGGGTATTTCTCCAACTTCAGTACCTCCTACACGAACACTAATGTTGATCACTTGATCACTTTATTTCACCAGGTTCCTGACACCTCCCAGGGTATTTCTTCCTAATCCCATGATTCCTGGCCTCAGTGCCCTTCACCAAGTACCTCTTCTCCTGCCTACTGACTGTCTCCCTGTTGTAGAGCTTGTTCCAAGTTGCCTTTATCTTGTCTTCCTCCTTAGTTTGCTTTCTTTATATTCTACTCTCCCCATACTCAAGCCATCTCTAAAGCCTACCTTCCTTGAGAGCTAATAGAGCATAGTGGTTTCCAAGGGCTGGTTGTGACGTCTGCCATTAAGTGCCAGCTTTGTCATTCATTAACTATGCTACCTTTAGAGAATCACAGGATCTTTTCAAGACTCGACTATTTTCACTTTGGTAAAATGGGGCAAACAATGCCTATGAATTTTCCTTCACTGGGTCCCTATAAAGTATAAATTAGGTCATTTATGAAAATTACCTTTTTTTTTTTTTTTTTTTTTTTCCCTGATCTGGACATCATCTTCCAAAATAAAGCAACTGACCTCAGCAGAGAAAAAGAACAGACCCTGGCTAGTTGTTGGTTCCCTGGGAGGTTGGTCTGGAATACTGGTTCCAGCTTTTGGTTTGAGAAATGAACCTATTAGGCTCCACCCCAGACAGAGAGCAGGACCTCTGTTACCCTCCAACCATTTTTTTAAACCAGTTGACCTTGTTTCAAACATTGTTACATGGTCGTTGGTAGGGATGGGCCTGGGAGAGCCTTTCTCTAGAGGAGGACTTAGGGCAGGATGACTGCCCTGGTTTTGCCCAGGCTGCTCAATTAGAGTCAGCTCCTCAGCCACCCACAACTTGGAAGAGTTTGCTTGCTTTCAAAGTCAGTTCTTTGAGGGCTTTCATGGTTTCCTTGAACTATGATCCTCCTTTTCCCAAAATCGGTGCTAAGACTAACCTTTGGTTATTTAATTCAGGATTAACAAAATTAAAGCTTTAAACTGACTCAGGTATACTGAGTGCACTCAGTACTTGGAGTGTAAAGTAGAAATGTAAAATGTGGAAACAACTCTTCTGTCTTTACTCTTTGTTAAGTTCCTGCAGTTAATACAGCCAAAGCAAGTACTATGTCTGTTGTTGAAAATGTCTCACCATTTTATCCCTGGGTGGTGACAAATGTCTGAAGGCTTTATGGATTGATGATGAACACTCTAGGATCCTGCTGTTATTAAAGTTGAACATTTTATTATTTATAAATATCCCTGACTTATAGTTTACTCTCTACATTGCAACCACAGTGTTTGCTATTTTTGCAGAGTTTATTTTAGAGTTGGGTGGGTAGGTCTTTCTCCCCTTCTCCCCATTTCTTTTGTATTTACTCACAGTACTATTCAACCTTGCACCTGGTGGCATATGCGCATGTTGTACGCTTACTGAATACTCATTCAGAGCAATGAAGCCATTCATGGACATCCAGGTTTCATACTGTTTCCGATGAGTGTGACCATTGGCCCTCATCTATCCTTTGCCCAGACTCTGGTGATCTGGGGTGATGGGTGTGAGGGTGGGAATATAAGTGGTACCAGAGCTTTACCCTGTTGAGGTGGCTGCAGGGCCCCTGGCTTCATGGTGCTTTGCATAGATCTTAACTGTGGTCTGAGTGCAACTCCTTTATTTTTCTAAATTGAGATATAATTGACATACAACCTTATATTAGTTTTAGGTGTACAGCATAATAACTTGATAGATGTATAGGTTGTGAAATGCTAACCACAGTAAGTCTAGTTAATATCCGTTACCGCACATAGTTACAAATTTCAGTTTTCTTATGATGATGAGATGAAAATCACTTTTTAAATAGAAAAGTAACAAACATGTTACTGTTCTCCTTCAACAAGAGGACTTTAATTTTTTGTGTCCTTTAAATACTGATGTTAATATCGGTTTTCTTTGATCTCATATAATTGTAAGTTCTTTGATTTTTTTCTACTTACTCAGAATTTTAGCAAGTTTTCTAAAATAATATCATTTGATATCATTCAGCTCTGAATGTCAAGTAGAATTGTCTTTGGTTATAAATATCATGTCATTGGTCAGCCAGTACTCTGCTAATCGTGGTGGTATTGAAAGGTCATCTGCATTTATAAAAACATCATGGCTGTTCAGTTTATGCTAATTACAAGAAGCGTAGGCAGAATGCCTTTGTTAAGTGAGGGGAAGGTGATAGCAGGCTATTCACTGTGATTCCTGATTTTATGAAGTATTGCAAAATGGGTAACCTTAGATGACACCTTTCAATTTGGTAGTGTCTCTAAGAGCCTCCTAAATCGAAAGTTAAGTCTTTTCTTTTCCCACGTAGCACTACTTTTTCAGGCACTTCTCCTCACAATACCTAGACTTGTGTTTCCTGCTGTGGTAGTGTCTCTAAGAGCCTCCTAAATCGAAAGTTAAGTCTTTTCTTTTCCCACGTAGCACTACTTTTTCAGGCACTTCTCCTCACAATACCTAGACTTGTGTTTCCCTGCTGAGGTGTAGCAGTACAATTTAGATGGAAATTTGGTCTGAAATTAGGAAATCAGTTTCTAATCCTATGTTTGTCACCATCGAGGTGACTTGAGCAAATAAGTTCTTTATCCTCACCAAGATCTTTAAAATAGGAAAACTGATAATCTTATTTTATGCCCAGATCTGTTTTGAATATTGTAAAGGAAATGACTACCAAAAGGATTTGTGTAATTAAGATGTTTAATGATTCAAAACAATTGGCATTACTCAGATGAATCTTTTTGTTTAAATCAGAATAAATTAGTATTTATTAGAAAGATACCAACACTTTGACAAGCATCTAAAAAATAATGCTTTATAATTGCCACCAAAACTCTTAGTGACCTTGAGTCCTTCAAGATGGCCAATAAGTTCATTATTACCACTGTTATGGACAATGATGGATGTTAACCCCAGAGGTAGAAATAGTAAAGAAAGCTCGGGGAAAACTTCTTGGATATCAGATAATGAATTGGCATTATGAAGGAAAAAAGTCACAAAATATTGACTATAAGAACATCACAGGTGCTAGAAAACAGAAGTCTTGAGGCCAAAGTAAAGCGAATTATATCAGTTGTGATCCAGTCTGGAGAATGTTGTACATTCCATGTCATTCATTAGAAAAATTTAATACAAGGCACTCTTTGCAATGTGTGATGCAATGCAGGAATTAATAACAGAAGGAAGCCTCTGCTAGAGCTACAGGTGGAAAAGCTGGGGAGGAGTTGGCATTACTAGTGGCCAAGAGCCAGAGCTACTTGCTGGGAAATAGACACACAGAAGATGCTCCCTGACAGGAAGACACTTCCTGGCAGGAGCTGAGACATGGAGAAGATGCCCCCTGAGTTGGAGACAGACAGGTCTCCTGAATCAGAGAGGGTATATGTGTGGGATGGGGAGTGGGGAAACCCAGGCATTTTCTCTTTCTCCCCTCCTGTCTCTGCCAGTATCTCCCATTGTTTAAACCAAGTCAGAAGACAATAGTCAAGGAAACCTGGGAAATGCTTTGCAAAGAAAGGGAGAAGAATGGATCTGAGAGCAAAACAGCAAATGACCAGTGCGTGGGAGGAAGGAGGGTGTGGAGAACCTTTCAGAATTCTTAGTGTAGGATTTGCTTATTAAGTCCAAGAAGTGCTTGGTGGCTCAAGTTTCTTGAAGTTTCAGGATGTTGGCATGAGAGTTTCAGCTTCCTTGTTGAGTGGTCCTGGCTCACCCACTGCAGGGGGGAGAGGGACTTTTTTGAGAGTAGGAGGGTTAGGAGAAAACATCACAGATCATGTACTCTAATCATTCACCTCTAAGTTACTCTGAAAACCTGGGAATGAATTAGGTCTAGATGACTGCAGGATTTCTTTTCTTCATCTGCTTGCTAATGGCTGAAAATACCATGAGAAAAGCCTTTCATTTCCACAATTAGAGATAAAAGGTTTAAATTACAAGTGCCTAGCTGAAGTAGCATTTTCCTGTGGGGGAATTTCAGTCAAGGGATAATCAATCAGTCAATCTGTCAATCTGTTTCTTAGTAAAGTGACTTACAGAGAGCCAGTGTGCACACAGATAGCTTGTGGATTTGCCGTGAAGATGGGAAAAAGAACATGAGGGACACTGAGAACAAATTTGGAAGATTTTGACAATTTTTCCTAGAATGATACTCTTTACCTACTACGCAAGCAAAAACTGACAATGATTTCAGCACATGTGAACCCATAGTTGGTACACAGTTCTGCTCTATGGGTAAAGATTCTTGATTTTGTAGACATACACTTGACCTTGGTAAAGACCTTCTTGCCTAGGAGTTTGTTAATCAAGGTAATCAAAGTGATCCTTTTTCCCAAAAATAACTTCTTTAGTTCTTCAGTACGTATTGAAATAAGCTCTTTGGGCAAAATCATATCCTATTAGGAGTCTTTTAAAAAGTGGGCCCAGAACTGGCTCTTATTTATTAGTTTTCATCAAGGGAGAGAATATTTGGCTGGCCTCTTTTTCGACAATTTCCTAGAGATTTGTTAAATGACATTAAAATATACTTAGATTCTGTCTTACTGAGCTCAGATTTGAGAGCTGTCAGTCATATTCCTTTCTCTTAGTATCAACACTTACCTCCCACAACTGCATATTCAACCAGTTAGTTGTCGGAGATGATCTACATTAATTTCTCACATGTGGCCCCAAAACTCTGTAAGAGAATTGCTTCTAGATTCTAGGATTTCTTCCTGCCCCTGACCAAGGTAAATGAAACCAAGACTTCATATTTTTATTGGGTTAGAAGTTTTTAGTGCCCAAGGGAATCTGTATTGTTAACAATCTACCTAGGAAATTCTGAAGCAATTAAAGTTTGAGAAACACTGATACACACCAATCATTGAAATATACTTGAATAATTTTGAGTGGTATTACCTATATTAATACACCATAGACATTCCTTGGTGTTTTTCACTGTATTCATTTTATATTGCTGTGTAATAAATTACCACAAGCTTAACAGCTCTGTAGGTCAAGAGTTGAAACAAGTTTAACTAGGTTCTAAACTCCAGGTATCACAAAGGCTAAAATCAAGGTGTCAGCCTGTCTAACCTCTTATCAGGAGACTCTGGTAAAGAATCCATTTCAGAGCTTATTCAAGTTGTAGGCAGAGGTTACTTCCTTGTGGTTGTAGGACTGAGGTCCCTGTTTCCTTGTCAGCTGTCAGCCCTGCCCCTTAACACTGCTTGCATTCTCTTATGTGACCTCCTCCATCTTCAAGCCATCAGTGACACAGTGAGAAACCTATTATGCTTTGGATCTCTCTAACTTCCTTTTCTGCCACTAACTGGAGAGAGCTCTGTGCTTTTAACTGTTCATGTAATTGATCAAGCCCAGTCAGGTAATATCCCTATTAAACATCCTCTGTACCATAAGACTTACCATAATCACAGGAGTAATATCTCATCATATTTATAGGTTCTGAGAATAAGGGTGTGGAATCTTGTGCGGAGGGGCACTTTTAGATTCTTCCTACCAGTGTCTAATGCAGTAACACAATATTTATTTATTTATTTATTTATTTTTATTTTTTTTTTCTTGCGTTATGCGGGCCTCTCACTGTTGTGGCCTCTCCCATTTGCGGAGCACAGGCTCCGGACGTGCAGGCTCAGCGGCCATGGCCCACGGGCCCAGCCGCTCCGCGGCATGTGGGATCCCCCCGAAACGGGGCACGAACCCGCGTCTCCTGCATCGGCAGGCGGACTCTCAAGCACTGCGCCACCAGGGAAGCCCACAATATTTATTAATAAATAAATAGTTCACAAACATATAAAGAGAAGTAAAAAGACTCAGTTTATTTAAACAGACACTAAATAGATATGTGATTGTGATCTCCTGTGATTGTCCAATTCAACAAATAGTTAGTGTATAATTACCATGTGCTAATCACAGATTGATAAAGGAATAAGAACTAGAACTTGCCCTCCAATAGCTTACATTTCACAATTAAGCACCTCTAGAGAGAAACTTATTTGATGTTTTGATAATTTTGTCAGAGTGACTTCTCATATACTTCACAAAAAACTGATCTGTATAACTTCTAATCTTTAATCTTCTGACAGGTAATAAAAACACGTTAAAATGTTCAAATATTGGATTAAATTATATCTCTCAGTATAACCCCTGAAAGTGTTCTCTTTTCAAATTTAGCATCCTCTAGTTCTATGACTATATTTTATTACATGACTTCAAGTCCTTTTAACATGTACTTTCTATTTTTAACTGAACCCAGTCAAGTCACTTAACATTTCTGTTCCTCAGATTTTTCAGAAGTAAAACAAATATTATGCATTAGTTAAGCTTTCTTTTTTCAAGTTAAAAATTGTCTTTGGCTAAATTAAGCAAAAACAGTACAAAAAATGGGAATCTATGGAAGGGGCACTGGAATTTCTCACAAAATTTCATAAAGGAGTTGGTTGCCTAATAATCTAGAAAGACAAGAACTAAAGGCAGCTCTAATTTTTTTTAAATGATGGGAACTCCATCGACCATAATGGTTATACTTTCTTTCTAAAGATTAACATAAAAAGAACTAGTTCCAATGACTCCCTTTTTCTGTCTCAAAGCTCCAAATTTTTCCAGGGTGGCAAGTGATCATGCTTCCTGGAGCCTACACTTGTGTATTAGGAGGGGATTGTATGAACTAGGTTTCTGTCCCTATGGGTGCCTAATACATATCATCATTTTTCTGCTAACACACAGACACACAAACGCACATACACACACACACACACACATCACACCATCACACATCATGCAACTTTCTTATACATCCAAAGATAATTCTAGTGAAAACTTACCACCTATTTCACTTAAACCACAAACAGCCTCATTTTCCCCAAATATAACTAAATCTAAGTCCTGTCCAGCTATCGCACAGAGAAACAGAGGTGATGTTAAGAAGCCCCACTTTCTGAGGCCAGATCACCAAATAATATTCTTACCTCTTTTAGTTCCGTAATAATTGAAATTATACAGTTAATGGACTAATTAGTATATTTAAGTCCTGCTACTACCCCCTGTATACAACAGTGGAAATAAAACTTAAGAAAATGAGGCATCTGTTTTTAATCCTCAGACACTTGACAGCTGACAGCAAACAAAGAAATCTAGGTAAATATTGCATTAGTTGCAATATTTCTGTGCCTTATTCCAAAGCCATAGCTAGTAGTTATGATGAACCAGCTCCACTACTCCTTCCATATTTTCTTTTCTTTCACTAGCAATTAAACGACTCAGGGTATTTGCCAGGTGGGGCGTCATGTCAGGAAATGAGATTTGTCTCTGCCTGCAAAGATTGCTTTGACAAAATTTTTCTTTCTGCAGAGCAGAATGAGAAGTGCTTCAGGTGTTCTTGTGGACCCTCATTCCAACCCATTTTGGTTTTCAGGCATCTTATTCCTCAGGTACTCAGGATCAATGATGGCAGGCAGTACATAACTCTTCTGTTTCTCTCTTCCCATAGTGGCCTGCGTGGTGTGAAATGGTCAGTTGTCTAGCTCATTTCTTGGAAGTATCCTTCCCACAGGCCAACAGAACCTACAGCTGTAGAGAAGAATTGTGAGAAGTGTCACTTCCATCTCTGGAAAGCCTTGTTTTCCAGACTGATATTGTGGCTAAGAGAGGTAACCCCAAGTATCAGTAGCTGGTTTAGAACATGACCACATCCTGAAAGGCAACCCCTCAGGCTCAGGTAATATCTCTCAGGGCATCACAGCTATTTTTTTAAATGTTTTTCTTTTTTATTGTCTTCTTTCTTTTCTTTTTAAAAATTTACTTACTTACTTATTTTGTCCATGATGCACAGCATGTAGGGTCTTAGTTCCCTGACCAGGGATTGAACCCATGTCCCCTGTGGTGGAAGTATGGATTCTTAACCACTGTACCACCAGGGAAGTCCCCTACCACAGCTATTTTTTAAAGTTTTCAATAGTTCATTCCATTATTTTTTAAGGTCTGTAATTTGTTAGGGATGGAGTAGGTAAAAAGAGCAATGACTCCAAGGGAAATCTTCTAGTTGCTTCATTTCTTTTACTGCGATGTGATTTCATTGATTAAATTTAATGTGTGGGGGGATAAAAGGTAGCATATAAAACATTCTGAGGTTCATATATAGTTGTGTTAGAGAAAGAATGGGCAAGAAATACAGGACCAAGTCAAAAGTAAGTGTCCATCTACTGAGGACAAGTGACTATCCCCTCTAATTAAAGGCATCAAATACAAGTGCTCTGCCACAGAGAAGTTAGCAAGCTTCTCAGATTTTTGTACTTTATCAAGATCTTAAGATTGGGTACTTTGTTGGCAAACTGGGTACTCAGATCAACATGGTGATGGAAGCCCCCAGTGCCTGCCCATGTGTATCCTCTACCCTCACTTTAATTGCCACGCAATTCATGATCCCACTGAGCAAACCTAGGTTTTGCGGGTAGGATGATTGATGTCCACAGGAAAAGTCACTCTGTACACTTGATTATGAAGTTCAGCTCCTATGCTAGTGAGGTTTTGTTGGAAAGTAACATGGGTATGAACATTTTAAGCCCTTAGCCTATTGTGAAAGATCTATCAAATATCATCCTTCCTCCAACTTCTCTTTAAAAATACTCCAAACTGTTCTTTTTCACATCTCTATACCATTTGGCTGCTGCCAAAGAAATGGTGTAAAAAATAACTGTAGATTATCTTTGTTCTAAGGAGAATATACAACTAGACTTACTGCTCAAAGTCTTGCCCATTTAGTGGATTTTCTTCTATATTTGGGCCTCTCCTTTGCAGTGTTTCACAGAGTTATGGAAACCAGGCTGACATTTTTCGTTCTCAGATTTTATAAAGAACTTCTTTTAAGACACTTAGGCAGAGATGAAAGAAACAACTATTGTGTGACAGTTTTCAGCAACCTGCTCACACGCCGCTGGGGCTGAACAGACTCATTTCTATATATTGCACTTCCACTTGATGAGGAAGGACTACTGAGCATGCCTAAATACAATGTTTAGTGGACCAAGTGTGCTCAGTTCATGATGTCCAACTGGAAAAGAGTTAGGAGCTCTTATCAAAAGGCAAAGTCACTCAAGGAAAAACACATTGCCTTACACTAAAACCTTGGTTGTCCTGACAAAAATTCTCCTGTTAGGGATTACCCCCAGCTCCATACACAAGCCTGGTCTGCTACAGATACCTGCTTCATTTTGTCTTCATGAAGGTCAAGTGGAAAATCCCCTTTCACTGTATTGGTAAAGAAGTCAAGTTTTAACAACATATCCTTCACTTTGGAGTGGGTGTATAGTATATAGTTATGCTCTAGAACACTAGATTCCCCCTCATCGAGAATGCAGGCCCTTATATTTTAGAGTTATCATCCATCCCTTATCATCATGTCTTACCAAGGCAGACATGATTATACCATTTTTGCTCCCCAGAAATTTTAGTATGGTTTCATCATATGTAGAACTGTGGTGGTTTCTAGTAGGCTTTGGTTTGGCAGTTAAAGTCCCCTGTGAACTAGATTGTGGTACAGAACCGGAGAATTAATACGATCCTGGGACATGGCAGTGAGTGAAAGCAAATGGCTTGTTGTGACCTGGTGGACAAGAACTCAGAGGATGCATTAGGCAGAATAATGGCTGATGTGTTCAAGTTAGTGAAGGAATCGGATCCAAAAGGGTTAACAGACAAAATAGAAGTATGGCTACTTATGTCTTATCACTGTGAGCCAGGGGCACTTCCCAGAGAGGGGAGCTTCTGTGAGGTAGAAAGACCCAACAGTGCTTGCTGTAAGGATAAATTTGAAGATAGCCAAAGTCCTATCCAGCTCCATGACACTTGCTTCAAATAGTAAGCTTGTTATAGTTGGTCTTCTTTTTCTTTTTCTTTTTTTTTTCATTGCTTTTCAGCTTTTCAGGATAAAGTATTTCCTGACTCATTACTGACAAGGCAAAAAAACCCTCCTGAGTTGTTGTTTGTCTAAATGCCAAATTAGGGGAAACTCCTTTTGGATTGCGTTAATTTTAGCTTTAATTAGAATATTTCTTTTCAGAATCACTTAGCCCAAATCTGTCACCTTTTTTTCATTTAACTTAGTTTTCAGTTTAAGATAATTCATGGTAAATCCCTGAGTCACTCCTTTTATAAATTTTCAAATCACTTTCTAATAGAATGGCTTTATTATAATACTACATGACATTGTTTCTTGTTTCTATTGCCCGTTTAATGTGTTTTCTTGCGCATTTCTCTCCAGTGGTTAGCTGTCAGTTTTCATGGAAAACATTGAACTTCTATATTATAATTATCTTAGATTTACTTTAAATTTAATGAGATTTTGTCATCATATATACTGCTTGTTGTATGAGACAGAACATAAAAGACCCACGGTATCAATTGTTTGGGTTTAAAGTTATAGCAGTAAATAACTTCTTGAGTGAGTTGATAATACTACATGAATGTCTTATTCAGCTGCATTAGTGCATTATGCTACCTATGACATCATTTGTCTTATTAACAAATTAATTTATATAAATGACATCAACTTTGTATAAAGCACTCTATATATACACACATGTATATATGTATACATATACATCCATACCTATATAATTTTCACTTACCTCTAACTGAAAGTTAACATTTTATTGTATTATAAATGTAGTCAGTAGAACACAGTATTCACAGTAACTGTGACTTCATCAGCAAAATAAATCAGAGATATTTTCAAATTACATTGTAATTATTAAAAATGTTAATGCCTATCATCTTCTATAAAAGGTCTAGTTCTTTGAAACCCTAAACAAGCTAATGGTAAGCATGAAAATAGTAGTTTATAACTTATTTAGACAATTAAGAAACCATAAGTTATTACATTAATGGCCATTTGAAAAAATAGGTCCTCTTAGAACTGGGAGAATGCTTTGTTATCAGTCAGTTGACAGTGGCTCTGAGGTGGGAACAGAGATAGACTTTTAATAGACTAGCCTCACATGGTCAGTAGGCTTCTCCAAGTACCTACCCTGGGAGAATGAACCGTTAATGATTTTATGTGATCCAGAAAAAGGAATAGAGAGTAAAAGATCCACAACTTTACTGAAATATACAGTTTCCTGTCTTAGTATATAGAATTGTAGAATATACTCAATTCCCTGTCCTCTTCCAGCTCTTTCCTGCCTGTGGTTCTTTTTCTTTTATACTCTCTGAAGTAGAATAACCTCCACCATCACCATCATATATCTCACCTCTTTCAAATTGCACCTCTTGTAACCTGCCTTCTCTGATATCTTCCTCATCCCCAGCAATGTATAGGCAACTTTTCTTTCTCCTAAGAACCTAGTTTATTCATTGTGCCTTATATGAAACTCATGTAGGATAGATACTGTTTTCTGCCTTGCATTGTAATTCTTTTGTTATAGTCTAAGAACAATTCCCATGTGGAGCCTCTATGAACTCACAATCTCAAAAGAGTGTCTAGCACACAATAAGTATTTGGTTAAAATTTGTAAAGAAAGTAATATAAAGAATATACATTATTTCCTCATTGGTAGATCAGAATTAGTCTTATTTAATTATTGTGCTGAGCTTAAGTTATATGCTTTGGAACACGTAGCCTATCTCAGTGCCATCACTATCCTGCTCCTTTGATTAGAGCCCGTTCTTCCAATGGCAAGGGCCGAATTAAGAGCTCCCAAACAAGAATAACACTCTTCCGTATAATTAATTTACTGGAAAACTGAATCTCCTTGTTACTTTCTTACTCTCAATATTGGTTTAATCCTTTTAAAATCAATGTCCTATAACCTTTCAGCAGTAGTCATGCATGCATATGTAACACACATATGACTTTATCTGCATCAGTAAACTTCTCCTTAGTCTGAATGTTTTGACTTCAAAATGTAGTCAAAGGACTGGAGATGGGAGACTTTGTTGCATTTGGGGGCAAACAATAAATAGTTTTTTGGACCTTATAAGCATCTGACCTGCATTTTAGGATTAAATTTCCAAGTATTAATCTTAAAACGAAGATGATATATATATTTTTCCTATTCATTTTTCCCAAGGCACTTGGCCTAAAGGCCATAATGAAGAGCTACTGAAAGTGAGTACAAAAGTAGGTCAGGTGCTTTGGGAGATTTCAAATATATATCACATATATTTATACACAGAAATAGAGATATACATATACATGTATACATATAGAGAGAAAATAGATATATGTATGTGTATATATATATATAGAGAGAGAGAAAGATAGATCTACATATTATGTATATTAATAGATATACTTAGATATACATACACCACCCACTGTTATAGGTTAATTCTTTTTATATAGGGAGAGCTAACCATTGACTCTGGTGCTGATGTAACTACTTCACACAAAATGCTGGCGGGGATGTTAGAAATAATTTAAACAAATGGTATTTCTAGGGTCTGTACTAATTGGTGGAGGGAATGGGGAGTAGGGGAGGAGAAAGAGGTAAACAAATAGGCTGCCACTCATGGTTAGTGTGATAGACAAGAGCCAGGCTCCCTTGGATAGCCCCCTTGGCAACACTAAATTCATCCCATCAAAACTAGCCTCAGCACAAACACAACCCAAATATTCAACTGCCCTCCTGATGTCACTAGATTCCACACTACCTGTCATCATATTTCACATTCTCCTCTGTTGCTAGGTACACTGGGCACCTTAATTTCCAGAGCTCCAGGTGCTGTTTTTCCTTGGGACTCAAATACAGAGTTTTTGGTTCCAATTCTGTGGTACCCAGGCTGAAATTTGAGACAGACACCATCGATCAGGGCCTGTGAACCTAAAGGTCATATCTACAGATCTAAACACTACATGTGTAGCAGCCCGGTACCCATATGGCAGCAGTCACTCAGGATGGAGCAAACTCTGTTGGGTAAGGAAGCAGATTTCCCATGTAAAGCAGTAAACTGATGTGAATTGTTATGATAAACAGGAGCCTTAGATTTGTGGTTTATAATTCTGAAAAAGTATCTTTAAGGAAGAGAGAATAAAAGCCATTAACGTGGTTTTACAAAGCTAGACAATAAAAAATCATTACAGTATCCTCAATGTCTGCTCACCTCTTTATATTAAATTTTTCTAATACAGACATCAAAAGCTTTGTTTTAAATTTTGATTTATGAAACAGTGGCACGTGAGATTATCAGTTCTTTTACCATTTACAAGATAAAATATGTGGATATGTATTTGTTACAAATGAGTGAATAATTAATTTGTTCTTCATGAAACATACTGATTTACTCAGGAATGAAATATGTAAAGCTGTTGAATATAGTTACCTTGGTAACATCTGGAGTGAACCACTCTGTCTAAAAATGTTTTCTCCTTTATTGTTTATTCTTTATACAAAAATTATAAATACATGACTTTTGTTAAAGATTCTCCTGATAAATGATGTTTCTCTTACCTGAAAAATGAATAAACGGCATACTGTTTATTAATATGTATGATGATATCAGATTAAAGAAACAGATATAGCTTGTTTAATTTTTAACTATAATTGACATTGGATTTGTTTCATTCTAATGTAGAGTTAGTTTTTAAATGTATCTTCAGCATTATATTTTTTTAACATATTGATAAACTTTTCTTACATGAAACTTTTATTATTTTTTAAAGGATTCTAGTACACAAATGTTAAATCACAGTTTTCTTCATGAATTAAATAATTGGACTTGAATGTGTCCATTATACTCTTCTTTGGATTTTCTTGGAAAGAAATAATCAGAAATGACCTTTCATACTTTAGCATAACCATATGACTTAGCATAATAGGATGTCCATAAAATTCCAAATTACTCATACGTCATTCCCCTAATTTTGTTTTTCAAACCTTGATATTTCCTTGTTAAAAGAATGTTATCAGTTTCTCAAATTAATAGCCATGGAAACTGCTACGTCATATATCTTATGGCCAGTTTCCTAAATTCTCTTGTCTTCTCTCCAAATGAGGTCTTTTCTTGAACAGGTACGTAAACAGAGTAGTTTAAAAGTAGAATCTTGCGCTGTGAACACGTTTTAACTTTCTCACAAAATAGGTTCAGAAAATTGTTTAAAAGTACTATTTTGCTGATAATTACACTGAATGCCCTTTGTTTTCATTTTGTACTAGAGCAAGGAACCTGGGCTTTGTTCTGGACCTTTGTCTATCTATTACCAATCTTAACTGTTCTTTTCTTTTTTTTTCATTTTTATTGGAGTATAGTTGATTTACAAGGTTGTGTTTCAGGTGTACAGCAACGTGTTTCAGTTATACATATACATATATTCATTTTTTTCGGATTCTTTTCCCATTTAGGTTATTACAGAATATTAAGTAGAGTTCCCTGTGCTATACCGTAGGTCCTTGTTGGTTACCTATTTTATATATAGTAGAGTGTGTATGTTAATCCCAATCTCCTGACTTATCCCTCCTCCCTACGTTTCCCCTTTGGTAACCATAAGTTTGTTTTTGATTTCTTTTCTATTCTTAAGATTTTTTTTAGTCATCCACTCTTATTCTGCACTGCTGCTGTTTTACTTTGAGCTTTCAGCAATGCTGACTTAGATGGCTTCTACATCTCCTAACTGGTCTCCCCAACTTCCATTTTGTCACCTTCATACTATTCTCATCCGAGACAGAGTAATCTCTTTAAAGCATATTTTTTTCACAGCACTTCCCACAGTAAATTAAAATTACTTCTGTTGACACTCAAGGTAAAATCCAAGCTCTCTGATACACAAAACACTTATCTTCCTCCCTTTTTAGGTCTTCCTTTCTTCTGTCTCTCTTTTGTACTCAGCTCTCTACTCTTATTCCTCATGTGCCCTGCATATTCTTGCCTCTGTGACTTTGCACCTGCCGATGTCTAGGTGGGGAATGCTCTTCCCCAACTCTTCACCTGGTTAAAGCTTTGGAATTCAGTCACCTTTAGAAACCTTCTCTGATGCCTTTATCCCTTGTTCTGGATTCCTTGTTCCTTTTTTACTCTGTAGTTTAGCTGCATGTTTATTTTTCTGTCTCTTTAAATTATCTGTGAACTCATTGACTCATTGAAGCTGCAGGGGTCTCTATTGGTCAAATATTTAACCCCCTTTTGGCCAAAAATGGGCACTCAGTAAATGTTTGCTGAATAAATGAATGAAGAAGTGAGCTGTACTACTCCTTCAGAATGTAAACATTATTTCTGTGAATTTAATTGATTAGAAGGCATCAGCTATTTCATTGCACCTTACAAAAGGAAAGCATATTTGAGAATAGCAGAAATCAAACAAAAAAGTCACAAAAAATCACTGAATATTATTACTTTTGCTCACTGATATTTACATGGTTTCATCAATAGCCCTGCCCTAAAGGAAACAGTTTAATACTTTTGTCCATCATAATCCTTTAAAATTAATAGTAAATTCTATCATAACTGTAAAGAGGAAATTAAGAGAAACAGAATTTTATTTTTTACATAAATTTTATTTCTCACTCTGAGTACATTGTTATTGATATATTTTCTTCTAAACAAGCTTATTATGTATTTTAAAGCCAGAAAAGTTTCCCTAATTCTGCTTCTTCTCCTTTTTCCTTTTTTTCTACAGTTTTTCCATTTTTGTTATAGAAAAATTATATATACATTTAATTATATATTATAAATGATACATAATACATTATAAATTTACATAGAGTAGATAATAGAGAATATTACAAAATCCAGTGCCACACTGTTAAGAGGACATCAGTATTAACGTTTTGGACTACAACTTTTCAGTCTTTTTGTTCTTGTGTTTATGTGTTTTCTTTTTACAAAATCAGGATCATATTGACCACACCTTTCTGTAGCTAGTTTTTTCCAGTCAGTGCCTCATGACTCACATTTTCTTGTGTATTTAAAATGGAATATTGATTAATTGCATAATCTAAATGTTCCAACGTATGTTAAGCCAAATTTTTATTTTTGATAATTTATATCATTTCTAAATCTTGTATTATAAGCAACACTGATTTAACTGTCTTTTTACCTGCACAGAGGTGCATGCAATGATTAAACTCCTTAGGCTTAATAGTCTTCGTAATGACTGGAGCAAAGTTTCTGAGCACTTTTAATGTTTCAGATGCATATTAAACACCCATAGCTTGTACCAATATATACCCCACTAGCAAGGTGGAAGATGCTTTCATCAGAGAATTTTCACCAAATCTGGTTGTTCTCCCTGGAAAAACAAAAACTACTTGCAAAATAATTGGCAAATATCTTGTTCTTGCTCTTTTTTTTTCTTAATTTACTTTTCTCTGAGATTGCATTTGAGATTGAACTGTTTTCTTTGTTTCATCTTATTATTTTATCTTTTAATTATTTTACTTCACTTCTTGTGCCTAAATTTGCCTACTAGATTAAAAATAATAATGGCTGCTTCACAAGTTTATTGCTAAGGATAAACTACACATTATATGTAAAATTAGGTAGCACAATGCCAAGCACACAATTGGAGCTCAATAAATGCTAGTTGAGTCTATTCTCTAGAGAATGGACTTGAGGATATGGGGAGGGGGAAGGGTAAGCTGGGACAAAGTGAGAGAGTGGCATGGACATATATATACTACCAAACATAAAATAAATAGCTAGTGGGAAGCGCCACACAGCACAGGGAGATCAGCTTGGTGCTTTGTGACCACCTGGAGGGGTGGGATAGGGAGGGTGGGAGGGAGGGAGACGCAAGAGGGAAGAGATATGGGGACATATGTGTATGTATAACTGATTCACTTTGTTATAAAGCAGAAACTAACACTATTGTAAAGCAATTATACTCCAATAAAGATGTTTAAAACAAAAAACAAAAAAAAACCCCACAGTATCATTTACATTAGCATGCCAAAATGAAATACTTAGGTATAAATTTAACAAAATATGTATGAGATATATATGAGGAACACTACAAAACTCTGATGAACAAAATCAAAGAAGAACTAAGTAAATAGAGACATCTTCCATGTTCACGACTAGGAAGATTCAATATTGTCAAGTTGTAAGTTCTCAATCCCAATCAAAATCACAGCAAATTTTTATGGGTATTGTTTATGAATATTGTTATACCTCTTGATACATTTATCCTGTTATCATTATAAATTTTCCTTTTATCTCTTGTACCAAAAAAAAAAAAAAATGCTAGTTGAAGTAGAAACTGATTAGCATATCAATAAAATCAAAATATAAATTTTTCTTTCCAACAGATGATTCTGCTGCCGAGAGCTTTAATGGCAATGAGACTCTGGGGCATAGTTCAATTGCTTCAGGGGGAACACACTGCAGGGAGATGGGTGACTCTAACGGTGATGGCAAAACTGGGCTGGAGCTGGACGAGCAGCCACTGAACCTGAGTGACAGTCCCCTCTCAGCACAGCTGACTTCAGAATACAGAATAGATGACCACAGCAGTAATGGAAAAAACAAATATAAGAATCTGCTGATTTCTGACCTCAAGATGGAACAAGAAGCGAGAGAAAATGGAAGCAAGGTAAGGTCATGTTACGATTTTCAAAGAACTTTTAAGTCGGTCATGAAGGTCACAAAGAAATACTTATTTATACAAGAGATAAAGATTATCGTCACTAAAAATATTTTAAACAAATCCCAACAGTGGGTTACCAAGAAATTTATAATCATAGATACTGTGTGTTCATGTTATATAAACAGAATAAATTTCAGGAATAACAGTGAACGAAATGCATCCTTTCTTAGGGAAAGTGGTGGGTTTTTATATATGGAATCACTTGCTTTAATGTGTCTCACTTATATAATCTTATGCATCTGTCTTTGGGAGTTTGTTGAACTCAGATGTGAAAGTTTAGCTCTCAGAACACAATTCTGAACTATAAAAAATCACTAGTTTCTCCTTGATTGGATAGGCGTATGTGGCAATAAAATTTCAATTAAATTCTTAAGTTTGCTTTAGAGACCTGTGGACTTCAGTCAGTAACTTCATGTACATAGGAGAAATGTGTCAGTTTTCTGGATGAAACATATAGATTAAATAACTCGTTGAACAAACAACATAAACTGTGTTATACAAAAGACAGAAATGTGTTTCAGATATATTATCTAAATTTCTAGATTCTTTATATCAGAATAAATTACAATCTTACCTATTCCCAATGGATTTATTCTTTAAAAAAATAAGCTATATTTCTATCATTTTGAAATAAGTCATGCTGAAGACTTTGCTCTATTATTTTTGAAGGTATGCTTTTGAATGCATGAGGATTTTTATAGCGTATACATTTTGACTCCCTCCACTGCTCGCACTTCTAAGTTAGAGCTGTAGAATTGGTCTTTTGAAATAGATCCTGAAAGCAAAATGTCTTAATCTGGATTAATTTCTGAATTTACTAAAGCACTATGCTTTCTAAATTGGCTCTATTTCAATCCGAATGCTTGCCTGACGGTGTGTTGTTTTATCCTCTTTTAAGTAAGTTACTGGACATTATCAGACTCTTAAGCACTTCTGCCTGAGGAAGGCTGTTACAACTTTTGCAGTGGTAAATGCACAGTACTCTCTTGGGTGGTTTAAAGCCAGATCATACAAACACAGGTGATTTTATATTCACTAACATGATCTGAATCACCGTGTTACATTTTACAGAACAAAATAACCCTTAAGTTTCCCTGCCCTCCACATAACCCTGTCTTTATAAAACTTAATCACAAAATGTCCTTTTAATGCTATATATCTGCAGAAGTTTTTTTCTAAAATCATCCAGTGGTTTGCTCTTCTCTTCTTTCCCCCGCTGTTCAATATTACCATAGGAACTATGCTCATTAAAACACATTCTTCCATACATTAGACGGAATGAAGTTACTTTCCTACCTCTTTCAAAATGAGGCTATAAAAAGCACAGATTGATTGAGCTGTGAAGAGTAAGATGGGAAGGACCCGGGGGAGAAGGAGGCACCTCTGAGGAAGGTTTAATGGTTTGGTTAAAGAACAGCTTCCAGGGCTTCCCTGGTGGCGCAGTGGTTGAGAGTCCGCCTGCCGATGCAGGGGGCTCGGGTTCGTGCCCCGGTCTGGGAAGATCCCACATGCCGCGGGGCGGCTGGGCCCGTGAGCCATGGCCGCTGGGCCTGCGCGTCCGGAGGCTGTGCTCCGCAACGGGAGAGGCCACAACAGTGAGAGGCCCGCGTA
>NW_006782310.1:2917893-2935930 GCF_000442215.2 Lipotes vexillifer | reverse complement strand
GATTGAGAAGTAGCCAGAGAGACAAAAGACAAATCAGAAGGGCATAGAGTAGGGAAGCTAAGCAAAGTCCATCTTTCAAGAAAGAGTAGTGGTCAGCTTTGATAGACAATGCTAAGAAATCAAATCAGATGAAATAGAAAATAACTGAATTTGTAAGAATAGTTGTGGCAGCATGTTGGGACCAGAATCCAGA
Source organism: Lipotes vexillifer (assembly GCF_000442215.2). Classification (NCBI taxonomy): domain Eukaryota; kingdom Metazoa; phylum Chordata; class Mammalia; order Artiodactyla; family Lipotidae; genus Lipotes; species Lipotes vexillifer. The sequence goes on along the minus strand of NW_006782310.1, from coordinate 2,935,737 downwards.
GGGAATTTTTTCAAAAAGGATATATTAAATACCTGTCACACTTACAGCAATGGGTAGATAACAGAGACAACTCAAAGACAGAAGAGTCTTTATTCATATGGCTCTTAATACAGTCATGGTAAAGAGAGTACATACGTTACCAAGTGCAATCTCGTACTACTCACCGCACGACAGTCCAATAAGTTGAGGTACTGGGGTAAGGAATAGCGACTTTGTTCAGAAAGCCAGTAGGCCAAGAAGATGGTGGATTAGTGTCCCAAAGAACCATGTTATCCAAGTTAGAATTCAGGCTTCTTTTATACTAAAAGGGGAGGGTGTATGGTTGGTCGGTGCAGACTTCTTGGTGTGGGAATCCTTTGGTCTTGTAGCTGTCCAGGCAGGTCCGGTCATAAATGTTATTCTCTGTTCTGCAACTTTTTATCTCTATATGAATGGAGAAGTGTTACACCTTTAAATGTCAGAGCCTTGAGGATGGGCTATCCTGTATATTTCAGGCTGTAGGCAACATTTTTAACTTGTAGCAAAAACAATAGAACAGGAAGGTTAAAGTAAAATAAACAGATCCAGTATGGAGTCAGATTAGTTCTTCCCTATTACACATATACATAGAAAAGTTTCTTAGCAAAAATGTAGGCAAATATCTATTCCTGTGTTAAAACATGGAGAGTTCTGAATAATAATATATTATTTCTATTGAAGTAATGAAGAGGGCTTCCTTCAGGAAGTGAGTCTTGTACTTTGAAGGAATTGTAAGACTGCCATTTTTCAGAAGGATTCTCTTATTAGACACTGTGAAGGACCTGCAATGGAGACAGGAAGGGTGAGTGGCCTCCTAGACTAGGAAACTACTGTCCATTCTGAGATAGGTATGACTTCATAACATGGTATATGAGGAAAAACCCAATATCATTATGCAAGGTAGACTATTTGCCACCAATTAATTTATTCACCAACTATTTATCGAGGAACTCCTACATGCAAGGCACTGTTAGAGGAAGCAAAAATATGAAAATGAGCAAAGCAGGGTCCTTGACTGTCAAAAACTTATTGTGTATCAGGAAAGAGAAGCAAACTTGTAATTATAATCTGATTCCACAAGTAATATGTTGGGCATATGGCAGGGTGACATGAGAGAGCAGAGTTGGGACACCCATAGGACCATGATGAATCTTAAGGAAGACTTTATAGAGATTGATGCCAGGGATAAGTGTGAAGGGCAAGAAGTGATTCAGGTGGGGAGGATTATTTACGGTAGGGCATGTTTCGAGGCCTAGAACAGTGAGAGAGTACTCTGAGCGTGGAGATGGGCAAGGAGCTTAGCATGGCCACAGTGGAGAACGTGTGGAGGAATGGAGGATCAAGAGACTCTATCATGAAGGCTTTGTATGCCAGTTTAAGGACTTTGGATTGTATCCTATAGGTGGTGTTTAGCATGATAAGGTTATGGTCAGCTTGGAATTTTAGATTATTCTGCCAACATTGTAGTGGATGAATACAATAGGGACTAGGAAAAAAAGACAGAAAATGGTTAGAGAGTTATTGTGGCAGTCCAGGAAAATTATAATGCAGAGGCATGGTAAAAAAAGTAATAATGAACATGCTACTTTTGCTCTTTTGACACTGTGTCTGCAGGACTACCATATACAGCTCCATAGGTTGTATATTGCCAAACTCTTGGGAATGTCTTTCACATAGATTACCATATGAATGGCCTCTTTACCTCTGTACATTCCATTAGGATGTAAATTCTATGAGAATGACGTCTACCTTGCTCACTGCGGTATGTCTAGCACATGGCTTAATATCTGGTACATAGTAGTTGATCAAATATTTCGGAGAAATAAAGTTTTACTGAATGTGGAAAGTGAAGCAGAGAACATTTTGGTATGACTCCAGGATTTAGGGTCTGGTTTCCCGAGTGGATGGTGATTACATTTACTAAGATTCAAAATAAGAAACACTTGAAGCTGGTTTGACATATAAAGTTTATGGTATTTATGCAGTATCCATTAGAGATGTTTAATAGGTATTGGGGACATATGTTTCAGCTTAGAAGAAACATCCAGGTTGGAGAGAGAGACATTTGAAAGATTTCAGAGAAGTGCTGCTAGAAGCTGTTGTGGTTGATAAGATCACCTCAGAATTACATAGACTAAGGAGAGAGGAGCTCAAAATATTTCATCCTGCAGAATGTAAACCCATCAGGAACAAGAGGCATAGAAGGAGTTGGTAGGGAAAAAAGAACCCCAAAAGAAAATGAAGGCAGCCAGATAAGAATAGGGGATATTTTAGAAGCCAAAATACAGGGCATTTCAAAATTGATGTAAGTGGTTAAATGGAGTTATCCTTAGGTCTAAGCTTGGAGGATGTTTAGGAGAGTTAAGGCTTAGAGTATGGTTCAAAACCCATGGCAGAGGAAGAATTAGCAGAGTTAGTGGGAAACTGGATTGATGTTAGTTGTAGAGCCTGGGTAGGAAAGCTGAATCATTTTTATTGTGAAGGAGACTGTATCTGGAATTTTGCTTCAGGAATTCTTCTTGCTGCAAGGCTGTCAGGTGACCTTCATGTAAAGGTTTAGCAAACTCATCTGTTCAGTGCTACCTTTTCAAGTCCTTAGGAATGTTTCATCAATTCTGTGCAAATTTATAAAGTGACACTATTACCAATTCTTTCTTCCAATATTTTTGAGGCTAGCCTCTGTTTTACCTTGGAGGAATATAAAAGCCTAATTATGTAGTATCTCTGAGAAACATAGATTCCAGTGAGTTTCATATTGACCTATTTCACAATTTTATTATAAGAATATCAAGCAAAAATGATTATAAAGCATTTAAAAAACTTAACAGTGAATAGAAATGCTTAAAAAGAATAGCTGAACTGAACTAGGCCATTTACAAATTGCTTATTATTATGCAAAGTCACCTACTGGACTAGCTGGGAATCATATTAACCAATCTAAAGAAGAAATTCAGCTTAGAAGAAACATCCAGGTTGGAGAGAGAGACATTTGAAAGATTTCAGAGAAGTGCTGCTAGAAGCTGTTGTGGTTGATAAGATCACCTCAGAATTACATAGACTAAGGAGAGAGGAGCTCAAAATATTTCATCCTGCAGAATGTAAACCCATCAGGAACAAGAGGCATAGAAGGAGTTGGTAGGGAAAAAAGAACCCCAAAAGAAAATGAAGGCAGCCAGATAAGAATAGGGGATATTTTAGAAGCCAAAATACAGGGCATTTCAAAATTGATGTAAGTGGTTAAATGGAGTTATCCTTAGGTCTAAGCTTGGAGGATGTTTAGGAGAGTTAAGGCTTAGAGTATGGTTCAAAACCCATGGCAGAGGAAGAATTAGCAGAGTTAGTGGGAAACTGGATTGATGTTAGTTGTAGAGCCTGGGTAGGAAAGCTGAATCATTTTTATTGTGAAGGAGACTGTATCTGGAATTTTGCTTCAGGAATTCTTCTTGCTGCAAGGCTGTCAGGTGACCTTCATGTAAAGGTTTAGCAAACTCATCTGTTCAGTGCTACCTTTTCAAGTCCTTAGGAATGTTTCATCAATTCTGTGCAAATTTATAAAGTGACACTATTACCAATTCTTTCTTCCAATATTTTTGAGGCTAGCCTCTGTTTTACCTTGGAGGAATATAAAAGCCTAATTATGTAGTATCTCTGAGAAACATAGATTCCAGTGAGTTTCATATTGACCTATTTCACAATTTTATTATAAGAATATCAAGCAAAAATGATTATAAAGCATTTAAAAAACTTAACAGTGAATAGAAATGCTTAAAAAGAATAGCTGAACTGAACTAGGCCATTTACAAATTGCTTATTATTATGCAAAGTCACCTACTGGACTAGCTGGGAATCATATTAACCAATCTAAAGAAGAAATCTGGGCTTCCCTGGTGGCGCAGTGGTTGGGGGTCCGCCTGCCGATGCAGGGGACACGGGTTCGTGCCCTGGTCCGGGAGGATCCCACATGCCGCGGAGCGGCTGGGCCCGTGAGCCATGGCCGCTCAGCCTGCGCGTCCGGAGCCTGTGCTCCGCAACGGGAGAGGCCGCTGCAGTGAGAGGCCCGCGTACAGCAAAAAAAATAATAAAAATAAAGAAGAAATCTATTGCATGAAAAGAGTTTAGGAGTTATTTATTTGCTACTTGCAGATGGCCACATTTTTAAAGGGTAACTGGTAAATTATTAGAGCCCAGAAGGAAGTGGAAATGTTGATTAAGAGCTTGGAAAATAAGACTCAGGAGGAAGCATTAAGGGACTAGTTATATGAAAAAAGAAAGGCCAAGAAAACCCAAATCTGGGTATAGATATGTTCAAAATTATTAATAGATGAGAACAGAAACAAACCTAGAACTCTAATGGAGGGAAATGCATAACTTAAAAACATGTAGCATAGACGTTTTTTTTCTTTTTGGTTTTCTCTTTTTCTCTTAGTATCTGTGACCCAGCTGCATTTTACTTAATATGGTAAAATATTCTGAATCAGTCCCTGAAAGAATAATCTTTCAAGTAATAACTGCAGTAGGAAGGTAATTATTGTTTGAGGGTTAATGTGTCACTGTAGTTGCTACATATTTAGTTTTTGGCTTAGTTCCCAGGACCCTTCAATCTTCACTTCACTTAAAAATGTTTTTCCTCAATGCGGCCCATGTGACATTATTTTCAATCTTTCCTTTAAATTTTTATCAAAATGGATATTACCATTCAAATTAAAGTTTATAAAATATTTCTCACAATTGCCATTAATAATTGCTATGTGATTTTATTTAGATATGATGAATGGAAGCAGTTGATTTTTTCAAAATATCTCTTTGAAATATTTAGGTGTAATGAGATTGCCTTTGAAACATAGGAATGGTGGATTAACTTTTGGAATAATATTATTTTGGTCTTTGTCATGTGGCTATTCCAGCTTATTATTGTTTTAATTTGATGATTTTCAATTTCTGGCTTCTTGGTGTTGTGTAGAGATTTTTGGCCCAGATGTGGTTCAGGTAGAAACAACAATATATATTCAACAAATGTGCCTAATATGTGCTAGGCATTAGCCTGGGTGCTAGAAGGACAAAGAAAAAAAAAAAGGTCTCCATCATTAAGAGCTCACATTTTAGCCAGAAAGATAGACACGTAAATAAATAGGTGTATTATAACATGGAAATTAGTTTGTATGTGAGAATGCCTTCTAGGCCTATTAGCCATGCCTTGGAAAGTTCTCAAGTTAATTTGTAACAGTTAAGTAGGAGATAGTCACCTGGTGAAGGGGAGAAAGAAATTCTTAATGAGCAGAGCATTAAGTTAGTGTCTAGAAATGTGCAGGGTGGAAGTGGTGAGAGATGAGTCTGGAGTAGTTCAGGTGTAAGGTTAGGGTAGGCTATGAATGCCCTTTTATTGCTTGAACTTCACTTTGTAGTTTACAGGGAATCACTTTAGGATGTTGGATAGGAACATAGCCTGGTCTGATTGTGTTTTGGGATTCATCATTGTGGCATCTTTTTTTTTTTTTTTTTTTGCGGTACGCGGGCATCTCACTGTTGTGGCCTCTCCCGTTGCAGAGCACAGGCTCCAGACGCGCAGGCCCAGCGGCCACGGCTCACGGGCCCAGCCGCTCCGCGGCATGCGGGATCCTCCCGGACCGGGGCATGAACCCGTGTCCCCTGCATCGGCAGGCAGACTCTCAACTGCTGCGCCACCAGGGAAGCCCCCATTGTGGCATCTTTGTTACAAGATGGCTTTAAGTGGCATAAAAAGGGAGGAGGCTGTAAACAGAGCATGAGGTCCTGCCTTAGTGAGGGGGTAGTAGGGATGAAGATGAAAGCAGAGATTTAAGAACTATTTAGAATGTTAAATGGACAGAATTGCATGTGAAAGAAACTAACAGCCGCAGGATAAAGGGATGATGACACTGGGATGCCATATCAACTCTAATAATGATGAACACTTGTGTGACGCTTTCATATTTTTAACTTAAACCAATTCATTGTGTCTGATAAGGAGAGAACATGTAATCACCAGTCTCACTGAAACATAATGGCATAGAATCTAGTGGATGTTATACTATTTAACTGAAATTAACTATATATCAATAGTTACTTAAGCGGTAGAGCTTAGTATTGAACCCAGATCATCTGAAACCCATGTGCTTTTCACTACACCCACATTGGCTGATGCTGTGTAAGACCAGTTATGTTTATGGACCCATATGGAGGCTATGACGGGCAAACAATTCAGAGAGGCAGAGGTCTAGTACAATTAGCAGATAGTTACTTGATAAATGGCAAATACTTGCAGTGACATTTCTTACACGAATATATATTTTTTGCTCTTCTTTATGAATTATTTTACAAAATGAAAATAATATACCAGATGCCTCTGTTGAAAACCTAAACAAGTCTACAAAATATCCATTTATTGTTTTAGTGCATGAATGTAAAAACAAATGGGTAGGAGCTGAGTTAGAGTGGGTCTTTAAAAAGCCCCAGGGTAAATTTTAAGCTTAAGTTTTATTAGCTACCAGTTTAAAATAGTATTCATGTAATATATATATGTATATATGCACATACATATATACCTGTATGTTTACATATGTGTTATATAGATAGAGTGTATAAAACACACACATATAGTGTATTTTATTCTTACAGGTTGCCTGGACTTCAGTTCTGCTAGTTATTGGACATATTTTTCCTTCTGTTCTTAGTACATTTTGTAAATCAAAAGATATACAAGAATGATATAGTATAAATTGGTTTTATACTATCTATCCTATTTGCAATCTAAATTTAAAAGTATATAATGCTTTTGTGAAAAAATGCTTGCTTTGCTCATAGACTGTAAAATTATTTACACTATAGAAAAATTCAATCTTTAAAATCAGGAACCACTTCATTTTGCATTTGAAGAAATTGAGATGAACCCAACTGACTCCTACCACCCAAATCATTGTCCTTTTGAATTCTTATGCGGTCTTGCTTACTGTTATATATGCTTATATTCTTTATAAGTTATTACAGAAAAACGGATGGTAGAACTACCATTTTTGAGTGCCTGCTATGCATGTTTCAGTCCATGCTAGATCATTTCACATTTGTTATCTCAGGAGAATGGAGAAGGCAAAGGACTTTTATAATTTATATCCTGAAGTATGCAAAGTGAAGTGGATTTTAATTTCACATACGCAGTAAAATATCAATTTTGAGTTCCTTTCTAAACATTTAAGAGTTCAGTTGGGTCAATACACAATCTCAACTGATCCTTCAGCCTTCAATTCCATACATTCATAAATAATCTGGTTAGAATGATAGGTTGTATCTTTAACCAAAGTACAAAAAAAAGAAAACGGACCACTTGTCATCGTTGTGTTTATTTGATGGTTCATCAATAGCTCAAAAAGAAACAAGAGTTTTATTTTGTATGTTTTTGTGTTCAGTTTTTTGAGGTTTCTGGAGGATATTTTCTTCTTTTGTTTTATTAGTGTATGTGTGTTTGTCTGTTTTACGTATGTTCTATCAGTTGGAATAATATCAAATAGTTAAAAAAGTAATTTGGTCTGTAGGTGTCTTGAGAGAATGGTAGAGGAACCCTAAGAGAAAGAAATGTAGTTGAAATACCCTGCAGTGATTTATACATGTCTCAAAATAATGGATATTAACAGCATTCCTTGAAACACTTGATGTTGACCCAAATTTGGGGAAAGAATAAAAGAAGGAAAATTAATGCCAGAGACAGAGAGCAGTACATTCTGATTTGTCTCAATATAATAGCTTATGATTTTCATTAATATTAAATATTTGATGAGTCTTAAAGTATACCCCCTAAGAGCAACTATCTGTAGCCTCGTTATTAGTAATTTTTAAATATTTTTGAAATGGAGATCCTGGAGTTAGCTGGAGTCAAGGGGGTAACTCAGATAACAGAGTTAAAAAAGAAGAGAATTAAGTCATTAACTTGGTCCCAAAGAATAATAATGACAGGTAACATTCATTGAGTTCTTACTATTTTCCAGGCACTCTTCTGAGAACTAACTCATGTAATCCTTATAACAACACAATGGAATTAGGCTCAGTTATCATTCCCAGTTTTTCACATATGGAAAAACTAAGACCCAAAGAGTTTATAAATATGGCTATACTAAGAATTTCTATAATTCGGATTTAAACCCCAAATCATTTGGCTCACATTTCAACCACTACAGTGTAAGTTGAGGTCATGGGGTAGGGTCTGAAAATGAGCAAAAGCAAATTTGGCTTAATGCTGAGACCCCTAGCTGCTATTTTATGGTTCACAGTTGTTCCCTGATCGGGAAGCAATACTGCAGCTCTGTGACTTTGAGCGTCTATACTTTTTAAGCCTGGATACTTCATCAGTAAAATGTGGATAATAATACTTAAGCTGTAGGCAATTGTGAAGATTAAATAAGGCTGTGTTCATTTTTCACATAAATGCACAGTAAACGGAATTGCTGTGGTGAATGTTTTTGACTCCAGAATTTGAGGCTTAGCTAAATCTTGCAAAAATGTTCTCAATTCATAAATATTTATTTGGGGAGTTGAATATCCATTTTTAATAGCCTACTAATTACTTAACTCAGATTGATGATTTGAAGAAGCATATTTATTTCAACTAGTGTGTACTACTTTCCTTTCCTTCCTCTTTTTGTCTCCTTTTCCTTATTCTGTTTTAGTTACACTTATTTTCCAGGAATCTAGAATATATAATACATTCCCAGAGGCATTTTACAGGCATTTATTCTAGGACCCATTTCTGGGAATTTATAACATGTACTCATAGAAATAGATCCTAGGATATCTTGGAACTACTGCTTATTAAAATCTTTCCTGACTCTGTTGGAATTTGTCCAATTCAAATGTCACCTTCCTTCTTAATACCTTCCTTGATTACCTCAACCAGGAAAAAAATCTCTTCTTTTTTCAACTTTTAGAAGGTTGATCCATGAAGAATGAGGACGGGGTGGTGGGTGATGGATTGTGTGGTCATACACTAAAGTGATTTACATGCGTGAGGCTTTCTCCCTACAAAATGTTTGTTGAAGGGAAAAGATACAGTGATGTGGGAATATCTTGTATTGATCTTATTCTACCCACTTTCTCACAGTAGCAGTTTCCTCACATTGTATCTAGGCTTCCTTGAACTCCCCACTGTGCAGCTGACTCTGGTCTTAATATGAATTAATGGAATATGAATATGTCCTATTCCAGGTAATATGTATACAGTCTTACCTCTCTGGGCCAGAGATTCTCACTTGAATATTTCACAGTAAACCGTGACTCAAATGGATATGGCACCAAAAGCACAGACAACAAAATCAAAAATCAATAAATGGGGCTACATCAAACCTAAAAGCTACTGCACAGCAAAAGAAACAATCAACAAAATGAAAAGGCATCCTGCCAAATGGGAGAATGATTTTGCAAACCATGTATCAGAAAGGGTTAATAGCCAAAATATTGGGTTGGCCAAAAAGTTTGTTTGGGGTTTGCTGTAAGATGTTACAGAAAACCCCGAATGAACTTTTTGGCCAAACCAATAAATGAAGAGTTCATAAAATTAAGTAGCAAAGAAGGAAGGAAGAGAAAGAGGGAGGGAGGGAGAGAGGGAGGGAGGCAGGAAGGAAGGAAGGAAGGAAGGAAGAGGGGGAAGGAGCAATCTGACTAAGAAATGGGCAGAGGCACTAGATAGAAATTTTTCCAAATAAGTTATCCAAATGACCAACAGGTACATGAAAAGATGTTCAACATCACTAATCATCAGGGAAATACAAATCAAAACAACAATGAGATATCATCTCACACCTAGTATAATGTCCATCATCAAGAAGACAGAAGATAACAAGTATTGGCAAGGATGTGGAGAAAAGGGAATCCTTACATACTGTTGGTAGAATGTAAATTGGTTCAGCCACTGTGGAAAACAATATGGAAAATTTTTTTAATCAAAATATTAAAAAATAGATCTACAATATAATCCAGCAATTCTACCTCTGGGTATATACCTGAAGGAAATGAAAACAGAATATCAAACAGATATATGAACTCCTGTGTTATTACAGCATTATTCACAATAGCCAAAATATGGAAGAACCTAAGTGCCCATTAATGGATGAATGGATAAATAGGATGTGGGGATACACACACACACACACACACACACACACACACACACACACACACACAATGAAATATTATTCAGCGATGAGAAAGAAGGACACCTTGCCATTTGCACCAACATGGGTAAATCAAGAGGATATTATGGTAAGTGAATGAATGGATACATAGGATGTGGGGATATACACACACACACACACACACACACACACACATACATACACACACACACACACACACACAATGAAATATTATTCAGCAATGAGAACAGATACCTTGCCATTTGCAACAACATATATAGAGAGGACTTTATGCTAAGTGAAATAAGTCAGATGGAGAAAGACAAACACTGCATGATATCACTTACCTGGAATCTAAAAAAGACAAACTTGTAAAAACAGAGAGTAAAATACTGGTTACCAGGGGATGGAATTGAGGAGGTAGGACAGATATTTAAGGATCCAAACTTGCAATAAGTAGTAAATAACTCCTAGGGATATAATGCACAGTATACTGAATATAAACAACAATATTGTACTATAATCATCAAACATTTTAAGAGATCTAGATCTTGATTATTATGACCACTAAAAAGAAGATAATTATGTGATATGATAGAGGTGCTAATTATCACTACAATGTTCATCAGATTACAAATATATAAATGTGTCAAATTAACATGCTGTGCACCTTAACTTTACACAATATTATATGTCAAATATATTTCAATAAAAAAACCCAGTGAATCAAATGAAGTAAATTTTCAATATGGTAATTGAGGAGGATAGCATCATAGCAGGTTGGTAAAGGAGATATTTGGCGGGTTAGGAGGTCTTGTGTTGTGATTCTCAAATGTGCAAACAATATAAAGAAAATTAAGTGTTTTTAATTGGTTTCACTTTGGTGCTTAAGACAAATATTTTTGAGACAATTTTTATAGCAGTTTTCAGTTAACAACAAAACTGAAAGGAAAGTACAGAGATTTCCCATATACCCCTTGTTCCACACATGCATAACCTCCCCCATTATTAACATCCCCCACCAGAGTAGTACATGTGTTACAGTTGATGAGCCTATGCTGATACATCATAATCACCCAAGTCCACAGTTTACCTCAGGGTTCACTCTTGGTATTGTATATTCTTTGGATCTGGACAAATGCATAATGACAGGCATCCATCATTATGGTATCATACAGAGTGTTTTCACTGCCCTTAAAAATGCTCTGTGGGGCTTCCCTGGTGGCGCAGTAGTTGAGAGTCCACCTGCCGATGCAGGGGACGCGGGTTCATGCCCCGGTCTGGGAAGATGCCACGTGCTGCAGAGCGGCTGGGCCCGTGAGCCATGGCCGCTGAGCCTGCGCATCCGGAGCCTGTGTTCCGCAACGAGAGAGGCCACAACAGTGAGAGGCCCGCGTACTGCAAAAAAATGCTCTGTGCTCTCCCTATTCATCTCTCCACCACTTAAGGCAGGCTTTTAAAAAGCAAAATTAACCTGTGATATTTATTTCTACATTTTAATTAAAATATTATTCCTGGTGTTAGCTTTCTCATCAGAGATGCTGCTGTAATGCTGAAGTAATTGTCTTTAGGTCAGAATTGTCTGAGTCATCAAATACTCCTCAGTTCTGTATGGGCAGAGTACTATAGACTGTGGAAGCTATAGAATTGCTTCTGAAGGAGCTATTACATAAACCAATTAAAAGGTGAAAATAGATGAATGTCCATCCTTATGTGCAAAACTGTTTGTGAAAACACAAAGGAATTGAAGGTTTCATGGAGGAAAGCATTTGTATGAACCCAAAGAATAAGGATAGTTATGATGAGAGAAGGTTAAGGAGCTGAACGGAAAGCAGAGAATAAAGTCACAAAAACAAGAATACGCCAAAGTGATCTGAGAGCAAATAACCTTGAGTTTGGATGGACTAAGGAGTGCATAAAAGTGAGTTAGGGCAGACATTTCCCAGTCCTAATGTGTGCTCCTTCGTTGGTGTCCCTGAACTTGGGGAGCCATGGAAGAATACAAGCAGCCGAGCAGCAGAGTGATGCACTGACTGAGCCTTGGGCAGGAGGATGGATGTGTCAGCGCTACAGGGAATGGTTTGAGGATGCTGGAGACAGGAGGTGGAGGGAAGCTTTCCCAGGGAGAGGTGCAAGGGCCTTTGCCGGGGCAGGAGCCATGCCAGCCTGTTTCGTGCTTAAGGAGTTTCAGATTCTAAAGGGTCAGTTAGGCATGAGTGGCAGCCAGGTGGGAATGTGAGGCCAACCTTGAGGAGAAAGACTAGAGAGGAAAGAAGTAGGAGTCATCCACACAGTGTCAGAAGGAGATCAGATAGGAAATTGGCAGCCAACAGACCAGAGCCTTTCTCTATGGGCTGAAAGAAGAGAGAACAGGGAGGAGGGATAGAGATGAAGCTGACAGAGAGCCAGAAAACACAGAGAACCTGGCCTGTCCAGCCCCATGTACGAGAGGGAGACGATGGATCACTTTCAAGGTGGATCATTTGGGGAGTTGGAGAAAGGAAGGAGCCATTGACTTGGGTGTCCCTAGAGACCTTCCAGAGCACAGTTTCAGCTGAGTGGTGTGAACAAAGGCAGATCTCAGAGAACTGAGGCCTGAGTCAATATATGCTTTCCTTATAAAAAGGGTTCATCAGATTTGTATGATTTTTAAAATCATATTTGGTTAAAGTAATAGTATGATTATAAAAATGAAATATAAGTTTAAGTGGATATTTCAACATACTGACTGCCTTAACATTGGCTTTTCAACTGAATTCCACAAATTCAGATTTGAGCACCAATTACATACTAAGCACTAAGATTGCTGAAATGAAAAAGACATAGGTTTTCTCTCCAGGGGCATCAAGAAAAGTGGAGAGACAAACACATTACTATATGATAGTCTGCTGAGTACAGTCATTTAAGATTGAAAATAAGTCACATGTGTAAGTGGGTGATTCATTTTCTTGAGAGGAGAGGTAGGAGTGGAAGATTGGGGTGGTCAGGAAAGATTTTTCTGGCAACATCCTATTTCACCTGAGTGTTAAAAGGAAAATAGTTTTCATCCAGAAAAGGGAAGAAAAGTGATTCAGACTTTTGCAGTTAACTAAACTGTGAGGGCTTGGACAGATTACTTAATCTTGCTTTAATTCAATTTTACTTACCCATAAAATGAGAGAATAATCCTATTGCTTAGAATTCTTCATTTAGACATATATATTTACTGTTTCCTATGGATAAAACTTTGAGTTAAATGCTAGGGATATGGAAATGTGATGAACACCAAATAAAAGAAAGAAACTGGAAATTGTGATGAACACCAAATGAAAAAAAGAAATTGGAAATGTTTCTTTTGTCCTAAGACAAAAGAAAAAGGAACTATCGTTATTTGTATTATGATTGTAAATGAATGAAACCATGCAGTAGGTTAAGCAGTTAAAGTAACAAGAAAGGATCTTTCAGCAAGGAGGAAAATGTGATTCTGTTTGCATTTTAGAGAGCCAAATAGATAGTACGCTCTTCTAATTCACTAATGTATTTTAAATTGTCAAAGTGCTAGATTTGCAAAAAGGGATGAAGTAAATAAAGTTTATTTCATCCTTCAAACAAACATGTCTTGAGGGTCTACTATGAGTCAGGTACCATGCTGGACTCTGAGGATGCAGAAATGAATAAAATGTGGTCTCTTTTCTAAATAGCCTAGACCATGAATGAGACAGTTACATCAATAGATAATTATCTAGAATAAAACACATGGAATAATAAAAATGTTCACTGGGCAGCATACTCACATGAAAGAGTTTCAGAGCACTGGAAAACATCAACAAAAGTCAAAAGAGAATCATATACTTGAACACTTGTCCTCAAGAAGCTCCTCAGAAGGGTGGATTCAGAGCTAAATTGTTAAGTGCCAAAACCAAAATGTGAAATAAAATTGTGTCTGTACCTCTTGCAAAAATATTATTATGCAAGGATACAAAGAATGAGCATGAATGAGTTTTCCTGGGGATATTATTTACTTCCAAAATATTTCCTACAAGTAAGATAAACAGAGTTAAACATGTCTGTTAGGAAGGAATGATCCCAGCCCAGGTTTTTACCTTAAGTATGATGCATGATTATTTTAGACATTAACTTTAGTAAATTTTAGACAGTAACTTTAGTCACTTCTTCATGGAAGTTTCATTAATCTACAGTGATCCAAAGTCATGTTTTGACTTCTTTTAATGAGTGAGAAGGTAAATGGGGACTTAAGTTTTATGTGTTAGAAGTTTTTATTTAACACTTCTTTGGATGCTTATATTTATTTTTAATTTTTTTTTGAATTTTAGAATTTTATTTTTTTATACAGCAGGTTCTTATTACTTATCCATATTATACATATTAGTGTATATATGTCAATCCCAATCTCCCAGTTCATCACACTGCCCACCCCCCCAGCACTTTCCCCCCTTGGTGTCCATATGTTTGTTCTCTACGTCTGTGTCTCTATTTCTGCCCTGCAAACCAGTTCATCTGTTCCATTTTTCTAGGTTCCACATATCTGAACTAATATACGATATTTGCTTTTCTCTTTCTGATTTCCTTCACTCTGTATGACAGTATCTAGATCCATCCACGTCTCTACAGATGACCCAATTTCATTCCTTTTTATGGCTGAGTAATATTCCATTGTATATATATACCACTTCTTCTTTATCCATTCATCTGTCTATGGGCATTTAGGTTCTTTACATGACCTGGCTATTGTAAGTAGTGCTGCAATGAACACTGGGGTGCATGTGTCTTTTTGGATTATGGTTTTCTCTGGGTATACGTCCGGAGGTGGGATTGCTGGGTCATATGGTAATTCTATTTTTAGTTTTTTAAGGAACCTCCATACTGTTCTCCATAGTGGCTGTATCAATTTACATTCCCACCATCAGTGCAAGACGGTTCCCTTTTCTACACACCCTCTCCAGCATTTGTTATTTGTAGATTTTCTTATGATGGCCATTCTAACTGGTGTGAGGTGATACCCCATTGTAGTTTTGATTTGCATTTCTCTAATAATTAATGATGTTGAGCAGCTTTTCATGTGCTCCTTGGCCATCTGTATGTTTTCTTTGGAGATATGTCTACTTAGATCTTCTGCCTATTTTTGGATTGGGTTGTTTGTTTCTTTAATATTGAGCTGCATGAGCTGTTTATATATTTTGGAGATTAATCCTTTGTCAGTTGCTTCATTTGCAAATATTTTCTCCCATTCTGAGGGTTGTCTTTTCGTCTTGTTTGTAGTTTGCTTTGCAAAAGCTTTTAAGTTTCATTAGGTCCCATTTGTTTATTTTTGTTTTTATTTCCATTATTCTAGCACGTGGATCAAAAAAGACCTTGCTTTGATTTATGTCAAAGAGTGTTCTTCCTATGTTTTCCTCTAAGAATATTATAGTGTACGGTCTTACATTTAGGTCTCTAATCCATTTTGAATTTATTTTTTGTCTGTGGTGTTAGGGAGTTTTCTAATTTCATTCTTTTACATGTAGCTGTCCAGTTTTCCCAGCACCACTTATTGAAGAGACTGTGTTTTCTCCATTATATATCCTTGCCTCCTTTGTCATAGATTAGTTGACCATGGGTGTGTAGGTTTATCTCTGGTCTTTCTATCCTGTTCCATTGATCTATATTTCTGTTTTTGTGCCTGTACCATATTGTCTTGATTACTGTAGCTCTGTAGTGTAGTCTGAAGTCAGGGAGTCTGATTCCTCCAGCTCCATTTTTTTTCCTCAAGATTGCTTTGGCTATTCGGGGTCTTTTGTGTCACCGTACAAATCTTTAGATTTTTTGTTCTAGTTCTGTAAAAACTGCCATTGGTAATTTGATAGGGATTGCATTGAATCTGTAGATTGCTTTGGGTAGTATAGTCATTTTCAGAATATTGATTCTTCCAGTCAAAGCACATGGTATATCACTCCATCTGTTGGTATCATCTTTCATTTCTTTCATCAGTGTCATATAGTTTTCTGAGTACAGGTCTTTCACCTCCTTACATAGGTTTACTGCTAGGTATTTTATTCCTTTTGTTGCAATGGTGAATGGGATTGCTTCCTTAACTTCTTTTTCTGATCTTTCCTTGTTAGTGTATAGGTATGCAAAAGATTTCTGTGCATTAATTTTGTATCCTGCAACTTTACCAAATTCATTGATTAGCTCTAGTAGTTTTCTGGTGTCATCTTTAGGATTCTCTATGTATAGTATCATGTCATCTGCAAACAGTGACAGTTTTACTTCTTCTTTTCCAGTTTATGTTCCTTTTATTTCTTTTTCTTCTCTGATTGCCATTGTTAGGACTTCCAAAACTATGTTGTATAATAGTGGTGAGAGTGGACATCCTTGTCTTGTTCCTGATCTTGGAGGAAATGCTTTCAGTTTTTCACCATTGAGAATGATGTTTTCTGTGGTTTTGTCATATATGGCCTTTATTATGTTGAGGTAGGCTCCCTCTATGTCCACTTTCTGGAGAGTTTTTATCATAAATGGGTGTTGAATTTTGTCAAAAGCTTTTTCTGCATCTATTGAGATGGTCATATGGTTTTTATTCTTCAATTTGTTAATATGGTATATCACATTGGTTGATTTTTGAATATTGAAGAATCCTTGCATCCCTGGGATAAATCCCACTTGATCATGGAGTATCATCCTTTTAATGTGTTGTGGGATTCTCTTTGCTAGTATTTTGGGGGGTTTGCATCTATATTCATCAGTGATATTGGTCTGTAATTTTCTTTTTTTTGTAGTATCTTTGTCTGGTTTTGGTATCAGGGTGATGGTGGCCTCATAGAATGAGTTTGTTCCTTCCTCTGCTATTTTTTGGAAGAGTTTGAGAAGGATGGATGTTAGCTCTTCTGTAAATGTTTGACAGAATTCACCTATGAAGCCATTTGGTCCCCAACTTTTGTTTGTTGGAAGATTTTTAATCACAGCTTCAATTTCATTACTTGTGATTGGTCTGTTCATATTTTCTATTTCTTCCTGGTTCAGTCTTGGAAGGTTATACCTTTCTAAGAATTTTTCCATTTCTTCCAGGTTTTCCATTTTATTGGCATAGAGTTGCTTGTAGTACTCTCTTAGGATACTTTGTATTTCAGCGGTGTCTGTTATAACTTCTCCTTTTTCATTTCTAATTTATTGATTGAGTCCTCTCCCTCTTTTTCTTGATGAGTCTGGCTAATGGTTTATCAATTTTGTTTATCTTCTCAAAGAAACAGCTTTTAATTTTATTGATCTTTGCTGTTGTTTTCTTTGTTTCGATTTCATTTATTTCTGCTCTGATCTTTAACATTTCTTTCCTTCTGCTAACTTTGGGTTTTGTTTGTTCTTTCTCTAGTTCCTTTAGGTGTAAGGTTAGATTGTTTATTTGATATTTTTCTTGTTTCTTGAGGTAGGCTTGTATTGCTATAAAATTCCCTCTTAGAACTGCTTTTGCTCCATCCCATATGTTTTGGATCGTCATGTTTTTGTTGTAATTTGTCTCTAGGTATTTTTTGATCTCCTCTGACTTCTTCAGTGATCTCTTGGGTATTTAGTAACGTATTGTTTAGCCTCTCTGTGTTTGTGTTTTTTATGTTTTTTCCCTGTAATTAATTTCTAATCTCATAGCGTTGTGGTCAGAAAAGATGCTTGATATGATTTCAGTTTTCTTAAATTTACTGAGATTGATTTGTGACCCCAGATG
>NW_006782310.1:2859460-2917883 GCF_000442215.2 Lipotes vexillifer | reverse complement strand
TGCTGAATATCTGTGTGCACTTGAGAATAAAGTGTAATCTGCTGTTTTTGGATGGAATGTCCTATAAATATCAATTAAATCTATCTGCTCTATTTTGTCATTTAAAGCTTGTGTTTCCTTACTAGTTTTCTGTTTGGATGATGTGTCCATTGGTGTAAGTGAGGTGTTAAAGTCCCCCACTATTACTGTGTTACTGTCAATTCCATCTTTTATAGCTGTTAGCAGTTGCCTTATGCATTGAGGTGCTCCTATGTTGGGTGCATATATATTTATGATTGCTACATCTTCTTGTTGGATTGATCCCTTGATCATTATGTACTGTCCTTCCTTGTCTCTTGTAACGTTCTTTATTTTAAAGTCTATTTTAAAATCTGTTTTATCTGATATGAGTATTGCTACTCCAGCTTTCTTTTGATTTCCATTTGCATGGAATATCTTTTTCCATCCCCTCACTTTCAGTCTGTATGTGTCCCTAGGTCTGAAGTGGGTCTCTTGTAGACAGCATATATATGGCTCTTGTTTTTGTATCCATTCAGTGAAACTGTGTCTTTTGGTTGGAGCATTTAATCCGTTCACGTTTAACGTAATTATCAATATGTATGTTCCTATTACCATTTTCTTAATTGTTTTGGGTTTGTTTTTGTAGGTCCTTTTCTTCTCTTGTGTTTCCCACTTAGAGAAGTTCCTTTAGCATTTGTTGTAGATCTGGTTTGGTGGTGCTGAATTCTCTTAGCTTTTGCTGGTCTGTAAAGCTTTTGATTTCTCCATGGAATCTGAATGAGATCCCTGCTGGGTAGAGTAATCTTGGTTGTAGGTTCTTCCCTTTCATCACTTTAAATATATCATGCCACTCCCTTCTGGCTTGTAGAGTTTTGGCTGAGAAATCAGCTGTTAACCTTATGGGAATTCCCTTGGATGTTATTTGTCATTTTTCCCTTGCTGATTTCAATAATTTTTCTTTGTCTTTAATTTTGGTCAGTTTGATTACTATGTCTCGGCGTGTTTCTCCTTGGGTTTATCCTGTCTGGGACTCTCTGTGCTTCCTTGCCTTGGGTGGCTATTTCCTTTCCCATGTTAGGGAAGTTTTCAACTATAATCTCTTCAAATATTTTCTCAGGTCCTTTCTCTCTCTCTTACTTCTCGGACCCCTATAATGCAAATGTTGTTGGGTTTAATGTCCCAGTGGTCTCTTAGGCTGTCTTCATTTCTTTTCTTTATTCTGTTCCACAGTAGTGAATTCCACCATTCTGTCTTCCAGGTCACTTGTCCATTCTTCTGCCTCAGTTATTCTGCTATTGATTCCTTCTAGTGTACTTTTCATTTCAGTTATTGTATTGTTCATCTCTGTTTGTTTGTTCTTTAATTCTTCTGGGTCTTTGTTAAGCATTTCTTGCATCTTCTCGATCTTTGCCTCCATTCTTTTTCCTAGGTCCTGGATCATCTTCAGTATCATTATTCTGAATTTTTTTTCTGGAAGGTTGCCTATCTCTACTTCATTTAATTGTTTTTCTGGGGTTTTATCTTGTTCCTTCATCTGGTATATAGCCGTCTGCCTTTTCATCTTGTCTATCTTTCTGTGAATGTGGTTTTCGTTCCACAGGCTGCAGGATTGTAGTTCTTCTTGCTTCTGCTATCTGCCCTCTGGTGGATGAGGCTCCCTAAGAGGTTTGTGCAAGTTTCCTTTTGGGAGGGACTGGTGGTGGGTAGAGCTGGGTGTTGCTCTGGTGGACATAGCCCAGCAAAACTTTAATCTGCTTGTCTGCTGGTGGGTGGGGCTGGGTTCACTCCCTGTTGGTTGTTTGGCCTGAGGCGACCAACACTGGAGCCTGTGCGGCTCTTTGGTTGGGCTAATGGCAGACTCTGGGAGGGCTCACACCAAGGAGTACTTCCCAGAACTTATGCTGCCAGTGTCCTTGTCCTCACAGTGAGACACAGTCACCCCCGCCTCTGCTGGAAACCCTCCAACACTAGCAGATAGGTGTGGTTTAGTCTCCTGTGAGGTCACTGCTCCTTCCCCTCGGTCCCGATGTGCATACTGCTTTGTGTGTGCCCTCCAAGAGTGGAGTCTCTGTTTCCCCCAGTCCTGTTGAAGTCCTGCAATCAAATCCCACTAGCCTTCAAAGTCTGATTCTCTAGGAATTCCTCCTCCCGTTGCTGGACCCCCAGGTTGGGAAGCCTGACGTGGGGCTTAGAACCTTCACTGCAGTGGGTGGACTTCTGTGGTATAAGTGTTCTCCAGTTTGTGAGTCACCCACCCAACAGTTATGGGATTTGATTTTATTGTGATTGTGCCCCTCCTACCATCTCTTTGTGGCTTCTCCTTTGTCTTTGGATGTGGAGTATCTTTTCTGGTGAGTACCAGTGTCTTCCTGTCAATGATTGTTAAGCAGTTAGTTGTGATTCTGATCCTCTCGCAAGAGGGAGTGAGCTCACATCCTTCTACTCTGCCATCTTGAACCAATCTGGGTGCTTATAATTAATAATACATTTTTGGGGCTGTCTTACATTTTATCCATTATTTAACAAATATTTATCGAGCCCCTCCTGTGAGCCATGTGTTGTATTGGCAATTAGAAATATAAGGGTGAAGAGGACAGAGGCGGTGCCTGTTTCTCAAAGGCTGGTTGTTCATTAGTGAGAAGTTAGAGGTAGAATAGCAGGGTATGGCATAGAAGAAAACTAGGAGATGCACTGATTTGAATTTGAGGAGTCATATGGATTTGAAGAATCAGGACTTTCTTTGCAGAAGAAATATATCTAAGTAGGGAACTGAAAAATAAGTAGGAGCTAAACAAGACAGAAGTCTTGCATTCTATACTAAAGAACTGGTTCCAGGCCAAGACAAGATTTGGAGCCGAGACAGAGCATGGCATCTTTGAGGAAGTAAAAGAACTTCATTGTGGTGGGAGGTTGGGTTATGGGGGGACATACTGGCAAAGATGAGTCCAAGAAAGTAAACAGGCCACATTCCAAAAGTCCTTGTTTATGAATTTGGACATTGTCACTACAAGGGTCATTAATCAGAGTAGCAACATAATATGATTTTCATTTTTAGACTATTTAAAACTGTTGGGTCTGGAACTGGATGAACCAAGGTGGGATCAAGATCATCTCAAAAACCTGTGAAATAACCCAAACAAGTTATTTTGGTGACCTGGTTTCTGGCATGGGGACCTGGGTAGATGGTAGAAGAAATCACTGAAGCAGGCCTCTGTGTAGATGTCACTGTCCCCACAAAACTGTTCTGACACCCAGTTTCGGGAAATTTGCCTCTTCTAATTCATGCCCCCATAGCCCTCTGCTCCTCTTCCTCCATTACTTAAATATTGTGTTTAATTTCAACCTTAGTGCTTAGCATTCTCTATGAAGAAACCTGAGTTCCATCCTCTTAGAAATACCATCTTTGAATATCCTCTTCCTGGAATATTTGCTATGTCTACGATCTTCATCCTAACCCAGTCCCCCGCCCCAAGCGCACACACACGCATGTGTGCACATGCACACGTGGACACACACACACACACACACACACACACACACACACACACACCTTTGACCTGGTGTGCTTCTATCCATTTCATATAACTTGGTTTAGGGCTGTGAAATCTTGCCTGATGCAATGAATGTTACCACCTTCTCTTGTCTCTAAGAACTGGTATATAGTTCTAAATGTTATTATATTTCATTTGCAATGTTAGGTTCTGAATATTCGTTTGTATGTTTTTCTCCTCTATTGGAACAGAGAAGAAACATACATTATTCATCTCAGAAGCATAAGCATTTAGCACAGTTTCTAACAAGTGTTTATTGAATCAGCTAGACCAGCTGGAAGTTGGTGAAGGGCATGTTGTTCTTAGCTAATATTGTGCGTATGAAAAGAAAAAAGGATGAGGGCAATTAGGAACTTTGGGATTATCTTGTAGAAAGAGCCTACAGTCAGTTTTTAGAGAATTTAGTTAGTATCATTTGTAGTGTTAAGGAGGTGGTACTTGGAGATGCTACTCTTCTCAGGTTTATTCGGGAAGAATTCAATTAAAGAAAAGTTGTATTTAATTGTACCCTGCTATATAAAAATGATTAAGCTTTCTGAACCATTTGGCTTATAGTCACTAGGAATAACTGAATTAAAATAATTCTTATTTGTGCTGAGATTCTTGATGTATGCAAGATATATTTTCCTGATTTATAAAATGTAGGAATATGTTTTTCCTTATCATTTAGATTATCATTTTTCTGTGAGGAACTCACATTTTACAATTTAAACTTTTTACATAGTATTTTAGCTATACTTTCTACATTCAGGTTTATAGTTCCTTACTTTTAGGAAATAATTTCAGTATCAAATCACCATCTCTCTCAAAGTCATTGTTGAATTTTAAGAATGTCTTTGTTATGACAGCATTGTCACTATTCCTGAGTATAAAAACTAGAAATTAGCATTTGATGATGTCTGCAGAGGAGTTTCCAGGCACTGAGAACAGATACAGACATTATCCTTCCCCGGAGAAGCAGCACACATTGTCAGGTGCTCACATTGTCTTGAGTTTTACCACCTTGGGATTCTTTGATTTAATTTGGTACCATTATCAGAGCTCAAGAGTGTGCTGGGGACTTTGAGCTCTTGAACTAATTATGGTGACACATCTCTCCCTATGAATTTTGCCAAAGTTTAGTGGAAAATAAAGAAATTATTATAGTAAAAAAGGACTAGTAAAAAACCTACATAGACTTCAATCATTTTAGTCCATGATAATTATAATGTAAATATCTAGAGAGCAAGAACACTATTTTGTTCATATTTAAATTCTAAGTTCCCAACAGTGTTAAGATCATGGTAAAATATTTTATATGATTTAAACGAATTCTGAATTAAACCAGGCTGCAGTAATACCAAAGAGCAAGTTGTGTTCTGTAGGCACTTTTGCCTGGCTTTTTGCCCTTTCAGCAGTTAACCAGGTTTTGAACAGGTTGACTATAAGGTCCACATTATATATTTGAAATTGCATTATTCGTGGACAGTCAGAATAAATACTAAATGCATGGTCATGTCCCCAAACTATTTCTTATCTATCTAATCCTCATTTCTTGGCTGAGAGATGTTCCACTTTGATATGACAATTGAATAATCGTTATCCTGGGCCTCGCAAATAGCTTTCATCTTTTGTTTCAGTTTCAAATACTTGGTACTGGCTGCCTGGTCTGCAGATATATCTTGCCCAGCCTTGGTAAGAAAAATGATCTATTGAAAGGTGTATCCTGGGGCTTCCCTGGTGGCGCAGTGGTTGAGAGTCCGCCTGCTGATGCAGGTTCGTGCCCCGGTCCGGGAAGATCCCACATGCCGCGAGCGGCTGGGCCCGTGAGCCATGGCCGCTGGGCCTGTGTGTCCGGAGCCTGTGCTCCGCAACGGGAAAGGCCACAGCAATAAGAGGCCCGCGTACCAAAAAAATAAAAAATAAAAAATAAAAAAATAAAAGGTGTATCCTGAGCATGGGTTATGAGAATAGTCATGCCTTTGCCAAACCTGAGGTAACCCTTCTCCAGCTCAAAATTACCAGCATCATCAGCCTCTGAGACGGTTGGTCACAGTTCACACAGGTACATCATTCTCCTCCCACCCCACTCAAGGTAAATTATCAATAATCATTTACCTGTAATAATAGGTCCATAATAACACTAGTTAATAAACGTGTAAATTCAGAATTTTCTTTAGACAATTCTTAGATATTATGTTGTTTTATAATATATTTCTTAGTGTGTCATATTCAAATTAAGGTATAAAACTTGTGATTTTATGGATATACTAAAATTAGAAAAAAATTAGCATTTTCTGAATATATTTCTAAAAAGTGATGAGGAAGTGTGTCCCTATTTAAATTCTCTGTATTTAAATAGAGTAAAAGTGATGGAGCTGCACTATGTGTTCTCTTTAACTTAAAAATCCACTGCACAGAATTCACTTTATGGTTTCTGAAGGAATTTTAGCGAACATTTCAAGAAAGCTGTGCTTGTCTTCTCCGTATTCTTTTACATTCCACTCAGGAACTGTAAGTCTACTGTGATGAAAAATGTAAGTGAAGCAAGTAGAAGGGGAAGAAAGGGTGAGGAGGAAAACAAATACTTGGCAGGGGCCAACTATGTGCTAGATACAGGACTGTGCGTTCTAGTAAACTTTGGAAGTTTTCTCTCTCAGACCCTGTGCAGTGCATCTCCCATTCATTCAACTGACAAGCAAAGAGACATTTCTTCAACACTTCTCATATGGAGATACTGAACCTCTATGCAATTTTAGATGAGTCTCATCAGTAAAACCTGAGTTCTTTAAGTTTGATGTATTTGAAAAGTGATGTACAAAATTATAACATCCATATGCTTGTCTGTGTTTTACATAGTATTTTTCTCTCTTACCATTCCATTTATTCTGGATTTTGCAATATAAAACTAGCTTTTTTCCTCACAAATTATAAAATGGTTGCCATAAATATAAAAAAGCATGGAATTTTGCCTTTTCCTACCTAACTCTGTTATTCCTCTGACTGTTAAGCCACATTTTATCTTTCTTTTATTACTCCTGACCTCAAAATATATATAATGCTGAGAAGCATTCATGGGGGAAAAAATATGCTTTCATACAGATTGGAAAAGGTTCAGCTAACCTATCCTATTATTTATTTTGTGAGGAGGATCAGCTCACCTATCCCATCAGTGCTTTCATTTCTAACCATTTTATTGCCAAATAGTTTATATAGCATACAATTCACCAATTTAATGTGTACAATTCAAGTTTTTTTATTTTTGAAATATAATTGACATGTTAGTTTCAGATGTATACCATAACGATTGATATTTGTATATATTGCAAAATGATCATCACAATAATTCTAATTAACATCCCTCACAACACATAGTTGCACAGTTTTGTGTGTGATGAGAACTTTTAAGATCTAGGCCCTTAACTTTCAAATATACAAGACAGTATTATCAACTATAGTCACCATGCTCTATATTACATCCCCAGAGTGTATTTATTTTATAACTGGAAGCTCATACTTTTTGGGCACCTTCACCTCCATTCCATCTACCTCCTATCCCCCACCTCTGGAAATCACCAACCTATCCTTTGTTTCTATGAGTTCAATGTTTATTATTATTATTATTCCAATGTAAGTGAAATCATATGGTATTTTTCTTGCCTGTTTGTCTGTCTGACTTATTTCATTTAACATAATGCCCTCAGGTCCACCCATAATGTCCAGATAACAATATTTCCTTCTTTTTCATAGCTGAATAATAATCCATTTAAAATATATACCACATTTTAAAATTTTATTTATCCATTGATGGACACCTGGTTTGCTTCCCTGGCTTGGCTATTGTAAATAATGCTGCAGTGAACATGAGGACACATATATCTTTTTGAGTTAGTGTTTTAGTTTCCTTCAGATAAATACCCAGAAGTGGGATTGATGGATCATATGGGAGTTCTGTTTTTTAATTTTTTGAGGAACCTACATACTGTTTTCCATAGTGATGACATCAGTTTACATTCCCACCCACATAGCACAAGTGTTCTCTTTTCTCCACATCACCACCAGCATTTATCATTTGTCTTTTTAATAATAGCCACTCTAACAGGTGTGAGGTTCATTGTGGTTTTGATTTGCATTTCCCTGATAATTAGTGATGTTGAGCACCTATAATGTACCTGTTGGCTATCTGTATTTCTTCTTTGGTAAAATGTCTGTTCAGATCCTCTGCCCAATCGTTAATTGGTTTTTTTGTGTTTTTGTTTTGTTTTGTGCTGTTGTACGAGTTCTTTAAATATTTGGCATATTGGCCCCTTATCAGATACATGATTTGCAAAGTTTGCAGGTGAGAAGATATGACATTAGATATAGAAAATCCTAAGCACTCCACCATAAAACAAACAAGCAAAAACCTATTAAAACTAATCAATGAATCCAGTAAAGATGCAGGTACAAAATCAACATACCAAAGTCAATTGTGTTTTTATACACTAACAATAAAATATTGAAAAAAGAAATAAAGAAAACAATCTCATTTACAATGGTATCAAAAACAATAAAATACTTAGGCATAAATTTAATCATGGAGGTGAAAGATCTTTACGTTGAAAACTTGAAGACTTTGATGAAAGAAGCTGAAGAAGACACAAATAAATGGAAAGATATCCCATGTCCATAGATTAGAAGCATTAGTATAGTTAAAATGACTGTACTAACTAAAGCTATCTATAGTTAGATTCAATGTAATCCCTATCAAAATTCCAATGACTTTTTTTTTTTTAGGAAAAACAATTCTAAAATTTTATGGAACTATGAAAGGCCCTGAATAGCCAAGCAATCCTGAGAAGGAACAAAGCTGGAGGCATCACACTTCCTGATTTCAAACTATACTGCAAAGCTGTAGTAATCAAACAGTATGGTACTGACATAAAAATGGACACATAGACCAATGGAACAGAATCAAGAGCCCAGAAATAAATCCCCACATACATTATCAGATAATATTTGACATGGGAGCCAAGAATACTCAAGGGGGAAAGGATAGTTTCATTAATAAATGGTGCTAGGAAACCTGGATAATCACATTCAGAAGAATGAAATTGGACCCCTATCTTACACAACTTAAAAAAATTGACTCCAAACAATCAAAGGCTTAAACATAAGACCCCCAAACCATAAAACTCCTAGAAGAAAAACTAGGGAAAAATCTCCTTGACATTGGTCTTGGCAACAGTGTTTTGGCTATGACACAAAAGTACAAGTAATAAAAGCAAAAATCAATAAATTAGACTATACCAAACTAAAATGTTTCTTCACAGCAAAAGAAACAGCCAACAAAATGAAAAGGCAAACAATGTCATGGGAGAAAATAGTTGCCAACCATATATCTGATAGGGAATTAAGATCCAAAATATATAAGGAAAACAGGCAATTCAATAACCAAAAAATACCCAAACAATATTATTACTACATGGGCAAAGGAACTGAATAGATTTTTTTCCAAATACGACATACCAATGGTCAATGGGTACATGAAATAATGTTCGACTAATTGGGGAAATGCAAATCAAAACCACAGTGAAATTCCACCTTGCACCTATTAGAATGCTTATTATTATTTGATAATAATCAAAAAGACAAGAGATGAATGCTGGGCAGGATGTGGAGAAAAGGGAGCCCTTGTGCACTGTTGGTGGGAATGTAAGTTGGTGCAGCCACTATGGAAAACAGTATGTAGATTCCACAAAAATTTCAAAATACAACTACCATATGATCCAGCAATCCCACTTCTGGGTATATATGCAAAGGAAATGAAATCAGATCTTGAAGAGATATCTGCACTCTTATGTTCATTGCAGCATTATTCAAAATAGCAAAGATATGGAAACAAACTAAGAATAACCTAAGTGTCCATCTATAGATGAATGGATAAAGATGTTTCTTTATAGGTATATAATTATAATACTATATGTAGTTATATAATATATTATGATTATATATTATAATAGATTATGAAATTCTGTATGTTATATATAATATAAATAATACATACATATGAATATTACCCATCCATGAGAAAGAAGGGAATCCTGCAACTTGCAGCAATATGGCTGGACTTTGAAGGCAGACAGAGAAAGATATATACTGTATGATATCACTTATATGTGGAATTTAAAAAACTGAACTCCCAGAAACAGAAAATAGAATATAGAATAGAGGCTGGAGGCTAAGGGAAATGGGGAGTTGCTGGTCAAAGGGTGCAAACTTTCAGATATGAGTAAGTTCTGGGAATCTTATGTATAGAATGGTGATTATAGTTAACAATCTTGTATTACATACTTGAAAGCTGTTAAGAGAGTAAAGCTTAAATGTTCTCACCCACAAAATAAATGGTAATTAATGAAGTTAATGGATGTGTTAACTAATCCTTCTGCATCATGTTGCAATATATACGTATCAAATCATCACATTAGACACTATAAACTTACGCAATGTTATATTTCAGTGATATCTTAAAGCTGGGAGAAAAGAAACCCCATACTCCTCAGCCCTCAACAACCACTACTTTCTGGCTCCTTAGAATTTTCTGTTCTGGACATTTCACATAAATGGAATCATATAATTTGTGGTCTTTTGTGTTTGGCTTCTTTCACTTATTATAGTATTTTTTAAGGTTCATCTGTGTTCTAGCATGTATTAGCACTTCATTCTTTCTTATGACCAAATAATCTTCCATTGTATGCATATACATTACTACGTTTGCTTATCCATTAATCAACTGATGGACATTTGGGTTTTCTCCTTTTGTCTGTTTTTCATAATAGACAAATGTTTGTGTACAAGTTTTTGTGTGTGGACATATGCTTTCATTTCTCTTGGGTATATACTTGGCAGTGGAACTGCCAGTTCATATGGTAACTCTATGATTAACTATTTGAGGTACTGCCAGGTTTTTCTTCTAAAGTACCCATTTCCAACATCAGTGTATGTTGGTTCTGGTTTCCCCACATGCTCACAAACACTTATTATCTGACTTTTTTTATTCTACCCATCTTGTTAGGTGTAAAGTGGTATGTCATTGTGGTTTTGGTTTGCATTTCCCTGATGACTAATAATGTCAAGCTTCTTTTCATTAGTTATTTGTATCTTTTATGGAGAAATGGCTATTCAGATCCTTTGCTCTATTTTTAACTGGGTTGTCTTTTTATTACGTTGTATAAATTCTTTGAATATTCCAGATACAAGTCCTTTACCATATATATAACTTGCAAATATTTTCTCCCATTCTGCAGGTGGTCTCTCTACTTTCTTGATAGTGTCCTTTGAATCACAAAAGATATAATTTTGTTGAAATCTGATTTGTCTACTTTTGTTGTTCATACTTTTCATGTCACAACTATGAATCCATTGCCAAATCCAGGTCACAAAAATTTAGCCTTATGTTTTCTTCTGAGGTTTATAGTTTTAGCACTTACCTCCAATTGTCTCAGCAACTGTTTGTCGCAAAACTGTCTCTTTCTCACTGAATGGTTTTGGCATCCTTGTTGAAAATCAGTTGACAATAGACAGATGGATTTATTTCTGGACTCTCAATTTTACTCCATTTGTCTCTATGTCCGTCCTCTGCCATTACTTCTTTGTATTGGTTACCATAGCTTTGTAGTATATTTTGAAACTGGGAAGTGTGTATCCTCCTAATTTGTTCTTTTTATTTAAAGTTGATTTGACTATTCTGGGTTCCTTGCAATTCTGTATAAATTTTAGAATTAGCTTGTTAATCTCTAAAAAAAAAAAAAGAAAGAAAGAGAAAGAAGGAATGAAGTAAGAAAAATCAGCAGGGATTCTGATAATAATTTCCCTGAATCTGGAGATCAGTATGGGTATTGCCATATTAAGTCTTCTGATCCATGAATAGGGTATCTTTTTCCACTTACTTGGATCTTCAAAAATATCTTACAGATTTCAGAGTTTAAGTTTTTGCACTCTTTTGTTAAATGTATTCCCCAGTACTTTGTCATGCTATCATGAATGAAAAAACTGAACTTCATATTTGAATTAGGCATTGCAACTGTATAATCAAAAAAATCAAATAGTATTGATTTTTTTTTTTTTTTGGTGACCTAATTAGTTCTAATAGAGTTTCAGAGGATTCCTTAGGGATTTCTATGTATGGGATCATTTCAACTGTGATTAGAGATACTTCTACTTCTTCCTTTCTAATCTGGATGCCATTATTTCTTTTTCTGATAAAATTGCGGTGGGTAGAGTCTCCAGTACAATTTTGAATAGAAGTGGCAAGAGTGTACATCCTTCCTTGGGTCCTGATCTTTGGTGAAAGCATCCAGTCTTTCACCATTAAGTAAGGAGAGGGAATCCTGTGGTTCTGGTTGCGTCAATCTGGAATGGGATTTCTGTCTCACTGAGCTGAAAAAGGGCAGTGTGGGGCTGGTTGGTTTAAATTCATAGATGCTAATTGTTTTTACAAAATTTTAATTGATTTTTTGAATAGATGTTTCCTCATTTACTGTGTTCCCTTAAGACCATTTCCAGAGATTTTAATTTTTGTTTTTTGTTTTGCTTTTGTTGTTGCTGTTGTTGTTTTGGTTTTGGTTTGTTTTATCATTGTCACCAATTTTCCAATCTATTTTGCAGGGGGGTGGGTTCACAGAGCTCTCAAAGTTGGCATGCCAGATGTTTCTCTGGCCTGCCAACTCTTAAGAAGTGAATTCAGTTAATTTTGAAAGATTTTCTAATGTTATAGAAGCAAGCCTAATATGAGAAATATAAATTACCCCTCTTCTATCTGCGTAGAAGTCACCCCACCTTTGAAAGTTTGATCACAGAAATAATAAAAAAAGAGCCTGAAATTTAGAAATAAGAGATTGAAATGTTAAAGGAAAAGGGACATGAGTTTAGTTTCCGTGTTACTATTTTGTTGAATAAAATACTTCATAGCAGAGGTTGCATTTTTTTTAACTTCAACACCTCCATCTTTTCCTGAAGAAATGCACATGCCTATTGAGCTTATCTTTCCATTCCTCTCACTTTTCTTTATAATTTTGTTTTTCTATTCATTTTGAAATTAATTATTTTTTATTTTTGTGACCTCTCATCATGTCTCTCAGGTTAAGTCTGTGTATGACAGAGGTTCAGTACAGATGGGATGAAAGAACTAAGTCAAAACTGAATTTCAGAGAAAGGCAACATTTTCCTCATCACCTACGTGGATCTCGTTATGTAGAGAAAGAACATTGCTTTCTATTAGAAATATTTTGTTTGACTAATCATAGTCATTTGTAAGGAACAAAAACCAGAAAACTGACTAAATAAATGTCTAAGTGGAATTAACAGTTTAAGTTGAATATATATTTTTAGGGGACTATCTCAATTATCCTATCCCACCCCAAATTTTGGACTACAAAATAAATTCATTTGGGGGTTAACACATTAAAAAGGGGGTTTTATTTAATTATAAATCAGAATTTAGAATCATGAAAATACTAAGCACAATTTCAAGTAGATTCGAATGCAGAGAAAATAGATTTCCATAATACAGAGCCTATTCTCATGTTGATCTTGGAGTATTTGTCATTAACATTCTCCTGTTAACATTTATGGAAGATTTATGCATGCACTGATGGGAGAATTAACCTCTGAATCTGTAATGTCAAGTGGTTTTCATTAAAGCTTACAGATACCTGCTTGACAAATTTGGCTGTTTACAGTTGGAGAGGACATGATTTTATTAATTTTACTTGCAGATGTATCAAATGTGCAAAAACCAATGACTTAATTTCGCCTAAATTTTTATCTCTATAGATACCCATCCATGTACAGTACAGAATTCAGTAGCTAGAGCAACACTGTTCAGTAGAATTTTCTGCAGTGACAGAAATGTTCTGTTCTACACTGTCCACTATGGGAACCATTGTCCACATGTGGCTATTGAGCATAGGAAATATGGATAGTATGATTAAATAATTAATCTTTTTTATTGAGAACTAAGTTTTTAATTTGACAAGTTAAAATAGATACTGCTCAGCAGCTATTGTATTGGACACCACAGAGTTAAAATAATTTGTTAATGGAAATACTGCTCCATTCTTTCATTTATCCTGTCTCTACCCTCTCCCCTTCCCGCTTCCAGGAACACACAGACTAACACTCACCACCACCTGTCAATGTAAAAAACAAACAAAAAAATGCTGTGCTATTATTTCAACTTAAAAATAAGATAGGATTAACAGCTGTATCCCAGAGAAATCAAGTGTACTAGATAATTTAGTAGCTGGCAAAAGAGTGGTTGTTAAAGAATAGAGATAAAACCATTTAGTGAATACTTGTTATTTTCACTATCTTTTGAAGCAAACTACAATTTGAAATGGAAATATGCATTAATTTATAGATAAGGTTTTATTTACTCAGATGGGTTTTTACGTGAAAAGTCCAAGAAATGTGGACCAATGTAAGATAGTAGGTCATCACACAGTCTACATAAATAAACAGATGAAGGTTTTGCTCATATAAAATTTATCATCATTAGGTGTTAAGTAAGCATTGTGTTTCAAACTGCAGTAGGTCCTGTGGATGAAAAGATGAAATTGACTTTGTTCATAAGGCACTCCAGTGTAGAGGGGAGCAGAGAATAGAGATCATTAAGAGAAAATGCGTTAATGTTTGTGATATAGGAATATACAGGAGAGATGCCTAACGCATTTGGCGTCTCTTCTGTAGGACAGACGGGGATCAGTAAAGACTCCTTGGTGAAGAATTTTGAAAGGTGAGTAGGAGTTCACCAGTTGACAAAGCTGAAGGAGTTGTTAGAGTGGATAAGGAAGAGAAAAGCAAGAGGACATGGTAAGAACAGAATAATGCAAACATGTCAGTACAGCAGGACTACAGGCTTCTTAGCCTGGGGCAGGGGAGGTGAGCATGAAGGCAAAACATGAAACTTGACTGGAGACAGTTTCATTGTTGTAAGAATATTGGACTTGATCCTGAAGGTAGTCGCTAATTTAAGGGGTCAAAACAGAGGTATCAGGTTTGGTTTTTGTTTTGGTTTGGTTTGGTTTTTTTCTTAATGTGGTCGTAGTCTTGCAGTTGTGTGGAAACTGGGTTCAAACTGGGCAAATCTAGGGTGATTAAATCACTAAAGAGAGTTAAAGGTCTATAGGAAATCCTAGACTGGAATAAGAGGAGGGTGGATACAGAGGAGATAAGTTTTCTGTGTAGATAGGGAACATAATGTTCAGGGATTTTAACTGTGAAGGATGGGGAAATGAAAGTGGGTCATAGGGCTGGCGATTTGAAGAGGCTGGGAAAGTTTTGACCCAGATGACGAGGAATTGGAACCAGTAGATGAGTAGGGACACATACAGGCATGGCTAGGCAACATGAGGCTTAGCTGACGTTGACAACCACAACTTTGAGGGGATACCTTATCTTACAATTGTGTAACTTTCTCAGATTGTGTGGCAGGCTCCATGAGTGATGTAGGGTTTTTTATATTGAATTCAGCTGAAGATCAAGGGATAAGCTAGTTGTGGATGTTGGTGAGGGAATGCCTAAGGTTATGATTAACTTTGTAGGTTGGTAAGGTAATGAAAATGCGCAAAAGGACTGGTAAATTGGGAGGCATTTTGGCTAAAGGACTGCAATACTTCATGAAGACAGGTAACAGACACAGTGGATGTAAGAAAATGAAAAAGTTGTAACCAGGGAATTAAAAATTGAGGTTTTATATTTCCAGAGAGGAATGATTTATTTTGATAACAAGATCTAGGGTGTGGTGTTATATGTATGCGGCTGAAATGACATAAAAACAAATGTCATTTGAATCCAGGAGTACATGGAATTATGAGGCTGGGATGATGAATACATCATCTTTAAGGACATTGAAGCCACTCAGAGGAATGGTGCCATTTGGGGTGGAAAGGCAGACTGGGGACCAGGTGATAAATACATCTTTAAATATAGGGAGGTGAACAATAGGTAAAAGATAACAAATGAGAGATCAGGGGCTGTATAAATGGATAAGATGGTCTTCAAAGTAAGAGTTATTTCCACAAAACAGTGGAAAAGTAAATGATTGGAAGAGGCAGTGCAGATCTAGGAGTATAGCAGGCTGTTCTGTGTTTTTTAGGTGGTCGTCAGTCATATGCAGCCACCAGAGGAGATGCAGAAGAGGCTCAGGGAAACAAAGTTTATTATACGCACAGATCCTAGAAACCGGAGGTGTGGCAAACCAGGCAGGGCTACATGAGGAAGCACCAGCATCACTCAGGACAAAGAAAGGACAGGAGGGCTTCCCTGGTGGTGCAGTGGTTGAGAGTCCGCCTGCCGATGCAGGGGACACGGGTTCGTGCCCCGGTCCGGGAAGATCCCACAGGTCGCGAAGCGGCTGTGCCCGTGAGCCAAGGCCGCTGAGCCTGCGCGTCCGGAGCCTGTGCTCCACAATGGAAGAGGCCACAACAGTGAGAGACCCGCGTACCGCAAAAAAAAAGACAAAGGACAGGAGCAAGGGGAGAACCTAGGCAGCCACGTCCTTTATTGGAGTTTCTCTGTGAAAGGCAAGGCAGGGAAGAGTAAACAGTTTAGGACTGGCTAATTTGAATAATTTCAGCAGACGGTAAACTATAGTTGTACTCCTTAGTTGCCTGGTACTTGGCTCTGGGATGATTAAGGCAGATGAAAATTGCCTTCTGGAGTGTGAGCCACAGAGGGTGTATGACTCTGGGTTGGTTAGTCTGCATGTCAAAGACATGATCCAGGCTAAGCCAGATCTAAGAATTGCCTAGGCCTGGGAGGGACAGTGTCTCCCCAGGCAGAAAGATTTTTAAGATGTCAAAACATAATGTGTAGAAAATAAAATATATAAACAATGCATAGGCCAATGTCTAGGACTAGGTCAAATGTAGGGGTTGGACAAATGTGCGATATAAATTGATAAACTCCACAAAGAAGGCAGAGATCTCAAGGAGGGCTGTATTTAACATATGGCAAGGAGAGGGGGGGAGGTGTGTTGTCTTCTGCAAAGCGCCAAGTGACACGGGGTGTGCTTGCCCTGGAGAAATGGGGCAGTGTAAGCTATGTGAAAGATGCATAGCATAGTAGATGTTTGAGAGAATGGATGTTTACCTCCTGGGTAGGGACCAAGAGTGATTAGAAGTGAGATATGAAAAATTAGCTGACTTCTGTTTTGCAAAAGGGATTATCTTAAAGTTGTTTTATTATTATTGAACTGATGACTTCAACTTTCATCACTATTACAATACCTTATTGGATTTTTTTCATGATCCACATCACTATCTGAAGTTATCCTGGTTAATTTTCTTCTGATTAGATTCCTCCCCTCGTAGAAAATAGTCTCCCATGAGAGTAGGGTCTTGTGTTTTACTTGGTTACTACATCTCCAGTCTTCAGAACAGTGACTGGTACATAATAAGTGCTCAATAAATATTTGGTAAACAAAATAATTAACTCATTACATTCTTCTATGTTATCCTAAGTGGGAGAAAAAAGAGGCTAAAAGGTTTATACCTAACTTATTGGACATTGGACATGACATATTGTACATCACATTCATGCCACAGCTACAGTGAGGTGTCAGTAAAGAAGTTCCCCTAACATATCTATGGTACTTATTTGTATTTTATCAAACATTTACATAGGGCTTCTGTATGCCAGCGATTGTTCTAATAGCTTTACTAATATCAACTCATTAATTATTGATGAACTGTTGCACTGTCTTAGTAGTTCAAGGAATTTGCTTTGGATTTTACAAAGTCTGGCTTCAACCATTGAAACATGCTGAGGATAAGAATTTCATTTACCATCTGTGTCTCTGCAGAAAATAAATATTATTTAGGTTAAGTGAATATCCATAGTATTCTTTGCTGGGCCATTGTGGAAACACATCCTTTTTGTCTGATGCCATACAATAATTATTTAAAACCCTATTAATAGATGCTGTATTAAGAGTTATTTATTGATTTGGCTGCTGGCAAACTATCTTCACTATATTGTTTAAAGATATTACGTGTTATAAATTTCTAGTATTTTTCTGATCCAGCTGGTTCATAATTATTACCAGATGCTACCATTCATCTCACTAAGATGCAATGGTGAATTGATGCAAATCCCTTTAATATCACTAATCAGTCTATATTTTAGGCTTTGATTCAGGCTGACTTTTGCCACTGATTTTAAACATCTATCTTAAATAATTCTGTTGGACTTTTCCAAATTTTAATTGGTGTCATTGTCTACAGAAATGGAAGATGTTATATGTAGTATGGGGGTTTTCAAAGTAGTTTTTTTTTTCCTTCTTTAGCCTTTGACAGAATTCCAGGATATAAAATGTATGTACCATGTGGTGTAGGTGTCTTCTTTTCCTTTCCCATGGGACACATGTGTAGCTACCTTGGTTTGAGATAGTGTGAAAATCTGAGTAATCACTTACCCACTCTTCAGCTAGGTCATAATCTGCTTCATCCATACTGGTGGTTCCTCATGGTCCCAAAGCCTATAGTTATGCATGGGTGGATGCCTCTTCTATTTCAGTAGTTCACAACAACTCTGATGTCAATGATCACAATGTCTATGAAAGAAGGATGTCCCCTATCAGTTCCCAATACCACCTATCTTGCCTTTTCTTAAGTGAGCAGGGCTTCACTGTCTGGGCCATTTCATGGGATGAGTTATCTTTCTCTAAAGAAATGATCAAGACTCAAGTACATTCTTATCATTAAATATTTCATACTTCTGTCGTCCTCTGAATCTCTGAGGTTTTCCACCTCTATCTGGTTTCTTGGATTCCCCAAAGAAGGAGAGCCCTCCAAAGGAGAGTGGCAGCCAGTGTGGGATGGGGAAGGATGGAAGAATAATTCTGACAGTATCCATTTTACTTACCTGGATAAGGTTTTATTTTCCTCCAAAATCAGTCAGACCTTGCTCCATGACAGTTTTGTTTTTTTTTTTCAAAAACCATGTTAAGATCTGCATGAGAATTTTATACTGTGTTAACAACATTTGAACCTTATTTTCTGAGCTGGAAATGCATCTTTATACGCTAGGTGAGCATTTCCACCACCCTGTGTTGCATGACCTACTCAAGGAAGGGGCAAGAAATTAAGAGTTTCTTCTTGTTTCTTGGGGAGAGCACTTTAACTGCACTCTGCTTCACTGATAAAAGCAGACATCTGGTTTTAATATGCCTTGGGACAGTGGGGTCGCTCCAGTGGTGCCCACTCACATTAATACCTTTCCCTCTAGGTGGCCCCTTGGTGGCTGGATGGAGATCACTAATATACTGGGTAAAGCACAGTATTTGAATTCAGAAAACCTGGGAATGAGTCTTGCCTTTGCTAGATGTGTCACTTTGGGTTAATTATCAAAAGTCTCTTAGCCTAATATGACTCATTTTACAAATGGGAATAATGATTCTTTCCTCCAGTTATTTTTTGGTTTTGGTGATTTTTGGTTTTTGGTTTTTGGTTTTCTTGGTTTGTTTTTGTAGGAGGATCATGGAAGACAATGTTAAACCCAAACATACTTTATGCTTGGGACGATAGCTGCAAAGGATCATAATATGTAATAAATATGTTCCTTTCCAGCTTAAGGTACCACAGCATCAGGTTATGCTGCTTTATTGCTCAAATCATAACAGCTCTGAGCCCCTACTTGCCCAGATTAACAGAGTGCAACTTTTTCTTTTGCTGTTGCCCTTTCCAGGGAGTTTCTAGAAACTCTGAGGAATATTTTCCAATCATCCTTGTTATCATTTGTCATTTTCCTATGACATGTTTCTCTGAAACTTTCGTGGTCACTTCCAGCTATGGAATGGCTTGCTTCTCCATGCTCAAATCACAGTCATGGTCATTTCAACTCCCCCAAAGATAAAATGAGGCCCTAGTATTATTTTTCAGTCTTGTTTTACAGTACATTTTACATAAAGTAAAATTCACCCTTCTTAGTGTCGAGTTCTATGAGTTTTGACATATATACCTGTATGTATATATGTACCCCAAAGTTTCACTGACAAAAAAAAATTCCCTCAAATTTCCCTTTTTCTTCTTTGTAGTAAATGCCTACCCTACTGGCAATCACTAATCTGATTTTTGTCTCTATGGTTCTGCCATTTTCAGAATGTCATATCAACTGAGTCACATAGTGGATAACCTTGAATCTGGCTTCTCTCACTCATTCAGCAAAATGCATTTGAGGTTTATAATTTAGTTTCATGTCTTAATAGTTTCTTTTTATTGCTGATTAATGCCTTATATAGATAAGCTGTAATTTTTGTTCACCAGTTGAAAGGCATTTGTGTTTTCTCCAGTTTTTGGCAATATGAAGAAAGTTACTATAAACATTACTGAACAGGTGTTTACGTAAATATGTTTTCATTGTTTGTGTGTGGTGGGGTAAATTACTAGTATAATAAGCACATTTACATTTAAAAGAAACTGGCAAACTGATTATTAAAGTCCTGCCAATAAAATATCCGAGTTCCAGTGGCTCTCTGTCCTCACTAATCCTCGTTATTGTCAATTTTGTTTTTGTCATTCTAATAGATGTGATTGTATCTCATTGTAGTTTATCCATAAAATAACTTTTTGGGATTTTAATTGGGATTGCATTAAATCTACAGCTCAAATTGGGAGAACTGATATCTTAACAGTATTGAGTCTTCCTATCTATGAACATGGAATATCTCTCCATTTATTTAGTTCCTCTTTGATTTCATGCCTCAGAGATTTCTAGTTTTACTCACATAGGTCTTGTACATACTTTGTTGGATTTACCTATTTCATTTATTTAGGTGCTAATATAAACAGTATTGTGTTTTTAATTTGAAATTCCACATGTTCGTTGTTGATATATAGGAAAGCAATCGACTTTTGTATATTAATCTTATAACCTGCAGCCTTGCTATAATTGCTTATTAGTTTCAAGACGGTGTTTTTCCTTTTGGTCAATTCTTTCCGATTTTTTACATAGATGATCATGTCATTTGCAAACAATGACAGTTTTATATCTTCCTTCCCAATGTGTATACCTTTCGTTTGCTTTTCTTGCCTTATTGGATTAGCAAGGACTTCCAGTATAATGTTGAGAAAAGAGTGGTTTGAGGGGCCATCTTTGCCTTGTACCTGATCTTCCTGGGGATGTTTCAAGTTTCTCACCATTTAGTAAGATGTCACCTGTAGGTTTTTTGTAGATTATTTTTTCAAGTTGAGAAAGTTTCCTTCTATTCCTAGTTTACTGATAATTTTTATTATGCATAGGTGTTGGATTTTCTCAAGTGCTTTTTCTGCATCCATTGATATGATCATGTGACTTTCTTTTTTGTCTGCTAATGTGATGGATTATGTTAATTGATTTCTGAATGTTGAGCCTGACTTGCAATCTGGGATAACTTTCACTTTGTTATGGTGGTTAATTCTGTTTACACTTTTATTGGATTCTGTTTGTTAATATTTTATTGAGGGTTTTTGTTCTCTTCATGAGAGATATTGGTTTATAGTTTTATTTTCTTGTAACATCTTTGCCTGGTTTTCATATTAGGGTAATGTGGATCTCATAGAATGAGTTAGGAAGTGTTCTCTCTGCTTCTGTTCTCTAAAAGTTAGTATAAATAATTGGTATAATTTCTTCCTTAAATATTTGGCAGAACTCACCATTGAACCTATCTGGGTATCATGTTTTATGTTTTGGCAAGTTATTAATTATTGATTCAATTTATTTAACAGATGCAGGCCTATTCAGATCATCTATTTATTCTTGTGTGAGTTTGGCAAATTATGTCTTTCAAGGAATTGGTCCATTTCATCTAGGTTATCAAATTAATAGGCATAGAGTTATTAGTATTCCTTTATTTATCCTTTTAACATCCATGAGATCTGTAATGATGTCCTCTCTTTCATTTTTAGTAACTCGTGTCCTCTCTTTTTTTTCCTCACTATCCCAAAGAGAGGTTTATCAATTTTAGTGATCTTTTCAAAGAACCATCTTCTGGCTTTGTTGATTTTCTCTTTTGTTTTCCTGTGTTCAATTTAATGGATTTCTGCTCTAAAATTTGTATTATTTTTCTTCTGATTACCTTGGATTTAATATTCACTTCTTTTTCTAGTTTCCTGAGGTGGAAAATTATATTACTGATTTTAGATTTTTCTCCCTTTCTAATATATACATTCAATGGGAGAAATTTCCCTCTGAGCACTGCTTTTGCTGCATCTCACAAATTTTGACAAGTTGTGTTTTCATTTTTACAATGTTTTCAACTTTTCTTGAGCTATCTTCTTTGGCCATATGTTATTTGGAAGTGCGTGGTTTAATATCCACGTATTTTGGAATTTTCTAGATATCTTTCTGTTAGATTTCCAGTTTAGTTTCATTGTGGTCTGAGAGCAGATGTTGTATGATTTCTGTTCTTTTAAGTGTGTTAAGGTGTGTTTTGTGGCCCAGAATGTGCTCTGTATTGGTGAATATTCCATGTGAGCTGGAGAAAAATGTGTATTTTGCTTTTGTTGCATGACGTAATCTATAGATGTCAATTATATCAAATTGATTGAGAATGTTGTTGAGTTCAATTATGTAGTTACTGATTTCCTGACTGCTGGATCTGTGTTTTACTGAGGGAGTGGTGTTGAAATCTTAAACTATGATAATGGATTGATCTGTTTCTCCTGCAATTCTATCAGTTGTTGCCTCGTGTAGTTTGATAGTCTGTTGTTAGGTGCATACACATTAAGAATTGTTATGTCTTCTTGGAGAACTGACCTCTTATCATTAGTAATGTCCTTCTTTATTCCTGATTAGTTTCCTTACTTTGAACTCTGCTTTGTCTGAAATTAATATATCTACTCCTGCTTTCTTTTGATAATTGCTAGCATGTTATATTTTTCACCATCCATTTACTTTTAAGTTCTATATTTCTCTATATTAAAAATGAATTTCTTGCAAACAAGACATTGTTGGGTTATGTTTTTCAATCCACTCTAACAATCTCCATCTTTCAATTGGTATATTTAGACCACTGACCTTCAACATGATTACGGATAGAGTTGGATTAACGTCTGCCATATTTGTTGCTGTTTTCTATTTGTTGCCCTTGTTCTTTGTCCGTTTCTGCCTTCCATTCTTTTTTTTTTTCTTTTTTTTTTTTTTTTTTTTTTTTTTTTTTTTGGCTTCACTGGGTCTTTGTTGCTGCGTGTGGACTTTCTCTAGTTGTGGCGAGTGGTGTGCGCTACTCTTCCATGCAGTGTGCAGACTTCTCATCGTGGTGGCTTCTCTTGCTGTGAAGCATGGGCTCTAGGTGCATGGGCTTCAGTCGTTGTGACATGTGGGCCCAGTAGTTGTGGCTCGCAGGCTCTAGAGTGCAGGCTCAGTAGCTGTGGTGCACGGGCTTAGTTGCTCCACGGCATGTGGGATCTTCCCAGACCAGGGATCGAGCCCTGGTCCCCTGTGTTGACAGGTGGATTTTTAACCACTGTGCCACCAGGGAAGTCCTCCTTCCATTCGTTTTTGCCTTTTATGGCTTATTTTTCTTTTTTTGGCTGTGTGAGCGACATGTGGGATCTTAGTTCCCCGACCAGGGGTTGAACCCGCAGCCCCTGCATTGGAAGTACAGAGCCTTAACCACTGGACTGTCAGGGAAGTCCCCTTGCCTTTAATGTTTTTTTAAAAAATTTATTCATTTATTTTTGGCTGCGTTGGATCTTCACTGCTGCCACGGGCTTTCTCTACTTGCGGAGAGCAGGGGCTACTCTTGGTTGTGGTGTGCAGGCTTCTCATTGCAGTGGCTTCTCTTGTTGAGCACGGGCTCTAGGTGCATGGGCTTCAGTAGTTGTGGCTCATGGGCTCTAGAGCACAGGCTCAGTAGTTGTGGTGCACAGGCCCAGTTGCTCTGCGGCGTGTGGGATCTTCCCAGACCAGGGCTTGAACCCGTGTCCCCTGCATTGGCAGGCGGATCCCTAACCACTGTGTCACCAGAGAAGCCCAGCCTTTAGTGGTTTTAATTGGTCGTTTTATGATTCATTTTTCTCTCCTTTCTTAATATATCAATTATACTTTTTAAAACTTTTTTTAGTGCTTACCCTAGAGTTTGCAATATACATTTACAACTAATCCAAATCCATTTTTAAATAACACTGTACCACTTCACAAGTAGTGTGAGTACCTTATAATAACTATATCCTAACTTCTTCCTGTCGCTTATATTATTGCTGTCATTCATTTCACCTACATGTAAGCATACATAAACATATGTGTATATATATATATGATATATATAAGCATACATAATTGAAAACATTGTTGCTATTATTATTTTGAACAAACTGGTATAAGATCATTAGAATAAGAAAAAGAAAAGATTTTATTTTGCCTTTACTTATTCCTTCCGTGGTGTTCTTCCTTTCTTTATGCAGAGCCAGGTTTCTGACCTATATCATTTTCTTTTTCTCTAAAGAACTTCTTTTAACATTTGTTGTGAAGCAATTCTACTGACAAGAAATTCCCTCAGTGTTTGTTTGTCTGAGAAAATCTTTATTTCTTCTTCACTTTTAAGGGGTAATTTTGCAAGGTACAGAATTTAGATTGGTGGGTGTTTTTCTCTCAACACTTTTAATATTTCACTCTGTTCTCTTCTTGCTTGCATTGTTTCTGAGAAGTTGGATGTAATTCTTATCTTTTTTCCTGGATAGGTATGGTATTTTTTCTTTGACGTCTTTCAGAATTTTTTTCTTTATCTTTGATCTTCTGTAATTTGAAAATAATATCCCTGGGTGTATTTTTGGTGGGGGGAGGGCTTTTACCCTGCTTAGTGTTCTGTGAGTTTCATGAATCTGTGGTTTGGTGTCTGATATTTATTTGGGGAAATTCTCAGTAATTGCTGTTTCAAGTATTTTTTCTGTTCCTTTTCCTCTTTGTTATTCTTATTATGTGTACGTTACACATTTTAGTATTTTTCTCATGGTGTTTGGATAGTCTGTTTCTTTTAAGTTGTTGTTCTTTTTGCTTTTCTGTTTTTGAGGATTCTATTGATATATTCTCTAGCTCAGAGATTCTTTTTCCTCAGCTATGTCTAGTCTACTAATAAGCCTATCAAGGACATTCTTTATTTCTGTTACAAATTTTTTATCTCTAGCGTTTTTTTCCTTTAGGATTTCTATCTCTCTGCTTCATTGCCCATCTCTTCTTGCATGCTGTTGTCAAAAGTTCAGAAATAGAAGAAGCAAAACTAATTAATCACCAAGGTACATAATTAGCGAGTATTGTGCACATACCAAAAAGACAGTTCATGAACTGGGAGCATTCAAACAAAACATGAAATGAGATTCAAGGACACATTATTATAAAGCAGCTTATCCATTGAGAAGGCAGATACTGTGTATTCTTCAGAGTGTTTGATTATAATATTAGAATTTTCTTAAATGATAATGATAAGAAATTCGTTAGTGGTTACTTCATTTCAATTGTGGGAAACAGTTTAAGTTTTTCTTATGATTTCCAGAGGCATAAGCAAGAAATGATCCACGTCAAGTTAGCCTTGCAAAATAAGCTAAATTAAGCTTTATTTGTATGACTAAACTGGTTTTGTATGCTCAGGGAATTTTCAGAGCTGATCTCTTTATTTTTTATTCTAACACTGTCTATTTTATCCCTTAGAGGGATTAATACACCCTTAGCGTATTAATCATATATGTTTTAAAATTTTCAGTCTATATCCAACATATCTGCCATGTCTGATTCTGATGCTGCTCTGTCTCTTCAAACTATTTTTTTGGCTTTTTAGCATGCCTTATAATTTTTTCTTAATAGCTGGACTCAGTGTACTATGTATAAGGAACTGTTGTAAATAGGCCTTTGGTGGTGTGGTTGGTGTGTGTGTGTGTGTGTGTGTGTGTGTGTGTGTGTGTGTGTGTGTGTGTGTGTGTGTGTGTGTGTGTGTGTGTGTGTGTGTGTGTGTGTGTGTGTGTGTGGTATGCAGGCCTCTCACTGCTGTGGCCTCTCCCACTGTGGAGCACAGGCTCCGGATGCTCAGGCTCAGTGGTCATGGCTCACGGGACTAGCCACTCCGCGGCATATGGGATCTTCCCGGACTGGGGCACGAATCCGTGTCCCCTGCAGTGGCAGGCGGACTCTCAACCACTGTGCCACCAGGGAAGCCCTGGTGGTGTGGTTTTTAAGTATGGAGGGACGGGAAGCATTCCATAGTCCTATGATTTGGTCTCAGTCATTTAGTGAGCCTGTGCCTCTGGATTGGGAACTTCACAAGTGTTTCTCAGTTCCACCGCCCCTTAGGTGGGACAAGGGGACAAGTTAGCTTGTGTGGACTGGAGTTGGGTATTTCCTTTCCCAAGTCAGTTAGGATGTGATAAAACCCTAGCAGTTTAGGCTGTGATTAATTAGTTTCTCCTGATGGCAGGCTACTTAAGAAGAACAGAGTGCTCTGGTTTATTTCAAAATGATTCCTTTCCCCCTCCCTTTGCCAGAAGCAAGAGGGGATTTTTCTCCAGTATTTAGTGTAGGAATCTTGATTGAGCTCCTGAAGGGAATTTTTATAATATGGGGGGTGGGAGGATGGGGGAAAGTGGGCTATAACTGAGTCCCCATAGAATTTTTAACTTTTAGAGTTACCAACACTGAGATTCCAGTAATTCATCAGTTACAGATCAGGTTTTTCTGGCACTGATTCCCCGGGGGCTTTTGCTTGTGAGAGTGTGCTCTCTTAAGCTGTGAGTCCATGTGTTCACCTGTCTGTCTCTCTAGTCTTAGGGGCAACATTTGTTCTGTGTCCTACCCTCTCTTATGGAATCAAGAAGAGTTGTTGATATATAAATAAGATATATGGTCTTATAGCTAATGAGTCCGTCATCATTATTTCCTAAAATATAAAACATATTTCCTTCCTCCAAAAAAATCACCTAATCCCGCATTATGCTTTTTTGCTTGGTTTCCCTAGTCAAAAAACAAAAGTATTAGGTTGGCCAAAAAGTTCCTTTGGTTTTTCAGTGAAAATAAAAGACACATTTTTCATTTTCACCAAGAACTTTATTGAACAACGTATTCAACCTTTTGTTCCGCTACCTTCTGCCATTTTTCAGGCAAGTTCATAATTCTGTCTTCCCAAAACTTTTTATCTTTGTGAGCAAGGAACTGCTCCAGGTGC
The DNA here is from genome assembly GCF_000442215.2 of Lipotes vexillifer. Classification (NCBI taxonomy): domain Eukaryota; kingdom Metazoa; phylum Chordata; class Mammalia; order Artiodactyla; family Lipotidae; genus Lipotes; species Lipotes vexillifer. Next base: position 2,891,186 of record NW_006782310.1, on the reverse strand, counting down.
CTTTTACAGTCTTCCAGGAAATTGAATTTTTTTCCATTAAGAGAATTTTGTGAAGACCAAAATAAATGGAAATCCAAAGATGCAATGTCTGGTGAATACGGCGTATGAATCAGAACTTCCCAGCCAAACTAATAGTTTTTGCTGGTCATCAAAGAAACATGGGGTTTTGCGTTATCCTAATGGAAGATTATGCGTTTTCTGTTGATTAATTCTGGATGCTTTTCATCTAGTGCCACTTTCAGTTGGTCTAACTGGGAGCAGTACTTGTTGGAATTAATCATTTGGTTTTCTGGAAGGAGCTCATAATAGAGGACTACCTTCCAATCCCACCGTATACACAACATCACCTCCTTTGGATAAAGACCAGCTTTTGGTGTGGTTGGTGGTGGTTCATTGCCTCATGATCTCTTCAGTTCCACATTATCGTACAGTATCCACTTTTCATCACCCGTCACAATTTGTTTTAAAAATGGAATATTTTCGTTATGTCTAAGTAGAGAATCGCATGTGGAAATATGGTCAAGAAGGTTTTTTTCGCTTAACTTATGTGGCACCCAAACATCAAAATGATTAACATAACCAAACTGGTGCAAACGATTTTAACACTTGATTTGGATATCTTGAGTATGTTGGCTATCTCCCGAGTGGTATAATGTCGACTGTTCTCAGTTAATGTCTCGATTTGATTGCTGTCAACTTCACCTGGTCTACCCGACCATGGAGCATCATTCAGCGAGAAATCTCCAGCATGAAACTTCTCAAACCACTTCTGACATGTTCAGTCAGTCACAGCACCTTCTCCATACACTGCACAAATCATTTTTTTGCTTTTCAGTTGCATTTTTGCCTTTCTTGAAATAATAAAGCATAATATGCCAAAAATGTATTTTTCTTCCATCTTCAATATTAAAATGGCTACACAAAAATTCACTAATTTGATAAGTTTTTATTTAAATGCATGCTGATATGAGAACTGTCACAATACAATCTAACTATATTGTTTGGAATGAGGTTAAAGACAACTGAGTGCTCCTAGAGCCATCTTACGGGAAAAAAAAAAACGAACTTTTTGGCCAACCCCAATAAAATTCTGTGACTATTCCTCACTTCTTTAAGATGTTTAGTAGATTGAATGTGAAATCTGGTCTAAAATCCTTTAAGTGGGCCAGAATATTTTTCATCAAGTTATCTGTAATACAGCCAAGGAATGATTTGAAGAGTTATACTAGGTTTTTATGACTTAAGGATTGACTATTCTGTAGAATGTTAAGTAACAGGCAACAAGTTGTTATATATATTGTAATCCTTATTAAACTCATTGTAAAGATCAATACCCTTTTGCTGTACAGCAGAATATTCCACATCAGCCTAATAAATGAGCTTAGCTTTTACTTTCTAAATAAAAATGGTCATCGTCTTTATCATGAAACATATTATCGGTAGACTTCAAACTTTGGGGGAAAAACAATAACTATTTCAGACCAATAAGGTGTATTTTAATCACTAACTGCCACAAGACAACAATTATACCAAGACTTTCCTTTTAAACTTTGCTTATAATAGGAAGAGTCCAGGAGAAATTGGGTCCAGTGTTAATTCTGTTGCAGGAAGATTCTATCTTTATTTAAATCTATAAAGACCCTATGCAATGGAAATAATACATAAACTTGGTGGTCAATTCTGAGTTTCCAACTCAATTTTTCTTTAACTGTTTTAGTTCTTATAAAAAATTAAGTATGTGATTTAGTTCTTTATTTAGCACAATGCTGTTTGGACTAACCTGTTTCATGTAAATTGACACCATTATATTATACATTGGTTTACAGCTCCTGCCAGTTGTAAAATGAAATAATATTGTTTAGTCTTGTCCCAAAGTTATTAAAAGAGTATCGATAGAGTTTAAAGCAATATGTCAAATAGCTAAAATTACTATTTTTTAACACATATACCTTTCAAACTGATAAATATAAAGGAATATAGCCTAGTTTGTGCTATAAAGTACTTGTAGTCCAACATTAAGTAGAAAGATATTTCATATCAAGCACACTTGTTTTTCTTTAGTATTTTATTTTATTTTGCCTTAAGAATAAAGAAGTGAAATGTGGTTGACTTGTTCAAAGACTTATAACCAGTTCCAGTTATTATTTATTCATCTATACATCTATATTCCAATTTCTTTATATTCCAATATCTTTACCTATAAAATAAATATGGGTAGTAACCATTGGCTGATTGATCAAATCCATGATGATGTGGCAATCAGTTTAGAGAGATTAAGGAAGTCAGAACTTTGTCTTCATTTAAAATATCTTTCTGTATATTTCATACCTTTCCAACATGCATCAAAGACAGATAATGGATAGATTTTGCCCTAGAATTTATTGAACATACAGTCTATACTGCAAAGCTAAAATAGTTGATTGCATTTTATTCCCTCCAATATTGTTTCATTTAGTGTGTTTCTCTATAGTAAAAATCGTGAGGAATACTGAGACATGAAGGTTTTTAAATATTGGTCTAGAGAAAAACAAATCAGAGTGTCTAAAATATTTTTGAGGATCAGGAGTAGCTGTGAGTAATAAACCATTGGTAGACTATAGTGGTGGCCATAAAACCTTTTTTTCTCAATAAGAGACATAAAATAAATTTTATAGCATTTTAAAATACACAAAATACTAAAACTCAGGTAATCAAAAAATTGAATATTACAGTATTTAGGCACTCACAATTAAGTGCCTTGAGGGTTTTATTTTCCCCATCCATCAGAGGGTATATATTGCTACAGTAAACACTTTCAGATGCATGAATTCCCCAACTGTTAAAAACATCACTCTCAAAAATTCTCATGTGAAGTTTTATAACAGGTGTAACCAGTTAGGGTTGATTCTTTTTAAAATAATTTTAAACTAGTCTTTAAATATTTAATCATATTGTAGCCTATACTTTAGTTCACTAGTTTGACGCACTATAGCGTTTCAAATTATTGAAATAATTTTCAATCCATTTTTGTTTTTAAACATCATATCATGTATTCCTCACTGCAGTCCTGTGAGGTAGGTATTATTATTATCCTCAGTATTTAATGAGGAGCCTGAGACTTAGAGTAAGGTCACACAGATAGCAAAATTGGGAAGGAGAATTAAATTCCTTGTGTTCAAGATAGCCCTTGAACAAATGCCAACGATTTGTGAAAACTTGAGGCCACATTACATTTCTGCAGAGTTGATAAAGAAATAGAAATCACTAGGTTTTGTGTTGTTTTATTCTGTTTTTGCTTTTGAATGACAAAATTAAGTAACACTGGGAACCTTGCAAGTTCACATAATGTCAACCCAGAAGAATATTTCTATATAAGTCTGAGGTGTCTATCTGAAGGTATATTTTCCTGTATATTTGAGCCTAGAGTAGGGTAAGAGTGAAAATTGGATTAAAATTGAGCTTTACATTATATTTCTTCATAATTTCTTGTTTATTATGAATTTATTGTGATTTAATTTGTTGGTTAAAAGATAATATATCCTTTGTTTCCTGTTGTTGAACAGATATGGCCCTATGGCAAGAAAAAAAATTTTTAATCCGTCTCATATGTAAGGTATGAGGACCCAGTTTCCTATGACCCTGGAACATGTTTTTTCATAGGCTGTATCTTGGTTGATGCCAGATAATTTCTTTATTCTAACTCAAATCATGTACAGGCAGTAAAGAAATAATCTTCAAAATACTTATTTTTTACAAGTTAGGCACTAGCTTTTTAGTGCACTTTATTTCCTTCTATTGTTAACTATTAATTTGAGCTAGTTGAAATTGCCAATATTTGACATTTTTTGACTGTAAGAAATGGCAAGTTCATATGATTCACTCTAATATAAATAGAATGGGTAATGAACAGATTAATTGAGTGCTAAAGGGCATTTAAAGAAAGGAAGTGAAAAATAAAGCCAAGGATCTGGTGAGTAGTTTGAAAGCAACAATGGTTTTATATTTTTTAAATAAAAAGGTCTTTGGGGGGTTTTGTGTGTGTTTTTAATATACTTTATTTTTAGAGCAGCTTTAGGTTCACAGCAGAATTGAGTGGAAAGTACAGAAAATTTCCATATACCCCCACCACTTCCTGTCTCCACAAGCTCACAACCTCTCTCACTATTAGTATCACTCAGCAGAATGGTGCATTTGTTAGACAATTGATGAACCTACATTGGCACATCTTTATCACCCCAAAATCCATAGTTCACATTAGGGTTAAATCTTAGTGTTGTACATTCTATGGGTTTGGACAAATGTATGACACGTATCCACCATTATAGTATCATAGAGAATAGTTTTATTTCCTAAAAATCCTCTGTGCTCTATTTGTCCCTCCCTCCCCTTGACCCCTAACAACCACTATTATTTTCACTTTCTTTGTAGTTTTGCTTTTTCCAGAATGTTCTACAGTTGGAATCATACAGTATAACTTTTTCATACTGTCTTCTTTCACTTGGTAATATGTATTAAAGTTTCCTCCATATCTTTTTGTGGCTTGATAGCTCATTTGTTTTAGCAGTAAATAATATTCCATTGTCTGGTTGCACTATAATTTATCTGTTCACCTACTGAAGGACATGATGGTTGCTTCCAAGTTTTGACAGTTATAAATAATTCTGCTATAATAATTGGTGTTCAGTTTTTTGTGGGCATAAGTTTTTAACTCATTTGGGTAAATACCAAGGAGTGTGATTGCTGAATCATATAATAAGAGTATGTTTAGTTTTGTAAGAAACTGCAAACTGTTTTCCAAAGTGGCTGTACCATTTTTTAAAATTTATTCAAGTATAGTTGATTTACAATGTTGTGTTAATTTCTGCTGTGAAGGAAGGTGATTCAGTTATATGTATATATACATTCTTTTTTATATTCTTTTCCATTATGGTTTATTACAGGATATTGAATATAGTGTTCTGTGCTATACAGTAGGACCTCGAGAAATAGATAATTTGAACAGACCAACCACTAGAAGTGAAATAGAATCTGTAATTTAAAAAAAAAAAAAAAAAGCTCCCTACAAACAGAAGTCCAAGACTAGATGGCTTCAGCTTCACAGGCAAATTCTACCAAAGATTCAAAGAAGAACTTATACTGGCTGTACCATTTTTCATTCCCACCAACAATGAATAAGAGTTCCTCCTGCTCCATATCCTTGCCAGCATTTGGTGTTATTGATGTTTGGGATTTTCACCATCCCAGTAGGTGTGTAGTGGTGTCTAATTTTTGTTTTAATTTGTAATTCTTTAATGACATATGATGTTGAACATCTTTTCATATGCTTATTTGCTCTCCATATATCTTCTTAGGTGGGGTGCCTGTTCAGGCCTTTTGCCCATTTTTTAGTTGGGTTGTTAGGTTGAGTTTTAAGAGCTCTTTGTCTGTTTTGGATAACAGTCTTTATCAGGTGTGTCTTTGCAAATATTTCTTCCCAGTCTGTGGTTTGTCTTCTCACTTTCTTGGCAATGTCTTTCACAGAGCACACATTTTAAATTTTAGTGAAGTCCTACTTTAAAAATTTTTTTTATAGATTGTATCTTTGTTCTTGTATCTAAAAAGTCATGGCCATGCACAAGGCCATCTAGATTTCTTCCTGTTTTATATTCTAGGAGTTTCATAGTTTTGCATTTTATCTTTAGGTCTGTGATCTACTTTGAGTTAAAGTTTGTGAAGTGTGTAAGGCCTGTGTCTAAACTTTTTTACATATGAATGTCTAGTTGTTTCAGCACCATTTGTTGAAAAGACTGTCTTTTCTTCATTGTATTGTCTTTACTTCTTTGTCAAATATCAGTTGACTATATTTATGTGAGTCTATTGCTGGACCCTCTATCTGTTCATTGATCTATTTATTCTTTTACCAGTACCACACTGTCTTGACTACTGTAGCTTTAGAGTAAATATTGAAGTCAGGAAGTGTCAGTCCTCTGACTTTATTCTTCTTCTTCAATACTGAATTTTCTTCACTGAGTCATTTGTCTTTCAATGTAAACTTTAGAAGCAATTTGTTGATAATCAAAAAATAACTTGTTAGGATTTTGATTGGGATTGCATTGAATCTCTAGATCAAGTTGGAAAGAATTGACTCTGACCATATTGAATCTTATCAATGAAGGTGTAATATCTCTCAATTTTATTTAGTTTTTCTTTCATTTCTTTCATCAGTAGTTTTCCTCATATAGGTCTTATACATAATGTTACACTTACAACTAAGTATTTCATTTATTTGGGTGCTAATGTAGATGGTATTGTGTTTTTCATTTTGAATTCCATTTGTTCAATGCTAGTATGTAAGAAATAATTGACTTTTGTATGTTAATTTTGAAAAGGAGTGGTAGGAGGGAGTATCTTTGCCTTATTCGTGATCTTATCAGGAAAGCTTCTAGTTTCTCACCGTTAAGTGTGATGATGTTAACTGTAGGACTTTTGTAGATTTTTTTTTTTTATCAAGTCGAGGAAGTTTTCCTCTACTCCTTGCTTGCTGAAAGTTTATATCATGAATCGATGTTAGATCTTCTCCAGTGCTTTTTCTACATCTATTTATATGATCATTTAATTTTTCTTTTCATGTAATTGATCTGTTCATGTGATGGAATACCTTAACTGGTTTGCAAATGTTGAACCCACCTTGCATACCTGAGATAAATACAACTTAATCAGGTGTATAATTCTTTTTATACATTGTTGGATTCAATTTGCTAATATTTTGTTGAGGATTTTGCATCTAAGTTCATAAGAGACATTGGTTTGTAGTTCCCTTGTCATTTGTTAACCTAGTCTTGGTTTTAGGGAAATGCTGGTCTCGTTGAGTGAATTAGAAAATATTCCCTCTGCTTCTATCTTCTCGAAGTGATTGTAGAAAATTGGTATGATTTCTTCCTTAAATGTTTGGTAGAATTCACCAGTGAACCCATCTGGGCATCATGCTTTCTGTTTTAGAAAGTTAATAGTTGATTCAATTTTTTATAGATGTAAGCTGATTTTTCTGTATTATTTACATGTTTTCAATTTCATTGATTTCTGCTCTAATTTTTATTATTTCTTTTCTCTGGTTACTTTGGATATCATTTGCCTTGTATTTCAAGTTTCTTCAGATGGAAACTTAGACAATTGATTTTAGAACTTTGTTCTTTTCTAATACATGCATTCTGTGCAATAAAATTCCCTCTAAACACTGCTTTAGCTGCATACCACAATTTTTGTAAGTTGTATTTTTATTTTCATTATAAGTTCAATGTATTTTTAAACTTTTTCTGAGATTTCTTCTTTGACCCATGTGTTATTTAGAAGCATGTTGTTTAACCTCCAATTATTTGGTATTCTCCAGGTATCTTTGTTATCAGTTTCTAGTTTCATTCCTTTGTGGTCTGAATGCTAAGGTACGTCTTACAGTCTAGAATGTAGTCTGTCACCGTTTTCAATTTCTTTTGGTTATCCATTTTATTTTACTTTATTTTTTTAAACATCTTTATTGGAGTATAATTGCTTTATATTGTTGTGTTAGTTTCTGCTATATAACAAAGTGAATCAGCTATATGTATACATATATCCCCATATCCTCTCCCTCTTATGTCTCCCTCCCACACTCCCTATTGCACCTCTCTAGGTGGTCACAAAGCACCGAGCTGATCTCCCTGTCCTATGCAGCTGCTTCCCACTAGCTCTCTATTTTACATTTGGTAGTGTATATATGTCAATGCCACTCTCTCACTTGGTCTCAGCTTATCCTTCTCCCTCCCTGTGTCTTCAAGTCCATTCTCTACACCTGCATCTTTATTCCTGTCCTGCCCCTAGGTTCGTCAGAACCATTCTTTTTCTAGATTCCATATATATGTGTTAGCATAAGGAATTTGTTTTTCTCTTTTTAACTTACTTCACTCTGTATGACAGACTGTAGGTCCATCCACCTCACAACAGATAGCTCAATTTTGTTTCTTTTTGTGGCCGAGTAATATTCCATTGTATATATATGCCACATCCTCTTTATCCATTCATCTGTTGATGGACACTTAGGTTGCTTCCATGTCCTGGCTATTGTAAATAGTGCTGTAATGAACACTGTGGTACATGACTCTTTTTGAATTATGGTTTTCTCAGAGTATATGTCCAGTAGTGGGATTGCTGGGTCATATGGTAGTTCTATTTTTAGGTCTTTAAGGAACCTCCATACTGTTCTCCATAGTGGCTGTATCAATTTACATTCCCACCAACAGTGCAAGAGGGTTCCCTTTTCTCCAAACCCTCTCCAGCATTTCTTGTTTGTAGATTTTTTGATGATGGCCATTCTGACCAGTGTGAGGTGATACCTCATTGTAGCTTTGATTTGCATTTCTCTAATGATTAGTGATGTTGAGCATCTTTTCATGTATTTTTTGTCAATCTAAATCTTTGGAGAAATGTCTATTTAGGTCTTCTGCTCATTTTGGGATTGGGTTGTTTGTTTTTTTTTTATATTAAGGGGCATGAGCTGCTTGTAAATTTTGGAGATTAATCCTTTGTCAGTTGCTTCATTTGCAAATATTTTCTCCCATTCTGAGGGTTGTCTTTTTGTCTTGTTTATAGTTTCCCTTGCTGTGCAAAAGCTCGTCAGTTTCATTAGGTCCCATTTGTTTATTTTTGTTTCTATTTCCATTTCTCTAGGTGGTGGGTCAAAAAGGATCTTGCTGTGATTTATGTCATAGAGTGTTCTGCCTATGTTTTCCTCTAAGAGTTTTATAGTGTCTGGCCTTACATTTAGGTCTGTAATACATTTTTAGCTTATTTTTGTCTATGGTGTTAGGGCGTGTTCTAATCACATTCTTCTCCATGTAGCTGTCCAGTTTTCCCAGCACCACTTATTGAAGAGGCTGTCCTTTCTACACTGTACATTCCTGCCTCCTTTATCAAAGATAAGGTGACCATATGTGTGTGGGTTTATCTCCAGGCTTTCCATCCTGTTCCATTGATCTATATTTCTATTTTTGTGCCAGTACCATATTGTCTTGATTACTGTAGCTTTGTAGTGTAGTCTGAACTCAGGGAGCCTGATTCCTTCAGTTCCGTTTTTCTTTCTCAAAATTACTTTGACTATTTGGGGTCTTTTGTGTTTCCATAAAACTTGTGAAAGTTTTTGTTCTAGTTCTGTGAAAAATGCCATTGGTAGTGTGATAGGGATTGCATTAATTCTGTAGCTTACTTTGTGTAGTATAGTCATTTTCACCTTGTTGATTCTTCAAATCCAAGAACATGGTATATCTCTCCATCTGTTTGTATCATCTTCAACTTCTTTCATCAGTGTCTTATAGGTTTCTGCATACAGGTCTTTTGTCTCCTTAGGTAGGTTTATTCCTAGGCATTATACTCTTTTTTTTTTTTCAGTGGTAAATAGAAGTGTTTTCTTAGTTTCCCTTTCAGATTTTTCATCATTCGTATATAGGACTGCAAGATATTTCTGTGCCTTATTTTGTATCCTGCTACTTTACCTAATTCATTGATTAGCTCTAGTACTTTTCTGGTAGCATCTTTAGGATTCTCTGTGTATAGTGTCATGTCATCTGCAAACAGTGACAGTTTTACGTCTTCTTTTCCAATTTGGATTCCTTTTATTTCCTTTTCTTCTCTGATTGCCGTTGGTAAAACTTCCGAACCTATGTTGAATAATAGTGGTGAGAGTGGGCAACCTTGTCTTGTTGCTGAACTTGGTGGAAAAGATTTCAGTTTTTCACCATTGAGAATGATGTTTGCTGTGGGTTTGTCATATATGGCCTTTCTTATATTGAGGTAAGTTCCCTCTGTGCCTGCTTTCTGGAGAGTTTTTATCATAAGTGGGTGTTGAATTTTGTCAAAAGCTTTTTCCTCATCCATTCACATTATCATATGGTTTTTACTCTCAATTTGTTTATATGGTTTATCACATTGATTGATTTGTATATATTGAAGAATCCTCGCATTCCTGGGATAAACCCAACTTGATCATGGTGTATGATCCTTTTAATGTGCTGCTGGATTCTGTTTGCTAGTATTTTGTTGAGGATTTTTGCATCTGTGTTCCTCAGTGATATTGGCCTGTAGTTTTCTTGTTCTGTAACACCTTTGTCTGGTTTTGGTATCAGGGTGATGGTGGCCTCATAGAATGAATTTGGGAGTGTTCCTTCCTCTGTTATATATTGGAAGAGTTTGAGAAGGATAGGTTTTAGCTCTTCTCTAAATGATTGATAGCATTTGACTGTGAGACGATCTGGTCCTGTGCTTTTGTTTCTCAGAAGATTTTTAATCACAGTTTCAATTTTAGTGTTTGTGATTGGTCTGTTCATATTTTCTATTTCTTCCCGGTTTGTTCTCAGAACATCTTGCTTTTCAAAGAATTCGTCCATTTCTTCCAGTTGTCCATTTTAGTGGCATATAGTTGTTTGTAGTAATCTCTCATGATCCTTTGTGTTTCAGCAGTGTCAGTTTTTACGTCTCCTTTTTCATTTCTAATTCTGTTGATTTGAATCTTCTCCCTTTTTTTCTTGATGAGTCTGGCTAATGGTTTATCAATTTTGCTTATCTTCTCAAAGAACCAGCTTGTAGTTTTATTGATCTTTGCTATCATTTCCTTCATTTCTTTTTCATTTATTTCTGATCTGGTCTTTATGATATCTTTCCTTCTGAAAACTTTGGGGATTTTTTGTTCTTCTTTCTCTAATTGCTTTAGGTGTAAGATTAGGTTGTTAATTTGAGATTTTTCTTGTTTCTTGAGGTAGGCTTGTACTGCTGTAAATTTCCCTCTTAGAACTGCTTTTGCTGTATCACATAGATTTTGGGCCATTGTGTTTTCATTGTCATTTGTTACTAGGTATTTTTTTATTTCCTCTTTGATTTTTTCACTGATCTCTTGGCTGTTTAGTAGTGCATTTTTTAGCTTCCATGTATTTGTATTTTTTACAGTTTTTTTTTCCCTGTATTTGATATCTAGTCTCATAGTGTTGTGGTTAGAAAAGATACTTTATATGATTTCAATTTTCTTAACTTTGCCAATACTTGATTTGTGACCCAAGATATGACCTATCCTGGAGAATATTCCATGAGCGCTTGAGAAGAAAATGTATACTGTTGTTTTTGCACGGAATGTCCTATAAATTTCAAGTCCATCTTGTTTAATGTATCATTTAAAGCTTGTGTTTCCTTATTTATTTTCATTTTGGATAATCTGTCCATTGGTGAAAGTGGGGAGTTAAAGTCCCCTACTATGATTGTGTTACTGTCGATTTCCCCTTTTATGGCTGTTAGCATTTGCCTTATGTGTTGAGGTGCTCCTATGTTGGGTGCATAAATATTTACACTTCTTATATCTTCTTCTTGGATTGATCCCTTGATCATTATGCAGTGTCCTTCTTTGTCTCTTGTAATAGTCTTTATTTTAAAGTCTATTTTGTCTGATATGAGAATTGCTACTCCAGCTTTCTTTTGATTTCCATTTGCATGGAATATCTTTTTCCATCCCCTTACTTTCAGTCTGTATGTGTCCCTTGGTCTGAAGTGGGTCTCCTATGGACACCATATATATGGGTCTTGTTTCTGTATCCATTCAGCCAGTCTTTGTCTTTTGGTTGGAGCATTTAATCCATTTACATTTAAGGTAATTATCGATATGTATGTTCCTATTCCCATTTTCTTAATTGTTTTGGGTTTGTTTTTGTAGGTCTTTTCCTTCTGTTTTGTTTCCTGCCCTGAGAAGCTCCTTTAGCATTTGTTGTAAAGCTGGTTTGGTGCTGCTGAATCCTCTTAGCCTCTGCTTGTCTGTAACAGTTTTAATTTCTCTGTCAAATCTGAATGAGATTCTGGCTGGTTAGAGTAATCTTGCTTGTAGGTTTTTCCCTTTCATCACCTTAAATATGTTCTGCCACACCCTTCTGGCTTGCAGAGTTTCTGCTGAAAGATCAGCTATTAACCGTATGGGGATTCCCTTGTATGTTACTTGTTGCTTTTCCCTTGCTGCTTTTAATATTTTTTCTTTGTATTTAATTTTTGATAGTTTGATTTATGTGTCTTGGCTTGCTTCTCCTTGGATTTATCCTGTATGGGACTCTCTGCGCTTTGTGGACTTCATTGGCTATTTTCTTCCCCATATTAAGGAAGTTTTCTTTTCTTTTTTCCTCACACACACACACACACACACACACACTGTATTTTATTTTTATAAGAGATAAATAGAAGGAAGTTTTCAACTATAATCTCTTCACATATTTTCTCAGTCCCTTTTTCTCTTCTTCTTCTGAGACCCCTATAATTCGAATATTGGTGTGTTTAATGTTGTCCCAGAAGTCTCTGAGACTGTCCTCAATTCTTTTCATTCTTTTTTCTTTATTCTGCACTGCAGTAGTTATTTCCACTATTTTATCTTCCAGGTCACTTATCCGTTTTTCTGCCTCAGTTATTCTGCTATTGATTCCTTCTAGAGAATTTTAATTTCATGTATTGCATTGTTTATCATTGTTTGTTTGCTCTTTAGTTCTTCTAGGTCCTTGTTAAATGTTTCTTTTATTTTCTCCATTCTGTCTCCAAGATTTTGGACCATCTTTACTATCATTATTCTGAATTCTTTTTCAGGTAGACTGCCTATTTCCTCTTCATATGTTTGGCCTGGTGGTTTTTACCTTGCTCCTTCATCTGCTGTGTCTTTCTCTGTCTTCTCATTTTCTTAACTTACTGTGTTTGGGGTCTCCTTTTCACAGGCTGCAGGTTCATAGGTCCCATTGTTTTTGGTGGCTGCCCCCAGTGGGTAAGGCTGGTTTAGTGGGTTTTGTAGGCTTCCTGGTGGAGGGGACTGATGCCTCTGTGCCTCTGTTCTGGTGGATGAGGCTGGATCTTGTCTTTCTGCTGGGCAGGACAATGTCCAGTGGTGTTTTGAGTTGTCTGTGAACTTAGTTTGATTTTAGGCAGCCTCTCTGCTAATGGATGGTGTTGTGTTCCTGTCTTGATAGTTGTTTGGTGTAGGGTGTACAGTACTGGAGCTTGCTGGTTGTTGAGTGGATCTGGGTCTTAGCGTTGAGTTAGAGATATCTGGCAGACTTCTAGCTGATTGGTGTTAGGTGAAGCCAGGAGGTCTCTGGTGATCCAATGTCCTGAACTCTATTCTCCCACCTCAGAGGCTCTGGCCTGACACCCAGCCAGAGTACCAAGACCCTGTCAGCCACACAGCTCAGAAGAAAAGGGAGGAAAAAAAAGGAAAGAAAGAAAGAAAGAAAAGAAAAGAAAGTTATTAAAATAAATATTTAAAAAGAATATTGAAGTAAAAAAAGTAAAAAAGAAGAGAGCAACCAAACCAAGAAACAAATCCACCAGTGATAACAAGCACTAAAAACTAAACTAAGATAAACATATAAATCAGAAACTAGTCAGTTGCATACAGCAAACCCAAAGTCTACAGTTGCTCCCAAAGTCCACTGCCTCAATTTTGGGATGATACGTTGTCTACTCAGGTATTCCACAGATGCAGCATACATCAGGTTGATTGTGGAGATTTAATCCGGTGCTCCTGAGGCTGCTGGGAGAAATTTCCCTTTCTCTTTGTTCGTACAGCTCCTGGGGTTCAGCTTTGGATTTGGTCCCGCCTCTACATGTAGGTCTCCCTCTGGCATCTGTTCTTCGCTCAGACAGGAGGTGGTTAATGGAGTGGCTGATTAGGGGGCTCTGGCTCACTCAGGCCGGGGGGAGGGAGGGGTACAGAATGCAGGGCAAGCCTGTGGTGGCAGAGGCCTGAGTGACGTTGCAACAGCCTGAGGCACACCATGTGTTCTCCTGGGGAAGTTGTCCCTGGATCACGGGATCCTGGCAGTGGTGTGCTGCAGAGGCTCCCAGGTGTGGAGGTGTGGATAGTGACCTGTGCTTATGCACAGGATTTTTGATGGCTGCAGCAGCAGTGTTAGCATTTCATGCCAGTGTCTTGTGTCTGCGCTGATAGCTGTGGCTCGCACCCATCTCTGAAGCTCGTTTAGGCAGTGCTCTGAATCTCCTCTCCTTGCACACCCTGAAACAGTGGTCTCTTGATCTTAGGCAGCTCTAGACATTTTCCTGGACTCCCTCCCGGCTAGCTGTGGTGCACTAGCCCCTTCAGGCTGTGTTCACACAGCCAACCCCAGTCCTCTCCCTGGGATCTGATCTTTGAAGCCCCCAGCCTCAGCTCCCAGCCCCCACCCCCACCCCGCAGCTGGTGGGCAGACAAGCCTCTCAGGCCGGTGAGTGATGGTCAACAGGGATCCTCTGTGTGGGGGATCCCCCACTTTGCCCTCTGCACCCCTGTTGCTGTGCTCTCCTCCATGGCTCTGAAGCTTCCCCCGCCACCATCTCGTCCAGTGAAGGGGCTTCCTAGTGTGTCGAAACTTTTCCTCCCTCACAGTTCCCTCCCAGAGGTGCAGGTTCCGTTCCTATTCTTTTGTCTCTGTTTTTTCTTTTTTCTTTTGCCCTACCCAGGTACATGGGGAGTTTCTTGCCTTTTGGGAGGTCTGAGGTCTTCTGCCAGCATTCAGTAGGTGTTTTCTAGGAGCTGTTCCACACATAGGTGTAGTTTTGATATATTTGTGGGAGGCAGGTGATCGTCACGTCTTACTCCTCCGCCATCTTGAAGGTCCTCTGGTCTATCACTTCTGTTTTATATTCTTTCTTGGAAATCACCTCTCTGCTTATGTTATTGATCTCTTCTTGCATGTTATCTACTTTTTCCATTAGAGTCCTTTGCATATTAATCATAGTTGTTTTAAATTAATAGTCTGATAATGCCAACATCCCTGCCATGTTTGGGTCTGGTTTTGAGGTATTTAAATAATTATAATTTATTAAAGCTGTTTCATGAACAGGCAGCTTAGAAATAGTATCTAGTTTCAACACTTAAGATTTCATTGTATTATGAACCCACAGTTCCTTTTCCACAATTCAAAAACCAAAGGGCTCTCAATAATAACGTTTTTTAACATAAATTTGTGGCAAACTCATTTTTGGCAAAATCTGATGTGAATTGACATGAAGCTATTTATGGTCTTTGTTTATCTAATTTAGTATACATATTCATATGATTTAGTGGAGAAACATTAATATATGTTATAGTGTGCTTCTGAGGTATTTCAAACTATATAGTTTATGCTCTGCATGCTCTATCTAAATCCAAACAAATTCTAAGTTCCAAACATATCTAGGACCAAGGCTTTTAAATAAAAGATTACAAGCATGTAAATAATAATTTTTAATCTCGTAATTCAAGACTTTTTTAATAGGTAGTATATTATTGTATAATTAAGTAGACATGGAGTCAGATAATATGGTTAGGGCATTTAATGGATGGGTTAAGTAGGTGTACAGATAATTTCATTTACAATTTTAAAGGATAAGATTGTGTCTGGTATGTTGTTTAAGCATGAATAAACCTGAAATGTTGATAAGATAAGTGATAAATAATACTCTCATTTACTAGTTATCGTGGTCTTCTTGCCCTCTTCTTCTAATGATTTTACATGCAACAGGGAATGCAGGGTTGATTTTGTTTTTAATTTTGTCCCAGAGACCTAAGAACAAACATGCTATGATGTCTATTTAAGTCTCACTTTTCATATTTTACATTTGTAATCTAAAAGTCCATGTGCATTACATATTATTGTTCTGTAGTTGCCCATTTCCCAGACACCTCCCTTCAGAAGTAAATATCAAAGGAAAACAGTCTCATATTCCTGTAAGATCTGAAAATTATATAAATAATTGAAATATATAGATATAATTGAAATATATATGTTTATATATGTTATATATACATACACATATATATGGATTTGGATAACATTCAGTGAAGTCTACTGCTATGAACAGATCTAAAGCTGACATATAATTCCAAGAATTCAAATGAATTTTGTCCTCAGTGCTAAGATTTCTGGGGTGCTCTGACAGAATCATATCTTATTTAGAGTTTCTCCCCTAGACAAAGACTCACGTTTCTCTTAAAGTCGAGGTCATCAGTAAAGGTCTGTGCTATCTAATATAGCAGCCGCTAACCACATGTGGTTATTATTATCATTGCTATTATTGATGACGATATTGCTGTCACTTACTACTAATACTTTTAAAGTAAGACAAATGAAACAAGATTAAATATTTAATATGCAAGTTAAAAGGATTTAAAAATAGATATCAGGCTTGGCAATTTTGTCATATCAATTGTTTTTTTATTGTCTAAAGCCTAGGATGGTGAAATTATTACCAAATATTGTGAAAATATTTATATAACCCCACTCCCTTGTAAATAAAAACAGTAATAGTGCCTTAAAACCACTACAGTATTGTAATCATTTGAATTGTCAGTGATAGAATTAATGATTGGGAGTTCAGATCACTTCCAAGGCTCACTTTCACCTAAATTTGAACTCTGAGAAGAAAAATATGTTTTCTAAAGGCATATGAGACAGTATTACAGTAAATTTAGGGTTTGGGAGAAAATACGTTAATAGCATATGTAACATTTTTCATTTTTTTAAAAGCACCTAACAAAATCTAATTATTATTTACATTAGATGTTCTGAGATATGATACCTACATTTACCTTTTGTTATTTTAATTGTAGGACTGAAGTGGGATATTGGAAGATGAATTTTGCCCTTTGGGGATTTCTCCTTTAGGGTGATAAGTTAATAATTTAAGTAGTTGTGTTTGAACCTTTAAAAGAAGAGTTAAACCAGGGATTCACATCTTTACTTATCAGGTCAAAAGACTTCTGTAATATGATTATATTCTCATCTTGTAATGAAAGATAAAAGCAGTATCCCTGACATCTATCTCTAGAAGCTTCAAGAACATACAGTTTGTTGGATTCTTCCTCTTAAAAGAGGTATAATCATTTAAGCTTCAGGTTGACAGAAACATGAAATGTCATTCCTAGCACATATTTCTGTCATCATTTGTAAATAAAAATAAAAACCTTGACAAACTGGTTAAAATACATATCAGATTCTCTCAGGAGCAATTCCTTTACATTGAAGTATATAGTAACTTCAAATAAAATGTGCTACTTTTGACTTACAGCTTCTCTTTCTAAGTGGAATAAGCAGAATGATGGTGCAATTATTTTTTCAATTAGAGAAACTTCAGTAACCATTGGCACCCTAGGCACATGTTCCAGGAAAAAAATATGAGAATCAGTTGTTCCAAACCCGTTTTAGAATGATGGCTTATACTCTCTTCCCTACCCCCACTCCTTCAGATTTTGTGTAGTCTGACCAATATTTCTCTTCTTTTTTTGCTTGGAAATGTGGGTTAATACCTAAGATAATTTGTTATCTGTTTAGTGTTGAATCTCTCAGTATGATTTCAATGCATGTTTCTAAGACCCTCCATCCTCAGAAAAATTGCTTCTTATAGACGACTTCCTATCGTGAATAAATTAAATTATATTCATCATAATAAAAAGTTTTATGTTTAGAATAGCAAGAGAGATAGCTGCCTTTTCTACTTCTGACTCACCATGTAACAGTGGTACTAGTAATTAAAATTTATAATCAATATGTAAAATAAAACTAATAGTAATAATAAGGGTAAAAGAAAACAACTGTATATGAAAAGGAAGTAAGGAAGATAGAATGTGTTTCTTGGATAAGGAAAGGTATGAAGGCCATTTTTTTGCTTGGTTTTGGGTTTTTGGTGGGTTTGTTGTTGTTGTTGTTGTTTGTTGGGTTTTGGGATTTTTTTTGCTTTTTTGTTTTGGTAAGGGAGAAAAAGTAATTTTTTCCTAACTAAAATGATTGTTCCAGAATAAGAAAGCAAAAAAAAAAAAAAAAGATAGGACAAAAGCTGAATGGATGTAGAAAGGTATAGAAGTTTTATGTGTGAGTTCAAAGCTGGCTAAAATTGAATAGGTTTATTTATAAGTTTTATTAAAAAGAGTTCAAAACTAGGATTTAATTTTCTGTCCGTTAAAAAGCACAAAAATTCTTAGATTATTGGTCTGCTTTTAATACAAGATTATAAAAGGTTTATCTTTACCTTTAATGTAATCTGCCTAGGAAACAAAGATTCTGTGTCTTATGAAAATAGTTCCTCTGTAGTTGGTAGTGTTTGGTGATCATTTTACAATATATACAAATGTAGAATATGTGGCTATTGAACACTTGAAATATGACTAGTCTGAGATGGGCTGTAAGTGTAAAGCGTGCTAGATTTCAAAGGTAAATTATAAAAAAAGAATGCACACTATCTCATTAATATAAAAAAATAAAATAAAATGGAACCAACCTTGAAAATTTCCTGAGCAGACAAGACCAGTTTAGTCATACAAGCAAAACTTAATTTAGCTTATTTTGCGAGGCTGACTTGACCTGGGTCATTTCTTACTTGTGTCTCTGAAAAACCATAAGCAAAACTTAAACTGTTACCCAAAATTGAAATGAGGTAACAATTAACTGATTCCCTACCATTATCATTTAAGAAAATTCTAGGGACTTCCCTGGCAATCCAGTGGTTAGAACTCGGTGCTTCCACCACAGGGGGCACATGTTTGATCCTGGTCGGGCAACTAAGATCCCACATGTCGTGTGGCGTGGCCAAAAAAAAATTTTTTTTAAAGGAAAATTCTAATATTATAACCACTGTGAAGAATAAATAATCACTGTCTCCCTACTATATAAGATGCCTTGTAACAATATCCCCCTGAGCCTCATTCCATGTTTTAGTTTGAGTGTTCCCAGTTCAAGAACTGTCTTTTTGGTGTGTGCACAATAAACTTTTTACTATTAGTAATCTTTATTTTCCAGTGAAAACTAGGTAGTAGGCAATTGTGAACTATTATATATTAGCGTTACATTGTGGGTTACCAAATTTATTAATACATAATTATAAAAACTTACAGTTTTTAGAGATATGTTTTTATAGTACAATTTTTAATGTGATGGGCCATTTTGTTAATAAACCCAAGTATTTTTTGTCTCTCTATAAAAGTTTAAAAACCAAGTTTAGCACTTAATGTTTCAGTATATTATCTTAATTGGAAATGATTTAGATATTTAATGAATATCCATTATTTAGTTTAACAGTATAATCTTTGATCTTATTTGCATTTATTTAAATTTTTTTAAATAATTATGCTTTGATTAGACATTAAACAGTTAACCATAATCTTATTTTTCTTGTTGACAAATTTTGTAACCTGTGAACCAGGAATCAGGTTCTCATCAGTCATCAGATCTGATGACTGCTTGATCTTGGACTTCCCACCCTCCAGAACTGTGAGAAATAAGTGTTTTTTCTTTAAGCCACCCAATCTGTAGTATTTTTGTTATAGCAGCTCAAATGGATGAAGACTAGCAGCATCTGCATCACCTGGGCAGTTGTTAGAAATCAAAATTCTTGGGCCCCACTCAAGACCTACTGAATGGGGTCCAGTGCTCTATATTTGAAAAGATCCTTTGGGTGATTCTGATGCATGCCAAATGAGAGAACCACCTGCTAGCCAACTAATACCTTGAAAAACAAGTTTGAAAAAAAGGTTTAATATCATTTTGAAGCGCCAAAAAGGTAGCTATGGTTTTTTAAATTATTAAGTGAGATTTCCTTTTAGATGTTATGAAATGGAGTGACTTTCATATAACTAAAATTTCATGAGAATCTCCAAAGTAATTATTAATTTTTGGATAAACACTTGGAAAATGTCAAAATGAAGTATCAAATGTGACTTCTTTATCCAAAACTGCTTACGAAGAATTAATCTCAGTCTTGGGAAATCATATACATAATGGTAAACCAGTAAACAAAATAACAAATACCAATCCTTGGTTATACAAATGTGTAATTGCAAATTCACATGCATAAGTAATAATACAGAGATATGTTGTGTACACTTCACACAATGGAATTAGGACATTTCAATTGCCATGTGGAAAGATCTTTTGGACCTTTTGAATAAAATACATGAGAAATTACAGACCCTTAATTTGAAATATATAAAGGCTTTGTTGTCTTTATATTGATTCACTTTGCTATAAAGCAGAAACTAACACACATTGTAAAGCAATTATACTCCAATAAAGACATTAAAAAAAATAGTAATGGAGTGTAAAAAAATCAACAAAAATAAGAAGTGAAATTGACATTTTGACACTGAGTAGTAAGTGACTTGTAATGAAAATGTCCAGGTCTTACTAAAGACAGTATTTCCTTGGGAGGAAGAAAAATACACTTAATGAAGAGAAATGAATTATATTAACAAGTTGGAAGAAAATTTAAATTTCACATTGGATTTGACAAAAGATACTGATATCAATGAAGAAAACATAAAACTCATTAATGTCACTTTAATGAAGACATCAGTCACTTCCCAAGAAAACTTAAGATGCCCTAAATATTAAAGGAACTTGATTAAACTGAAAACAATGTAACAATTTGCATGATATTAGCAATATTTAATTTGAAGAGCAAAGGAAGGTTTCAAAACTATCAACAATAAAAGACACATTTCCATCAGATATGCTGAAGTAAAGACTGAATTATTTTTCTATTCTCTTTATAGAATATGATAATACAAAATCATTGTAATATGAAGAAGCAATCAAAGAGCATGCAGCCAAGAAATGTGGAAAGGAAACAGTATTATAGAGATGGGCCAGGGCGTTATTTAATTTTTAAAATATTATTTTTCTACATTTTGTGATGGTTGTAGCATTTATAAGCTTTTTAGAATCTTGTAATTTATTGTGGTTTTTCTCATTTTAATTAAATATTCACTTTTCTAACTAATTTTTCAAATGCACCGCCTCTCCAAACTTTATAACTTTCAGACCTCAAAAAATTTGGATCCATTCAATACTATGAGCCTAGAACAATGCTCTAAGTATTAAGTAGTGCTTCTTTAAATGTTTTTGAATAAATGACTGTCATGTAAAAATATTCAAAATGGAGGAGATATAAAACTAATTACAGGGCTTCCCTGGTGGCGCAGTGGTTGAGAGTCCGCCTGCCGATGCAGGGGACACGGGTTCATGCCCCGGTCTGGGAAGATCCCACATGCCGTGGAGCAGCTAGGCCCATGAGCCATGGCCACTGAGCCTGCGCGTGCGGAGCCTGTGCTCCGCAACAGGAGAGGCCACAACAGTGAGAGGCCCACATACTGCAAACAAACAAACAAACAAACAAACAAAAACAAGTAATTACAAAATTTATACATCTTAAAATTCATTTTGAAAGTTTAAAATCATTTAAAAATAGAGAATATAATACATAGAACTACTAATACCCATCACCCAAATTCAACAGTGGTTAAGACTTTCCACATTTTTTAAATTTTCCACATTTTTTTCCGCTTTTTTCCTTTTCTTTCCTGCAGTATTTAAAAGTAAATCCCAGACATCCACATCATTTCATCCCTTCATTCCTCAATTTCTGCCTCTAACAAATGTGGACATTTTCTTACATAAACATTTACTTTACCAAATGTTAGGTTATTACATCTAATCTAATACGTAAAAAAGTATTCAATGTTATTACCTAATAACCTCATCCATAGTCAAATATTCCCAATTTTCTCAAAATTATCTTTTTGCATTGGGTTTATTTGGATCACGATACAAAGTCAACACATTTCATTTTATTAAACCTTTTAAATCTCTTCTAATATATCACGTATTTTTTCTGTGTCATTAACATATTGCTGAACCAAAGTCAATTGTCCTGCACAATGTCTCATATTTTGGATTTGTCTGTCTGCTTTCTCTTGTGTCTTTTAACTTGTTATTTTATCTGCCTTATTTCCTATAAGTACCAGTACCAGTACCAGTCCACAGCCTGTTAGGAACTGGCCATACAGCAGGAGGTGAGCAGTGGGCAAGCAAGTGAAGCTTCATCTGCCACTCCCCATTGCTCCCCATCATTCGAATTACTGCCTGAACCATCCCCTCCCCGACCCCAGTGTCCGTGGAAAAATTGTCTTCCACGAAACCAGTCCCTGCTGCCAAAAAGGTTGGGGACTGCTGTGTTAAAACACAGATTTGGGGTCCAGCCCCAAAGTGTCTGATTCAGGTGATCTGGGATGGAGGCCAATAATTTGCATTTCTAATAAGTTCCCAGGAGATGCAGTTACTTCTGATCTAACAGGCACACTTTGAGAACCACTGTTTCTAAGACTGAGGTTTGATTCAATTCAAATTCTTTTTTCTTTTTTTCATGAGCTTGCTTTTTAAGTTATGCTGTATGCTTCGTTTTGCATCATTTTGTATCACATCAGATGGCACACAGTGTCTGGTAATCACACTTTTAATGATGCTAAGAATGCCCAGTAGATTCAGTAATGAATAACTGATATTTAAAAAAATAACTTGCTGAATTCAGTGAAGTTGCAGGATACAAAATCAATATATAGAAATCTGTTGCATTTCTATGCATTAATAATGAACTATCAGAGAAATTAAGAAAACAATCCCATTTACAATTGCATCAAAAAGAATAAAATAATTATGAATAGATTTAACCAAAGAGGTGAAATTCTCTGACCACAGAGTAAGCAAACTTTCTTTAAAAGTAAAGTTAAGCTTCCTATCTGTGGGAATTTTTCTAGGACTGGAGTTGGCAGTTCTGTTCAGGTGGGAAATGTGAGATAAGGAAAAGGCCAATATATTTCCAAGAAGGTCTTTGCTAAGGATGGTCGCATGTTATCTCAAGAGGAATGAGTGTAATATATAACTAAGACAAAAATCTAATCTTGTCCCCATAAACCAACACTTGTGTTTTGAGGATAAGCAGGTATATATTTTCCATAGGGCATAAGTTGTGATTCTTTATCTTTGTATTTTTTAAGATCTAATTCGGATATTTTGGATTTACACATGGAATATGAAAATAATTGTTCCTGAAGGGGGGGCTTGTTTAGGGTATGATCATCCAAAGTTTTTATTGAGGTGGCACAGGTTTATGAGGCAATGACTGCCATATTTTATGTGGGTTATTAGGAGGCCTCTAGTAATTATTATTGTCTGATTCTACATTATCACCCCAATACCCATATTCCCCCATTTGTTAAAAAGGACTATTTTTTTTTTAAACTTCCATCATTCTTTGGCAAAGACTAGTCTTTTGTTTTACTAATTTATTTATTTATTTTTTTCTATGTTGGGTCTTAGTTTCTGTGCAAGGGCTTTCTCTGGTTGTGGCAAGCGGGGGCCACTCTTCATCGCGGCGCGCGGGCCTCTCACTGTCGCGGCGTCTCTTGTTGCAGAGCACAGGCTCCAGATGTGCAGGCTCAGTAGTTGTGGCTCACGGGCCTAGTTGCTCCGCGGCATGTGGGATCCTCCCAGACCAGGCCTCGAACCTGTGTCCCCTGCATTAGCAGGCAGATTCTCAACCACTGCTCCACCAGGGAAGCCCTGAAAAGGACTATTTTTAGAGCAGTTATAGATTCACAGCAAAATTGAGAGGAAGGTACAGAGATTTCCCATATTCCCACTTCCCTTTACACATACATAGTTTCTCTGTTATCAGCATCACTGACCAGAGTGGTACACATGTTACAATTGATGAACCTAAACTGATGAATTATAATTACCCAAAGTCCATAGTTCATATTAAGTTTCACTCATGGTATTGTACATTTACGGATTTGTACAAATGTATAATGACATGTATGCACCACTATAGTATCGTACATAGTATTTTCATCACCCTAAAAATCTTCTGTGCTCCATCTATTCATCTCTCCCCACCCCCTAAACCCTGGCAACCACTGATCATTTTACTATGCCTAGTTTTGCCTTTTCTAGAATATCATATAGTTGAAAACATACAATGTATAGTCTTTTCCATTGGCTTCTTTCACTTAGTAACTTGTATTTAAGGTTCTTCTGTGTCCTTTCATGGCTTGATAGCTCATTTCTTTTAGTATTAAACATTACTCCATTATCTCGTCAACCAGAGTTTATTTACCCATTCACCTACTGAAGCACGTCTTGATTCCAGGTTTTG
This sequence comes from Lipotes vexillifer, assembly GCF_000442215.2. Taxonomy (NCBI): domain Eukaryota; kingdom Metazoa; phylum Chordata; class Mammalia; order Artiodactyla; family Lipotidae; genus Lipotes; species Lipotes vexillifer. Next base: position 2,867,231 of record NW_006782310.1, on the reverse strand, counting down.
GCAATTGTGAATAAATCTGCTAGAAACATTAATGTGCAGGTTTTATGTAGAGATAAAATTTTAATTCCTTGGGTAAATACCAAGGAGCACAATTGCTGGATCATACGATGAATATGTTTAGTTTCGGAAGAAAAAGCAAAACTATCTTCCAAAGTGGCAGTACTGTTTTGCATCCTACCAGTAATGCATGAGAGTTTCTGTTGCTTCACATCCTCTCCAGCATTTAGTGTTGTCAGCGTTCCAGATTTTGACCATTTTAATAGGTGTGTAGTGATACTATTGCTTTAATTTCCATTTCCCCAATGATATACGATGTGGAGCATCTTTTCATATGCCTGTTTGCCATCTGTATATCTCCTTGGGTGAGGTGTCTCTTAAGGTCTCTGGCCCATATTTTAATCAGGTTGTTTTCTTATTGTTGAGCTTCAGTGTTCCTTGTAGGTTTTGGATAACTGTCCTTTTACAGATGTGTCTTTTGCAAAGATTTTCTTTCAGTCTGTGGCTTATCTTCACTCCCCAGTATTTTAAGACTAAAGACTTTGTAGTAAAAGGAAAACTACAGTCTGAAGTGCCAACTCTGTAGAGAACCTTTCTTAGATGCTGTGAAGTAAAAGGTGGAAGGCTATATGTTGATTCCTATCTCAGTCTAGCTTGAAGGAAAATGCATATTAACGTGAAAAGAAAAGTAGAGAGCAATTGTGGTGTTTAATTCTGTGTCCAGTGCCATTGGCTATTAAGAGTTCACAGTGGAGGGAAAGATTGAAGTTGACTGAGGTAGAAGTGGGAATCTTTGTGGAAATTGAACTTAATCTGATTGACCTTGAAAGCTAGTTAGTTCTTCAACAGTGAGATAGGTGAGAAATGACACTCCATCTGAGAAACATAATTCAGTGTTACAAAACTTTTGGTTTATATCATAGAAGAAAAAAACTTTGATTATGCTCTAGATTTAGATCCTGAATATTCTCAGATCTGTGATGGGTTTCCTTTACCTTGAGTGACTAGGACTATAAATCCTTCGTGGTTCCAAGTGGTACTGTTAGTAGCAGATGGCTGGCTTCTGTGTCTCACATCATATCTGAAAAGAATAGATTAGCCCAGCATATTTGCATCCAGATAAATGTATTATAACACTTTAAAATATTGCACATTGCCATTTAAAAAGCATACATAGTATATTTTTCAAACTTACGGAATATTTGCCTTATATTGATTAGGTAATTTCACCTTGTTAATGATCTGAACTATAAAAATATGCCTTTTTTTCACTTTTAATGTCAGTGACCTATTCTAGTTTTGTTATCCCTCCTCTGATTATACAGTAATAATATATTAGTGCAATCCTCAAAGCATGCAACACATATGTTATCATTGTATGGAGGCATTTTTGAACGCTGATGATTTAAAATTTCCCATTGTAAATGCTTTCAAAAGCATTAGACTATGTTGATAGATTTGAAGGTAGCTGCTGTTGTTTACAGAATTATTTTCTATTTAGCTGGGGCCATCTGGGTATCTAAGTCATCATATGTGAAATTTGGGTCATTAATTTGACCTTGTAATGATCGATTTCTGTACTAGTCCAGGCTCCATTGCAAATGATCTAAATTCAGATTTAAGCAAAAATATAAAGTGGGGAGATGGAGAGGATATAGTATCACACAGCTGAAAGGTCCATGGGTTAATTTAATTTCAGGCACAGTTGAATCTAGATGCTCAAATGATGTTATCAGGTCTATTTCTATTCTGCTTAGCTCTGCTGGATTCAACCTGATTTTAGTTACAGGCACACTTTCTTCACTTGGAGGTGAAGTCAAGGCACTCATGCCTAGGGGAGAGGAGGTTGTGGCCCATAGGATTGGCACTTTGACCTGGCAAAGCAGGGGCTGATTCTGAAAGGAACAGATGCTGGGCTAACAAACAAGTAAAAGCTACCAGAGCAGGACCAATGGTTGGTCTTGGACACAATTACCAACGTTTGTGAAAATTGTCTTGGTTGGCATTCATCTTCTTTTGTACATTACAAAGCACTAAGCTTAACAAATGGCTAGGAGGAAACCTAGTTGCTTTTTTCTAAACCAAAATCAGATGCCATCTTTTGACTCATAGACAAATTATAAACTGATTTTAAAGCATGTTTTCCTAGCAGTCCTAGTATCAGTATTTTCTGTAGTCCTTGTTGGGCAAATCAATTAAATATACCTACCCCTCAGTTTCCTTATCTGTTTCAAGAATACTAATGCAGTTAGACTGACTAAGCTCTGAGGTCATTTCTATTTCAAAGAATATGTGATTCAGTGATTCTTTTACAAAACTGATTACAGGTTGGGTTTTTTTTTCTTGGAATATGTATATTGAATGGAAACAGTAATTGCTCTCAAAAAAGCTAAATTCAGTAAATCTTTCTGCAGTTATGGAAATGTACTATGTGGCTATTAAGCACTTGAAATGTGACTGATGTGACTGAGAAAATGAATTTTTAATTTGATTTCATTTAAGCTAATTTTGATTTAAATTAAAATAGCCACAGCTCTAGAATTATCAACTTATTTAAACCAGATTTTTGAGAAATGATTGACATTAAAAATAAAACAAAATTGATAAGCTTGTGCAAGGAATTTCAAAGCAGCAATTTCCCATTTTCTTTTCAGTCCCCTGCACATAGCTATTCAAGCTACGACTCGGGCAAAAATGAGAGTGTAGACCGAGGTGCTGAGGACCTGTCCCTAAACAGGGGAGATGAGGATGAAGATGACCACGATGACCACGAAGATTCTGAGAAAGTTAACGAGACAGATGGCGTTGAAGCCGAGCGGCTGAAAGCTTTTAATGTGAGTCCTGCCACCCTACCATTATGGCTGAATTTTTACCACTTCACTTTCATGTTGTTGCTTGTTGGTAACTGTGGCTACTTTAGAGACATGTTTGTTTAATTTACAGAAGGATTTTAAAAGTACATGAAACACTTAGCCAACCAGACACCAGAATTGCTGTGTTTTGTTTAGAATTTTAAAGCCAAATGTGAGCTGAAAACTGCACTTGTGCTGTGTGAGTATGCATGTTTACCTAGCGGATGAAGGGAGCCTCAGCTTATCCCTCGGAAGCGTCTGCCCGTCATCCGTTATTTTGTTTGCTTTCCCAGCTTATCTAATTATGCATGAAAAAAGAGTCAATTGTTTGTTTTCCGAGATTAGTATGCTGCACAGTGTAGCAATGTAAACAGTCATATTATTAATAGAGAATTTTATGGGGTGCTTAATCGTCACAGTCTACTGTTATTTCTTGATTTTTTTTCTACGCAGTAGTCTAAACTTTTCTGTCTGTCTGTCTGTCTGCCTTTCTCTCTCTCTTTCTCTCTCTCTGTTTTTTAACCCAACCATTTAGAAAGTCTGTAAAGGGTGTTTGCTTAAAAGTTCTGGCTTTCCATTGCAAAGTTCTCCAGTGCATAAACCAGACAAGACTATTTTCCTATCAGTAATCAAGACAGGAAGCTAGGAACAGCAGAGAGCAGCCCTCCAAACCCTTCTCCTCTGTCTCCCTCTTGCCAACAGATGTTTGTCAGGCTGTTTGTAGATGAAAACTTGGACCGAATGGTCCCAATCTCTAAGCAGCCCAAAGAAAAGATCCAGGCTATCATTGACTCATGCAGGCGACAATTCCCTGAGTATCAAGAGCGTGCCCGAAAACGCATACGTACTTACCTCAAGTCCTGCAGGCGGATGAAAAGAAGTGGTTTTGAGATGGTGAGTTTTGAATTGAAACACAGCCCTAGATTCCATCCAAATCCCACATGTAACCATGACAATTTTTTTTTTCATCTTAGTGTCTTTTTAATTTTTTCCATAACGTCAGGTCCAAGGGGTTTTTGTTTGCTTGTTTGTTTTTTTCTCCTTTTCATCTTCCTGAAGTATTTATCCCCTTTGTTGAGTCAATAAGACATACCTTGTGAGACTAGTGCTCACAAGCCTAGGTACCATGTCGTAGGAAATGAGGGTCATGTGAGTGAACAGCAGTGAGAGCCAGCGTCTCATTCTTGTGTGTTTCCTTTCTGTTACTGCTAAAGCAGATCTAAGGTTATTCAAGTCTTGAACTGAAGCACCAGTGGTTGCTTTAGACGGCCTGTGAGAATGGCTTTCTCTGGGACAAAAGGAAATGGATGGATCCATCTAAGTAATACTATTTTCATGCCAACAGTTAACAAATAGCAGGCCTTGAAAATAAAGGTCAGGGAATGAAAATCCTTGTGTGAAAAATAAGGCTTTTGTGTACTCGGTATATTTGTGTACTTGTCTTGTGGATGGTTAACATGAGTGTTTAGATTCAGCTGGGCTTTTTATAGATGGATGATATTATGCCAGTGTTAGATATTTATGGGTGGAAATTAGACAGTGTTATTTGACCTTTATTCCATCTTACCTTGATGGAATTGTTATACTAGAAGTAGTTTTTACAATTATTTTAAAACTTTCTTTATATTTTTATGTATTTGAGTGGACATGTATTAGAAATTTTCTGAAACTATTTTCATTGTACTTTTGAGAAGGCTCCATAAAAGCCAAGACTCTTCGTTGCTTGTGATCAGTGCCTCCAATTTATTAGGTGTGATGGAACAGGAGTTGGTATAGATATAGGAGAGGTTTCAGAGTATGCCAATAGGAGAAACAGTTTTCCAGATATAAATGAAATGAATAACAAGTAATACCTCCTATATTATCTATTTTTCTACAATGGCTTCTAAAAATATCTTTGATATTTTTAAAAGAAAAGCGACTGTTCCTTATAGAGAGGCAGTCTGCCAAGATGGTCACTAACACAAGGCTCGGTACCTGGAGAGCTTGGTCTGGAGTTCTGGATCCACCAGTTTGTAGCTATGTGACCCGGGCAAGGTGCTTCAACTTTCTGAGCTCAGGTCCCTCCTCTGGAAATGAGAATAATTCCTAACTTACAGTGCTGACAGGATTATATAAATTGTCATGTAAAGCTCGACAGGTCATTTTTGACCTATAGTAACCACTCAATGAATCTGAACTCTGAAAATATAATCAACCAAATATTATTTAATCTATCATCTGAAAAAAGCTACCCAAAATATTTGTATTATAAAATCACAGAACACTGCATTTAAGAATTTGCTTACTTCTTAGAATAACTATATTGAAATTGGAGTTTGTTGTACCTAAATTATTTTAAAATAAAATAGCATAGCTATGCCTGATGAAATTAAATTATGACAGTCAAGGTGGTATGGTATAAGAGAGGAGAGATTGCTTGAAGAAGATACAGCTACTTCCCCCATTATTGAATTCTTTAAAAGTTATTGTCACCCAATAGGAGAAAGATGACAGACAAAAAGGATATCTAACCAGGAATAAAAGCCCAGAACCCTGGCTTTGACATTGGTTCATCATCAAATTGGCAGTTGTAAAATTCCAATAGAATCTAAGTATGTCTCATTCAGTGCACAATGCACAATATATACTTTCCTCTTTCAGTAACAATAAAGATAATAATGTTATATACCATGATTTTATTTTACCAGCATCTGGCACTACTATTTCTTCTAAATCTTTTAATGTTATTTAGAGATTCTTTTCTTTGGTAAAATTTATCTTATTTTCCATTTATTAATAATTCTTGAAAAGAAAAAAATCATTGTCATGTAGAATTCTTAATTTCTCAAAGGTGTATTTGAGATAATCACAGGTTTTTTATTAGTTGTAGTTATTTACCAAATATGAACATCTATTTGATGTAAACTTTGTACTATGCATAAAGACAAAAAGTTAATATAAAATCAAGTAGGTTTACAAACTAATCTCGAAGGAAATAATGCTTTAAAGAAATGCTATTGCATTTCATATTTAATAATTTTCATTTGTTCATTTTTTGTTCACTTATTCAAAATATGTATAATGTGCATAACATCATGCAAAGTAATGAGAACTACAAAAGATGCCTGACTTGTTAATTAAGAAAATTTAACATGTTCCCTGATCATCATGATTCTTTGAGGTTACAAGTTGTGGGAAGTGAAGTTCTTAAGTAATAATATAAGGCCTAATATAAATAAATGTTAAATGAACAACACAGATGAAAATTGATATTGTAGTTTAGCCCATTTTTTAAAAATACATTGCTCAGTAATGCACTATTGGAATAAAAATTAAATTTGCCATCTAGTTAACACTTGGGATTTTGATTGGCTTTATGTATCACTTCATTGTCATGGAGTATGTCATCATTTTGAACCCTCATCCTTACCTGGAACAAATAGGAAAAGGCATGACTAGGGCAGATAGTAATTACAACTAAATATTGTACATTAATATTTTTTTGCCTTCATAATTTTAAATTTTAATATAAGACAATATCCATGGTTTTTAAAAATTGAAACATTAAAATATATTTTCTTATATTGTTTTTGCTGTAGGTAGACATGAAGAAAATGTATCATTTTTAATATATGATTATCTTTACATGCCAATTATTTTGTAGTACTTAGTAAGTCAACAGAGCAACCTAAAGAAGTTTTTAATATATTTGTAAAGTAGAATTGTAGGAGTATTTGATAGGGGACTCCGTATCATAAAACGAAAGTGGCATTCAGCAAGCTTAGCTCATCCAGTTACTTAGGATCTCTAATCCAGCAGACTCTTTAGGTAAAGCAAAACACAAAATATTGAATTATGTGTTCCCTACTGACTTTGATTAAGAAATTCAAAGAGATATTCCCATAGAAGTGGTTTATCACAACTTATATTAGTATTATACTTGATAATGTTGACATTCACTCTAATTTGCTGCTGCTAATACAAAATCTATTCACGTTTAATTAGTCTACACTATCCCTTAAGAATTTACAACACAAGTACTTTTCATTGACTTCACTGAATGCATACAAATATTAGAGTATATATTTATGCATTCTTATTTCACTGAAATTTTTAAGACCCCAAAGGTCTTAATTGCTGAAGTAGCCGAAATGTTTATGTCATTGCTCCGAACAGTCTCTATAATGCATGAAGTTAAATAACCATATTATGATACTTTTCTACCCACTTTCGCTAATTCAGTGTTCCCAATCATCTCAAATGATAAATTCTTCAGTGTTGAATATAAAAGGATATGTTTTATGAAAAATAAATCCAATAAGTTTGATACAGAGTACCGTCTTAGTTTTCATTAGATTTTAAGAACCAATGAGTTAAGCAGCCCTTATATTAATCCTTAGACAAATATATCAAATCATTATTGATTCTATTATGCAGCTTTGACTCTCAAATTACTTCAGCTAATTTTCTGAAGAATATTTGTTGATTGTTTCAGAAAAGAAATGTATTTCTCCAAGGTGTCCTGATCTTAAATTCAAGAACACCTATAATAGATAAAGCCATAAAAAGAAAGCTTAATAAACAAGGTGAGATTACCCCATACCTAAGTATTATTTGTGTTATGTGATACGATTCTCTTTTTATTTTCTGAGTTTGCATTGTTTAGAGACTCTTTCACCATGCTGCATATATTTAGACGTATTTTTATAGATCTCAAATGAAAATATTTGGGGGAGATAGTCTAAGAGACTTTCTGTCCATCCTTCCTCCTGTATCTCATATCTTGACACTATATCAAGTTAGATCAAGTGGCCTAGATATTTGAATTCAATAAACTCAGCCACTTGAAAAATTACCTATTAATTTGCATTTTACTATTAATTTGACTATATTTGTTTGAAGAATTAAATCTCATGCTTTTTTTTTTTTTTTTTTTTTTT